>NC_139655.1:26313338-26838338 GCF_951799395.1 Argentina silus | reverse complement strand
AGGGAGCTTGGGAAAGGCAATGCCAGGATGCACAATTGCCCTCTTCCTCCAATGGAAGGTTGGCAGACATTCCACCAGGGACACGGCTTATTCTGAGGGTTGCTTTTTCTTAGACGACACTGCCAGGGAATTGGAGGACTCTTTAGGTGTGATGAGTGATTCATTAAAGTTGTGCAAGAGTGGGTGAGCAGAGGGGCAGTGAGAAAACATGGTATTGACCTCTGAACAGGTTAACCCTAGGGAGGGACCTGCTTGTTAAAGGGAAAGTGTTACAGGAAAGGATTTAATAAGCCAGGGAGATGAAGGGCAGACATTGTGGAGAGTTGCAGTTGCATCAAGGTTAGAGGGTGAGGCCGAGATAGATGTGGGCCATCTGATCCTAGTCACGCTTGTACTGTATGTCATCATAACGGGCTAGCTGCATCCTTCATTCCAGACGGTGGTGGCAGTAATCGGCAGAGTGCATGGAGGAGCACGCATAAACAGGGATAGTACAGGGAGGTAAGTGAGTATTCTGGCACATAAGGAAACTGGAAGCTAGAAAGAAGCTACAAATGGTTTATACGTACAGTATACCTTTGCATGTCGGCTGCAAGGCTTCCTCTATTCTGGCCAATCCATCTCATCTACCGTAGTCTGAGTTCAAACTGCTACAGTAGGTCACTGCTAAACATATGAATTTGTCAACGACGGCAGAGCACAGTTACCACGGCAGAAGCAGTCCTTTTTTACATGTTTTTTGGGGGCATTACACCTCGGCAAGACAACCACCAGGAGGCATCTTTGAACAATTCTAATGAATAGGCTTGCTGTACGTCAATGACACACACATTGAAGTCGTTAATATTGTGTTCAGAAATGTGAGACAGGGAAGATCTCAGCTATTAACAAAATCATATGTATAGCCTACTCCTGTGATTATAATCAAAGTGAGTAATTTATTCTCACAGTAAACAGTGGCATTTATTCTCACAGCAATCATATTGCATTCGTCTCCTTTACCAACATGTTTAGGAACATGTTGACAAATGAGGCCCACTGAACATTATCATTTATCTACAGTAGGTTGGTTCTGTGTTGGTTCGCAAACATTGCCTATTGGGATACCTATTACTCTGGATGATGCCATTATTATAGTTTCAACATTGTTAAAACCAAATATGATAATGATTCTATTGATTCTATTTAATCTAACATTTCCCTCATTTCGTGTTGCTGTGCATATGAGAGAATGCGTGATTACAAAAAACAAAAAAGTATGAGAGTAAATAAGGATATTTGGTCCCCTTTAAGATAGCTTGATATTTAAACAATTTCCGCTCTTCATCTCTATGTAATTCATGAGCTGATCTGCTATCTAATGAACTCTATTTGGCCAAATACAGGAGATATTCTGTAATCCGTGCAAGGAGGTAATCTATATAGCAAGCTGATTAAGCAAAACTCTGCAATCACAAACCATTCTCTCTCTCTCATTTTAATTTTAATGATCATTTTGTTTCAAGCACTGTTAGCACTGTCAGCACTGTCTACCACAGAAGGATGGATT
The DNA here is from genome assembly GCF_951799395.1 of Argentina silus. NCBI lineage: Eukaryota > Metazoa > Chordata > Actinopteri > Argentiniformes > Argentinidae > Argentina > Argentina silus. The sequence goes on along the minus strand of NC_139655.1, from coordinate 26,836,789 downwards.
GTTTTAAACATCCTTCACAACTCTTTCCTCCTCCTTGTGGTGGCTTTCAGCAGCACTTCACAAGAACTATCTGCCACAGTTGCGGCACTGAGGTAGCCCATCGCTGTAATGACAACAGGCATATTTTAAACAGTGACTTACTGTACCTTCGGGGCAATGAGTACTTAGGCTTAAGACTGCTTGAGCTCAAGGCTCATCTTCCCTAAAGCCATAGCTGCCGTAAATGCTCAATTGTTTTAACCTTGCATTCCACTCTCAGCACCATAGACACTCACACCTATTTCTAGCTAGCTAACTGGCTGTGTTCACAGTTCAGCTAATGAGTTTGTCAGCTTGACTTTAGCTCAACTGTAATGCAAGACAGCCAGTAAGCTAGCCAGTGAGTTTACAGTTGGTCAGTTGGTACAGTTGTAAGGAGCTAGCAACTCACTTCGAACTGAAAGCTCTATCCACCTTATCATTTAAGGCATGAAAAGTATATATGTGTTATCATTTAGCCTTTAAAACAAAGTGAAATGGATCAAAAACCTGTTGTTCTACTGATATCTGTTAAAATCCCAAAACAGCCCATATAAGAGATTTTTTATGAAAAATGTCATTATATGTTAATTAGGGGCAGTGACATGCAACTGAAAATGATAGAACATATCACATATTTGGTTCATGTTTCGTGTAATTTTAATTGTCTTTTATGCTGCACTCAAATTGCCCTGTAGGAAGAATAAGGTTTCACCTGAACTGAACTGAAACATGGCAATAAATAAAGACTTGCATTCAACCCGAAATGATTGGGTTCAGTTCGCTTCCAATTTATACATTTATATCACATATTAGTTCATTACTAAAATTACTTCCTTACATTCAATACTCAAGAGCTAATTGATTTGTCTAAAAATAGAGGCTCTTCGATATCAGATGATTATTCAGACTACAGTCCAAATTACAGGTTGACTACAACCCATGTAGCATCACCCAGTAGCACAGGCAAACACAGGTGTACCCACTAGAATTTCAATTTCAAAAACCATAATTTCAATTTCTATTGCAATTCATGGAGCGAATCAAATTAATAAAATCAATATCATATCACAGTGTGACGTTGTTTTAGTATCTCCTTCCCGTTATTACAGGTGGATCAGATGGAGCTATTCTCTGGGCTGATGGGGAGATGGAGAGGAGAGCTGTTACTTATCCTGACAGACTAGGTTTCAAGACTGGAATACTGATGAACACGTCTTCCGGGGCCGACAGAGAGAGAGAGAGATTGAGAGAGAGAGAGAGAGAGAGAGAGAGAGAGAGAGAGAGAGAACTTGTCAGTTGGACAGAGAGAGAGATTTTATTGCTGTAGGAAAATTCAAGCCATGGGTGGCTGGTTCCCTTATTAGTCGCTCAAATCATTCACTCTGTCTGGGACAGGCTGGAAAGGAGTCTAGTTTAGAAGCCTCCCTCCTTATCCTGCCATTTCTTCATTACTTCATCTCAAACCCACTCCCTTTCCAAGCAGAGGACCTGTTAATCATTCACCTAATAATACACAAACAAATCACTGAAATTTGCTGATTGCTTCATTTACTTTACATTGACAATGAAAATATAAAATGTAAGAAGATATTTTCTAGGATCATTATTGAAAAATACTGGATTGATATTGTACAGAATGTTCTCCAGGTGTGGAGGTTATCAAGAATATGAGATCAATGGTGCAGTATATTCGTTGATGTGTTAGATTGTTCCATTCCATGTCTAGTATACATGGCTTGAAGCCTAAATACACTTTGCAAATGAAACAGGCATGTCTGGTGAGCAACCTTGATAAGATTTCACATTGCTGTTATTTTTCTGACACTTTTTTCTGATTAGATAATTACCTCTTTGATTTTGATATAGTGAAAGTAGCTAAAAGCACCTCAAAATGAAATAATATCATATGATATGTGCCATTTTCTTCATTTGAGGTTACAGTAACAAGCTTAAAAAACAGCAGGATATTATTCATTCCCCATGGGTAAAAAAAGGTGATTTGAAGCTAATATCATTGACAGTTAGAACACCCAAACATCCAGTTCATTTAAAGTCATAGTATGAATCCCCTTAAGCGTACTCCTTTGGCACCACAACTCTTATAATGTATGTACTTTCTCTTTGGAGGTCACCACAACACAATGCGGGAGGTCGCATTTTAATGACCGTGGCACTTCCTGTGACTTTATCTTGGCTTCCTGTTCCTCTGTTTACCCTGTGCCCATGCTGGGTATTCCATTCCCAGTCCAAATGTTCAATTTCCAGTCCAGCTATGGATACCTTAAGGGTGTTTTCTCATGCCACTATTCCTAGAGGCTTGCTATTCTGAGGGTTCATTTGTTACGGCATTTTTGGGGACAAATGACTTTGTGAAAAAGCTCTATACAAATACAATTGAGTGGTTGAATTGTACTGAATGCAGCAAAAACTGTACTACTCTTCGAGTTAAGCCATAAAGCCTTTGGTGTTGTAATGCTCACTTGACAGACACTATTAATCAGAGTTCTGAAAGTGTTGTGAATATTATGAGCTACAAGTAAGCAGAATACTCAGACAAGTATTGTCCAATTATGAAATGCTGTCTTTTGTGTGTGTGTGTGTGTGTGTGTGTGTGTGTGTGTGTGTGTGTGTGTCTGTGTGTCTGTGCATGCATGCATGCATGCGTGTGTGCGTGCGTGTGTGTTAACCAATTTAGCAAATGTCGAACATATGGTCATGTTACATAATAATGAGCTACCTTTTGTGATATTACAATTGAAGACAGTCTCCCCTCACAGAGGAATCAGTCTTGACAGCTGACTGAAAACACTATCACAAAATCCAACAATTTAAAAGAAAATATTGGTTTACCTCCGGATGATAGCAAATCTATTGAAAACTATAGTCTAACACGCTATCAAATCTTAATCTAACTTTCAAACAATGACTCATATATAAAATTCTCATTGGAATCAATATTGCGCACATCAGAAATCCAATAGCATACATGTATTACTTGTGAGACAATGTGGCTTATTGTTGATACAACGTTATTCAAACAAGTGAAGAGGTGGTACAATAGAGAAATATCTGATGTCAGACAGACCACAGAGAGGTTGGTAAACCCTCTGTCAATTCTATCATTTCTGACATTTTACAACACATTATGAAAACTCTATCAATACTGCATTAAGAAAGTTAGTGTTCATCTTAGTCACCCAAATCAGAGGCAAAAATCGTATCAGCAGACACTGCTACTCAACCCTGACAGTCAAAATAATCACATTGCCAACATAAAGATACAGAATAGTATGAACATAATAGAACATATTGAAATATGAAAGGAGTGAGCTACCATTGCTGTTACATGGAATAAAGCATGAAGAGCATTAAAATGCGGTATTATCATGAACTACTTCATGAATTTATATGAAGAGTGTGAGAGAATGAAGAGATACGTACTGTAGGGCACACACTCATATTGGACCTCCAGGTACTTATATGTTCCAGGGCAAGGGTCGGGAAAGACGTCTGGTCCAGCAACTACAGCACACTGAGTCCGGTTATTGCACCTGAAAATAACAAAAAGATTAATGTCAGAAATCCTGGCAACATAGCCTAGTGTAGCAGGGCTAAACCAATGCTACATCATTACTAAATTAGCAAAAATGTAGGATATGCTTAATAAAGTAGAAGGAATTCCATTTCGCTGCTCAGATTAGGAAGTCGGTGCATTTGTGGGTTGGACATTGATTGCGACGCTGTCGATGGTAAAATCATCCATTTGACGAGGAAGCAGTTAGACTTGGACTAAAACAATTTCTCTGTTATATGAATTTGGACCACGTGCGGACTGAAATTCCACCGTGACGGATGGGATAAGGACACAGTCAGTCGAGTGCAAAATCAGCCTCAACGTGAAAGAGGTCTCACCTCTACTTTCATTAAAAACACAATTACTTCGCTGCCAGGCTCTATGTCTGCCACTTTACTTTTGGCAGTCATCAATCAAGGCTTGATCCACATGCACCCAATGTTTTGACTGGACAAAATGGCAACTCTTTAATGTTTGAATAAGTGTTTTGATTGCTATGTATTTATCATCTGCACACATCAGAATTATAGCAGAACAAATGGACTTTAAGGTCAGGGTTACAGCTTGAGGTCATACTGTATGCCTCATGCAAATGCACCTCAGCTTGGTCCCCTTTTGACAAGCTGTGCATACATACAAAAACCTAAACATTTTTTTTCTCATAACCAACCTGTACATGTACATGTTTATTTTATAATATATCTTCTATGTAGCTGTAATTTTTTAAATATAAAAAATGAATTAACTTCTCACCAATGCCATTCACTGAAAGTCAGAGAAGGTCAAGGCGGGCCTGACACAATGATTCATACAGCACAATTAAAGGGTTCCCTACACCTTAATTAACATTGATTGGCCATGGACTAATCAATCGCTCCAGTGAGGGAAGAGTGAAAGGCCCATCTCATTTAAAACTGGTCTTAATGAGATATGGTCCAAAGCTCATCGCCCATCCTGGCTTTATGGGTTCACGACCCCCTCTGCCACTCACTCACTGGGATTACGGGGCGTGAACCTCAGTCAGACGCATCGAGAGGGCCGTTCTCTTGTATGAAGAGTTAATTCAGAGCCTGTAAATGCCGCTCAAATAAATAAGGGTCAAGCCTGTAAACAGGGAAACAATTATAGAGGCCTCCTTATCAGCAGGCAGTTCCTCTACCCTCTGTGACTGTCCTATCACGAAATGGGGGGATTTGGAATATTGGAGCAAGAATGGGAGTTGTGATTTGGTGTCAGATGGAATGAGAACGCAAGGTCAATTGGACAAGTATTACTGGTGTGTTTTGATGTGGCTCGTTGAAAACACATGTGGACAAACACACACACACACACACACACACACACACACACACACACACACACACACACACACACACACACACACACACACACACACACACAAACCTTAGTTTAATACATTTAAAACATGTCTGTTATAGTTCAAGTTCAATATTCAAAAACAATATTAATCATGCATGAAACATGTGTTGTGTAATCATGACTGGATGTAATCAGCTATACCTCTCATTGAATATTTCAGGAGCAGTGCTTCCAAGCCAATACAAATGGTCTTACATGTATATGCATCTTTTTAGATTAAAACATGTTGATAAATGACAAGTTCAGAGAGTCATATTCAGAACTTTAATCATGGTTTGTAATAACTTCATCTGGTGGATTAAACAACATAATACTACATGATGTGGATTGCACACTTAATCCAAGCCTTTACGTCCATCTTGACCCATATTGGAAATCCCTTGAGCATTGTAGCAAATTGCATGCAATGCATACAACAAGCAACGCTGAATTTCAGTCTTTCTTTGACTCCCTGAAGGTGCACATGTTCCAGATGAAAACAAAATAATAATAATTAAAATTAAACATATTAAGTGGAAATCAATGGTGGAGTAAGAGGGAATCAATAGAGAGAGCTAATGCCGCACCACATGGCGCTAGGACTTCACAATTACCACTTAGGGGGTAATCAAGTTTTCATCAGGCACTTGGCTCGAATGGAGCCCTTTGAACTAGCAGGGTGAAGGAATGGATTCGCTTGGCATGATTGATTCACATATGTAAATGAATAATTGTCTCACGTGGCGACATGGATGTGTCCTGGGTGGAGCAGAAAGTGAGTAGTGAGGAACCGGCCCAGCTGGCAAGCTCTTATTGGCCAACTGATGGCTCCCAACCAGCACACAACTGGAGGCAAACCTACATTCCACTTTTGTAGGCATTTAATGCCGCTAGCAGCCCAACAGCGCACCGACCATGGCTAACCCCTATTAGCAGAGTCCGCCACAGCCACTGGCCCACTGCAAGAAATGATGAGCAGAATGGACTACTCATGATTGATGTCACATGTTCCAGGGTCAAATAGAAGTCAATATTTGCATACTGTAATCTAATCATATATGGTTAGCAAGCATCTTTCAAATAATGTTGATATCCCATATGTTACTGTATAAGAACATTAACTGAAAACACAACCTTGTAGGTATACAAACATACTTTATCTCAGCATCTCATATCAATAATTATGAAATGGGATTATTATGGATTAGGTGGTATATGTATGCTGTAAATTTGGCATGATATCCTTGATTATTACAGTAGATCCTAGATTAGGCTAATACAGCAAAAGCAGTAAGGCCTTCTGTCTTAAATAACATAGGAGAGGCAAACAGTATTTTGCTCATACTTTTTCTATTTGGCCCCTAACTTCCCTCCACCCAACCCATCCATAGCCCTCACCGCCTGCTCTCTCGTCTGCTGTTTGTTATAACTGGCAGATTAGGGCTCAGACAGCCAGCTGATGACGGTGGATGTGGCACAAAGCACAGAGCCCCGTGTAAGCACAAACCGTAATCGCTATAATCGCCGCTGATCCCTCCACTGCCACCAGATGACAATGACGGGGTTCAGTCCTCTTCTCCACCAACCCCAGCACAGACAACACTTGGTATGGTTCCAGACAGGGACTGCACAGATACTCTCAACCACACAGATTTGTCAGTGTTGGGAACTAACAAAAGAGAATTGGTCTGCAACAATCTCCTCTTTCAGTTTCCAATCGATAGACTAAAATCAGAACAAAAATAAACCAAATACAATGATACAATAAAACATGACTGGCTGAAATTCATGCCACATACCACCAGAATGGCATTCACTGTATTGAATTACTTTGAATGATTTTCTAAATATTTCTTTCAGGACAAATGAAAAATGGAGAAATTATTCCACTGACATTTTCCTAGAGTGACAATTTCTCCACAGTTCCTCCACAGTTCCAATGTGTTTGAGGATAAACTCAACCTTTTCATTTACTTATTCCAAGCAGACTAGCATAGAGTGTGTCCCTCTGTGTGAGTTTGCTAGCTTGAAAAAGAGCTTCACACACTACACCCAGTTTGACAATGTATCTGTTAATAGGGCTTCCAGTGACAATGAGAGAAAAGGATGTGCTGTGTTCTTTAGAGACTGAGAGAGGAGCTAGTAGTGTCATCTGAACTAGTCTGGATGGGTTTTCAATGAGTGTGAACTGTGTGCTTGTGTGTGTGTGTGTGTGTGTGTGTGTGTGTGTGTGTGTGTGTGTGTGTGTGAGAGAGAGAGAGAGAGAGAGAGAGAGTGACAGACAGGTCAATATCCTTGTCCCTCTGTAGAGACCCATTACGCTTTAGTGATGGTGCTCCTGCCCACAGAAGGCTTCATTCATTATCTTTTCCAGCTGTGCGCCACCACATCCATCTTTTTTCATTCAGCCAAGTCTGGCACAAAAAAAACCTTAGAACTACATGGCCATCTCTATAAAACAATACAAAAACAAGTTCTTCTCACTCCTTTATCCCTGTTACCACATCCCTATGCCTTTAAGTGCCAGGATGTTTTGAAACATGGGGCAAGGTTGAGATTCACTACTGTATTTGCTATACATATTTGTGTGTCCTTGTGTGTACCATTTTAAACAATTGTCCTTAAGTAATAGAGCAAGAAATACATTATACAAGATGTATGATACAACAAGATGTACTTTCCCTACAAAAATCCAATCTTTGGGTTGGCATTGAAAGTGAATTGGCCTTGAAAGGCATATTGCTTAAAGTGTTTTCAAGGTTAAACAGAGTTCTTCTGCACAATGCACCAATCTAGTGTACACAGACATGAATGTGTGGATGCACTACGTACTCTGGTTCTCTTGCACCCGAATTTAAAGAGCCCCTCCAATGAAAATGAAACATTTCAAGCTGAAAATCCATGTTCTAAGTGTAAGTACCACAATATACTGTACAACCATTTTGGTCCGAAATATAGTCGAAGAAAATAAATGTTGATCTGGTTATATATAAAGCCATATGCCTAAGCATTCATTTTCAGGCTTTGCACCTTTACGCAATGGCATCAGTGTTTGTTCATTCGTGCTCATCCTCCTCCTGGTCCTTCTGCTCCAATACTTCAACAACAAATTATGTTTGGGTTGAATTTCTGAGAATGAATACAGGACTGGTTGGTTTTGGGTTGAGTATTGTGCGAGCGTTTCAGTAGACCTGTTGATGACAAACAGAATTTCGGTGTGGGGCCTGGCTGAAGTTGGGCTGTCCGCTGCATAAAACAAACCTTCCCGCCACTATTCTGCCTTGTTTGGCACAAAAAAAAAAATGTCAGCAGTGAGGACAGACAGATTTGAGCTTGGGGGAAATCAACATTCTACAGTAGTTACTTGGCGGGACGGTATGTTTGTAATTTAGAAAAAATAAAACAAATAATTAAAAATTAAAAAATAATAACAGTCAGGGTAATGGAGGAGGGAAGCTTTTAGAAATGTTAGTTTACGTCAACAGCTGCTCTGTCTACATCAACGTTGTTAGAGCTGCTCTGTCGCTGTTCACCATTGTTCCGTTGACCACGGACGGGGGGTTGTTGTATATTCAATCGTGCCGACTTAACTGAAGAGTTCAGATTTCCAAGTACACCACGTCACACACAACCAAGACCCCTCTGGAGGGGGTCTTTAAGTATGTATCACACACACACACACACACACACACACACACTTGATAAAAATATCTATTATTGCACCACTGAATACACCCAACATTCATCACACAAATCCCCAGTCTTCATCATCCATAGAGGCTGACAGTTTTTTATCCATTTGTCTTTTTCCGTCCACCAAGAGCACAACAGAGGCTCAATGGAGATTAAAAGGCAGAAGCAGATAGATGGGGAAATAATGTAAACAGCATAAATACAAGAAAGGAGTGTGGGAGGGGGGATTTAATGTGCATCGCTGAAGGGGATCCTCATTTTAAACCGCTCAAGCCCCATGGGTGCACACGAGCCTCCATCTTACACAAATTGGTAATCTGCATGGGAAAGCATAACAGCCATCAATACTATATGTCAGAGAAATGAATAAGCCATTTTCAATCATTTACGTATATGATGGTACAGTAATGTAACATAAAACATGAAAATACGACAAGCAATGTCAACGTCTTTGAGAAGCAAGCTGGGCGACAAACTTGATCCTTCTTTTTCATTTCTACAGGATTATCTTTGTGGAACTAAACAGAAGTACAAAAATGACTTCTCAATTATGAATAACTCGAATGTATTCACATGCCATGCATTGTGACCTAAATGAATGCAGTTGTTTTAGCTATGGTATAAGAGTGATGGTGAATTGTGTACCACTGAAAGGGTCATGACTGATCGATCATTCTGTTTGATTACATAAAGACGGAGCACTTCTCCAAATATGAGCAGCCTGGGCTGACTTTTCTGACAAAAATAATCCCACTCAGACATTGTGACAGATTAGTGGCTTTTATAGGGGTTTTCCTGCTCACAATTCCCTCTCTACTGTGTTGTACAGTATTTGAGCGATAAGCCCCATTCATTCTGGAGCAACAGCAAGTCAACAAAGAAGTAGCAAAAAAAACACAAAATGGACATTCTCCTTTTAAGAACAGACTACAGATAGTCATATAGGGTTATTGTTTGGTGCCTTCCATTGCATACCAAGGCTCTATGAATGAATGAAACATATGGATTTGAGTAGTGGCTTTACCCACCAGTACCGTGGCAGAGCTCCAAGACACTGAAGTCCAATGCTCGAGTGATAAACATATGCATTTCCTGGTTTTCTGTGTGTTTAGAAGAATGGGCGCTTTCTCTGGGCCCATGACTGAAACCATATTTCAGAGTGGAAGGGGCTTTCAGTTGGGTTTATGGGTTGTGATGATTGATGAGACAAATATGTCCCATACTCTAAACATTCGCCTCTCTGAATTGTTCCAATTATATACTGTTATTTGTATATTGACTCACCCTGAAAAGGGGTTTCTTATGACTACTGACCTCTCCCAGTTGATACTGTATACCTCATATTACAATAAACACATTTTTAATGAAAAGGGGACGGTGCTTCATGATATCTGCAAATTCTGGTGGCTCACAACAACCAATAACCAATCATGCTGACAACTCCACACCATGAATTCTGAGGTATACCAGGAGATTTTTTAACAGAACATCAAGCCATCAGTCAAGGAGCTAAAGCTGGGCTGAAAATGGGTCTTCCAACAAGACAACGACCCAAAGCATTCAAGCAAATCTACCAAAGAATGGCTTAGGAGAAAGGAGATTTGTGTTTTGGATTGGCCAAGTCAAAGTTCCAATCGAGATGCTGTGGCAAGACCTGAAGCGGGCAGTTCATGCCAGACACCCCTAAAACTTCACTCAATGTTCTGTAAGGAGGAGTGGGCAAGAATCTCTCAAAACAGATGTCAGAGACTGATTAGTGGTTATACGAGACATTTACTCCAAGTTATAGCTGCTAATGGAGGTGCCACAAGCTATTGACTGAAGAGGTTCACACATAAAATCTAAGTTTTTGTTAATTAAACCACTTTTGTTAAATAAACAATTAAAATATATAGTTTTTTTCTTTGTGTCCTTTATTTGGAATGTCTATTACAAATTGGGTTTTAGATAAATATTTATTTTAATATTTTATACAAAAATAATGACCATCCCTCTAGGGTTCACAGACTTTCAAGCAGCACTGTATATACAGTATGAGACGGTATCAGGGAAGGAAGTGGTAAGATAGTATCTAGCAACATGAGCACAAATGCGTAAGAGATTAAACATTTGTGTAAGAAATGATAGCCCAAACACTAGGAGGGTTTGTATGCTACAATATGTGAATCATACATAAAAATAAAGGTGAACAATAAATCTTATTTTAAGGAGTCATTGACCTTATTGAGACTACTGTTGCTAATGCTAGTCTTATAGTCACCACAACAAATACAACTTCCAACACGACCCAGCCTACTTCTAAAAATTGTCAATAAAGACCATGGTAATAACAACCACTGAATTCATATTACATACAATAGAGTAAATGCCCATCCAATGACTAACACTGATGCCTTTAGAAGTTGTTATTATTGCAGTTGTATTGTTAATTTAGATCTTCCATAGCATGAGCCATTCTTTAAAAGACTAAATAAGTCTTTCATGTAGCTGGAGGTTTTGGAAATGGATACTGTATTTAGCAATTTTTTGTGAATCACGCCCCTGCATCCACTTCAGACATGATTATTTTATACCGCATACTCTAGCCTCCTCCTTTGAACATGGCCATTAGCTTATGAGTTACTGCTTCTATGAGGTAAAATTAGACTGGCTACCTGCCTGGGTAGCACCCAATCTCTAATATGTATACTATATTTCTACTATCTGGGAAAAGCAAAAAGGCCAAATCTAATGCGGTCATATTCACAGGACAGGAGAACATTTAAGACACATTGTTTCGTCTTTTCTTGATGATAATGTGGGCTATTGTTAATATTGGTTTAACAAGTGTTATACACAGCAATTCTCCATCAGCCCTATTCTAGATCATTTGGAGTTGAACATGGCCCTGTAGCCAAACTAAAAAAACTTCATACATTATGTATGATTGGCATCCCAGTTTTCCTAGTTTCCAGCCTAGCTTCAACCTCACTCTGAACCAACCACTATTGTTGGTTGGAATCATCTTACCTTTTAAATTCAAGTGAATACAATTTTCTCCATGCAGGCTTTCGTGTTGCTCTGCAAACATAATTAGAATAGACCAGAATGTGTCATTTGTAAATGACACTGTCATACAGTCAAGACATCCTCTTTATTTGATGATATACTGTCTATGGTAGATAGTGTACAATAGACAGTCTGCTAATTAAAATAACTGAAGCCACAGAGCTTCTGCCGATACATTTATTATGCTACTCTCTCCAAATACAATTGAGAAAAGAGACTTTTACAATTGAGAAAAAGCAACCAGTATAACTCCCTTGAGAGCAACATCTAAATGTTCTACCCAAGTGTCGCTGAGGGAATTGTCTCCAATACTTTCACTCTGCAACAATCTTGAAGATTTATTGTCCAATCATCTCCCTCATGCAGACGTTTCCCTGAATTCTGATAGGTGATGAATATGTCAATCCTCTCAAAGGAGGTTGCCCATCTTTTAGGACCTGTGAGTTAGGCATCAAGAGAAAACAGACACTTTGGCCAGGGTCATTACATTTACATCAGTTAATGCTAAGTACTGCTGCTAAATACTTGTGCTACCTTATGCTATTTTGTTTTTATTATTATTATTACTTGTTGCACTGTTGAGGAGCTATTTTGCCCTAAGCATTTCACTGCATCGTCTTTGGCTGTATTCTGTGTATATGACAAATAATCTTTGATTTTATTTGAGTTAAACTTGCGAGGTGATGGGCAACATGAATGTTGCATTTCATTCTGATATTCAAATCATTAGATGCAATGGCATAACATCTAAGTAAAAAATACGCTGGAAGGACACCTGAAAATAATTTATGGATTTCTTGTTTTGTTGTAAAGTCATGACTGGTTAAGAGGCTGAAAAGTTTGTCTGTCCCATTGTAACCACACTAACGTTTTGACAGCGCATATTTTAGGCTCTGTAGTTCGACTGTTTTCCTTGCTGAGCTCATCACTGCTTTCTTTTTTTTAAATAATGTTCCAAACTGTTGTATTATGGTATTTTGGTAAGGCTAAGGTTTGGGCTTTGTCTCTGATTGATTCAGATTCAGATTTTTTCTTTGGTCCTCATGTTCATAGACACCTCTGTGGTCCCCTGTGGCTCAGTTGGTAGAGCATGGTGCTAACAATGCTTCATTTGTGGGTTCGATTCCCACTGGGACCATATATACTGAAAATGTATTTACTCACTACAATGTAAGTCACTTTGGACAAAAGTGTCAGCTAAATAGCATATATGTATATACACACACCAATCAAGACCAGACATTGACATCTCTCTCATGCCTGCACAAATGATGTGACAGAATACACCTGACTAGTCCAAAGCACCTGACAAGCATAAAAAGTGTCTATGCATAAAAAGTGTTGTTGTTTTGAAATGGTGCAAACAATATCTATTCAAATAAAAGCTGACAATCTGTGTTTTAACCACATATTAATTGTTTGACTTCAATCCAGACATTTGAGAGTACAGAGCCAAAGAAGAAAACTATTTTCACTGAAAAAGCTTTTTAACATATTTCTTCAATAAGGAACCGTTGTTTAAATATCATCAGATTTAATGAGATTTTAATCTCTGTGTATGTACTGTAAATGGTCCCACCCACAATGGGTCTCGGGTGCCTCTGAGATGGGAGGATTGAAATGTGCAATAACCCTGTGAATCAATTTGTTTGGTGGAGGAGGTTATTCACTGGGGTCTGCCTCAGAATGATTTAAGATTTACAGGATGAATTTTTCTATTCTTCCCAATAAATAATGTGGTTCTTATCTTTGCAATGAAGCTTGATTTATCTTACAGGAAAAGCCTATAGGATTGGAAGTCAGCAGCCTGGTTTAGGCTAAGCTCAATTCTGAGAGATACTGTAAAAGTGAGGATTGGGTCGTATGTTTTTATAGGAGTCGCATATTAGTATGTCAGCATCTCTAGAAAGCGATAATTTGGTATGCAAGGTTTAAGAGTGGTGTAGGGTATTTTGTGTGTATGTGTGTGTGTGTGTGTGTGTGTGTGTGTGTGTGTGTGTGTCTTCTATGCAATGTGTTCCTGTGTGAGTCAGTGCCCTAAGGAGAGTAAATTGAAAGTGTGTGCATATGTTTGCACATGGGGGTGTGCCAAGTACTCGGACAAAACAAGTACTCGTTACGGAATTTGGGCAAATTAGTACACCATTGGCCAGTAAAGCTGTCTGTGAATGAATGGGAGATGTGTGCAATGTGCCTGCTGCTATGATTGTATCTCACTCGCATAAATCATGCATTAAACAACTGAGGAACAATCTGTGAGGAGGAAAAGTGTAAATGTAAATCCCGCTTGTCCGATCATGAGCATCATCCAATTGCAAGTATCAAACCCTAATTAACGGTACAAGCATGGATACAAGTATAAAGAGGCTGGCACAACCCTACTACTTACATATTTGCAGAAGAGTATATGTGTACATCCATACGCACCCATACACCCTTTCAATGTAACCTTTCAAGTTCCAACATGAATACATTCCTATGTATTCTGCCAAGCATCTCTAGGGATGCTGACTATGTTAGCCTCTTGAACTGAGCCTGCTGAGATGCTAAACCTACTGCATCTCAAGAGCTTCCCACTAGCTGGAGATCCAAGCACCAGATATCTAATGGTGGCACTCTTGTGTTGAGCTTTAGAGGGAGAAGAGAATAAGAAAGAGGGAAGAAAATGCTATTGGTTTGGCTTTTCAAAGCATTTAGTCCTGTTTGTTACACACAAAGAGCGATGATGGCTGCCGTTCAGAGTCAGAGGAGTGCTTACAAAGCTTGCGGCCACATGCACTGCATAGCAACAACAAAAAGATTTTAATCCAGTCTCCAGCCAAGCAGCCTTTCAATGGCCCATCGCGATTTCTGAATTTTTGAAGAAATCCTGACAGAGGCATGTCTGCACGCTGAAATACATACCACGCACACAGACACACACACACACACACACACACACACACACACACACACACACACACACACACACACACTTTATCTCTCCCGTTCTCACTCTGTAATACACACACATATAAACACAGGCCTTAAAGCTCCAATTTCATTTGCTGTTACCATGGTAACCCATAATGTCCGATTCCAGCGGGTGTGCTTCCAGCACTTTCTTTTCAAAGCCCCAAACCACAACACTGCATTCCTTTGCCACAGTCACCCAGAGCCTAGCTTCTAGTGTTTTTTAGCTGCTAATTACCCCACTCCACAAAGGCACAAGGACGATTGGCTGCGCCGAATAGCAACTGGATCTGAACAAGCCACAGTGTTCCTTTATAAACAAACCCCATCAGCACCCAGTCATAACCCTTGAACAAAACAAAACAGAAGGTGAGCATGACTGTGCATGTAAACATCCTCCCACTCCAAAAGACAAATCCATGTTTACAAGTACACCTTTTTGAAACTGCAAAATGGCTGCTTTTGTTATGGATACCTGGTCTGCAATGCACAACACAACAATCAAATATTCCTTGTGTTGAAAGATCAATGAAAGCCACCATGTGACCTTTCCCATTCACATCTCAATAATCAAAGACGAGAGGGGGTTATAAGTAACCGCCTAATTCAATAGAAGGTCAGTCATCGATACTCCGACCAGGGCCCTCCCTGCATTGGCATGCTAGAAATCATCTCAGGTCTTAAGGAACTGTCTGGCAGGATTCATGGGTGGGATTAAAAGCTTGGGCTGGACTGAGCTCCCCTGTCTCCTCCACGTCAATATACCAAAGGGCCCTTGCTATGCGAAACTTTGGTGTGGGGGAAAATAATTTACTGACCGTGAAGGTCTTAATTCAGTGGACAAGACATAATTATTCCTACGATGTTGAAGGTTAAGTGTTGGAAATAGCACAACAAGATCTGAGAGGTTCATATGGGTTGAAATGTTCAGCAAATAGACACTTCTGACATGTGTAATCCCTTATATGTGACGATAAGTGACATTAGTGTCAGTAAATGTAAAACCTTGTTTCACAAATAATAGGGTTCACTGTTCATTGTTATTTATGTATTACACCTAAACAACTAAGCTAATGTGGCCTTGGTTTGTAAGAGAGTGAAGTGAAGTGAAGACGGGAAGCAGAGGGGAGTGCTCATCTGTGTGTGTGTGTGTGTGTGTGTGTGTGTGTGTGTGTGTGTGTGTGTGTGTGTGTGTGTGTGTGTGTGTGTGTGTGTGTGAGAATGTGTGTGGAGTGGGAGGGGGGTGGGGGGGAGGGTCTCTGCATCTCTCTGCTGGGAGAGGTGACAGAGTGTTCCTTGTGTAAGACCGCATGTGGAGGCACTGTCCTGTCAAATTTGTCAAGTGCAGCTGAGACATTTGACTGCCTTTTAACTTCTTCAATTCCAACAGGTCTCCCGAGATGGAAGGGGGGATCAAACTCAAAAAGTCTTGTGTCATGTGTGTGTTTTTTGTTTCTCTGTTATTTTGGTTACATACACACAGAGTGGAGCTGTGCTCTGTGCAGATGGTTTCCAGGGTGACAATCTTGCTCAAAAGTTTCCTGTTTTAGCCATGGACTGTTGTGTGACTGACAGTTTGAGTCCCAGGGTGCCGAGGGACATCTCTCTTAGCTGACCTCCATGTGGTGTGGACGACCAGTGGCTGCATGTAGGACATGGTGAGACTCTGCCATGGCTGGTCGCCAGGTGAGGATGGGAAGGGTGTGGAGGTGGACTAAGGCGGTCTTGGCAAATCGAGGTGCCTTCAGAGCTTTGAGGTCAAACACATCGATGGAGTAGGGCTGCCAGAGCGAACTGAAAGACCTGTGGTTGAGTCAAGCAGTGTTCACTACCGTCTACAGGGCTCTTCCCTTACATAGCCAGTACTAAACACCCATACCTGTACTAATAGGTGCTACATTGCCAAAAGAACAGCTGGCACAATATAATTGTAATTATAGCCAATATCACAGTGAAAATTAAGAAAGCGAGCATGAAAACACAGTATAACACCACAGAGTTCCCAGCCCATAGCACCATAATATCAGTAGATTAAACAATAAAATTGTACTTCATGTTAAGATATTCAAAACAAATCCTTGGAGCAGCCCACATCCCCTACTACATTATGTCACCAGAGGCTCCTTCGAAAGCATTTTAAAATTCTGACCTCGTAACTAATCAAAACCCACCAGATGTTGTCCCCATCGAGAGTCAACAGTGTAATAAGCAACAATATTAGGAAACAGTGGACAGTGTCAATTCCGCTGTCTTCCCAAGGTGACACGGAGGAAAACCTCATTGAGTGGCGACAGCATCTCTGGAAAAAGGAATAGAGTGCACTGCTGGTTCACACAACCATCACTTCACCCCCCCCCCCTTTTGTGCCTCTCTCTCCTACTTTCTCCTTCCTATATCTTCTCTCTCTTTCTCTCCCTCTCGCCCCCTCTCTTTTTCAGACACCATCCCTACCCCTTCCACAGGTTGCTATAGCTACAGAGAAAGCCAACAACCAAACAACACATAACAGTAAGACAACCGTGAGACATTTTTACCATTTCAAGAGCCGGTGATGCAGCAACAAGCATATCCATACAAGCTTCTCGTTGGCGACGCCACGGTCTGCTGGCAGGGCCATTGATGGAATTAAGACTCATGAATAAGAATGTGGCACTGAGGAAGTGAGCGTCTCCCACTGAGAGATATTGACATGCTCCGAGTCTGAAAATAACCTGCCATAATTAGCTTTCACAAGCAAGTATGGCCAACATGAGAGGCCACTTGAGGCCGATGCAACCCTCGACGGCATGTGGGTGCCTCTGAATCTGTGCATGAATAATGTGATAAAGCAACTACAGTATTGACGAGATAATGGACTTTTGGATAAAACACATACAGTAGCCTATGTTCTTTGAATCTGTGTATATGAAAGTGAATGTCATTTGTTGATAAAACATTATTAGAGACTCATTAGTAATCCTGCAATAATTGAAAAGGAACAAAACAGATTTAATATCATTGTTCAGTTTTGCTAGTATTTTGCAGCGTGTAATATTTCTTTGCTGTAGATGATCAATCACTTTTAGCCAGATCGCAAAATGCACACAGATCTGCTCAATTCACATCATCAAAGTGTTTATGAGGCATGAATGAAATATACTAAAAATAATTCCCAATTGCCTCCTCTCTGTGACAAGGGACGTGTCTGAAGGTTATGGGCAGGAAGTGAAAAGGTCAAAGATGTTTTTCCAGACACCATATGAATAGGAAATTATCCATACCAAAAAGCTGATTCTTTTGAGCATGCTACAGTACAGTATAGCTCCATTATGATATTCAATATAGGTTGTTCTGTGTCATATTGTAAGGTACAGTCATCACACACACACAGGAGATACAAGCTTACGTCTACTTTCCAGTGCAATGTCAATGGAAACATGGTTGTGAAAAGCTGGAAGCACTGAAATTATATGGAATACTTGTGCCTATTTTAATTTAAATACTTTAGTATGGCTATTTATATGTTTACAGTTATGGGGTACAAATCCATGGAATATTCAAAGCCTAGCTGGGCTTGATCAAAGTAAATTATACAATTGCGGTATGAAACATTGATCAGAAGATCGTGTCATCAGTTTTTCATTTTAAAGATTGATAGTTGACATCCATGCCTTTCATATCAACCATATAGATTGTTAGATGAGCCAGAGATTAACTAATATCCAACCCTTTTGAAATGAACACAAACTAAACAGCTAAAATAGATTTCTAAATGACGGCATACAGACTCAGAGCTGCAAAAGCAATCACAGGCCCCTTCACAAAATTGTCTGGAAAACGTTACTTGGGGAAAACCCTGCTGTTGAAATTTGAGACACAATAATGGGTGGATAGGCCGCCAGAATGGAATGGACGGAGCAGGTGAGGTGAGTCAGGGTGAGAGAGGAAAGCCTAGTAAAACAGGTCCCAAGGGGGTCGCTGCGTGCCTGAGAGAGGAGAAAGGACCCGTCTTGCTCCCTCACTTCGTCTCGCTTCAACTAGGAAGCAGGTGGTACAGCCGGAGGCCCTCTTTTGCTGCCCGAGTGCCGCACCCAGGACTTGGCTCATTGCCACCCATTCATGTCCAGCTTATGCCCTGCAAGACGTTGCGGTAGAGAGAAAGAGTGTGTGTATGTGTGTGTGTGTGTGTGTGTGTGTGTGTGTGTGTGTGCGTGCGTGCGTGCGTGCGTGCGTGCGTGCGTGCGTGCGTGCGTGTGTGTGTGTGTTACATCTCCTTCAATGTACATTCAAAATACAGTGATAACTTGAATCGACTTGACCCTGACATAATTTCAAACAAAATGCGAAGGAGAAGGGAGGACTGAGAAAGAAAGTATGCGTGGGGATCTCTCCCTCCCCTTCTTTGAGTGAGTGAGTGATAGAGAGAGAGATAGAGAGAGAGAGAGAGAAAGAGCTCAGTATGAATTGAGGGAGACAGAAGGAGAAAGAAAGAGAGGGAGAGGGAGACAAGAAAAGACAAAGAGAGACAGAGGAAGGTGAATAGAGAGAAGGACAGTTCCTCATAACACAGAGTTGAGCTCCAACTGGAAGCCGTCCCAGATGAACAGCTTGAGTCACCGTTTGACTGGGATGAGGGCATCTAGTTGGGGCTCCGCTCCTACAAGATGAGCCCACTCTCTCTGTCTGAGTACACAGTCCTGGCCAAGCCAGATGACATGTGCACGTTCCTGTGCACACGCACGCACACACACACACACACACACACACACACACACACACACACACACACACACACACACACACACACACACACACACACACACACACACACACACACCACTCTCCATGACAAATGCTGCAAATCCACAGCTGTAAAACATTGAGAGAAAACAAGAGAGATGTCCAATCTACTAGATGGGCTGGCACAACTGAGCAAATCCTACCATATTCCGCAAACAAACCAAAATGAGCCCTGTGCTCATGAATGATTCAATATCACTACATCATTTAGACTGGAAGTGAGCGGCAACAGAGCAAAATAATCAGAAAATACAACATTTTCCAACTTTGAGCATGAATAATGACTTCCGAGCCCCAAATGAAAACGATGTGTTCCATTTATTTGAGGTGAGCAGTAGCTAATGGACACTCTAGAAACCCAACACTGGAGATGTCCTCATTTTCCTTGCAGACTGCAGAAATCTTATTTCAAGACAAAAGAATGGCTGAGTGTGTTAGCTACGGGTGAGGTAATTTCCAAGGAAATAAATGAGTGGCCCCCTCTGACCTCCCTCCCCCACGTCTACCCATGTTTCTAAGGATGATGTATAAGAGTGGTACAATATGGTACAAACAAGAGTAGGCTTTCATTAATAAGATAATTTAATCTGGTGTAAATCACCCAATGTGGTTTAATGAAACGTGGAGTCTTAGCTGACACCTGGGCTCTGATTCATTGAGTCTTTCAGGTGAATTCTACCATTCTTGCATCAATTTCAATTACAACCCTCTCACTGCAAGTGATTAGCAAAGGAATCAGGGGAGAGTTATTTTGGGGGTCAGGGGTGCATTAAGGGAGTGAAAAAGTCATAGGAGGACTAGTAATCATAAAGAGATGAGACATTAATCAGCATAGCATGAAAATATGTTTTTTATCTTAGAGGCGAGATGAATAGCCGCAAAGTTACAAAAGGTCAGACAAAGTTGGCCGCCCACTCTTCTGCACGACGCTTGACGCTTTTTAGTCGGCATACTCGAAGAAGCATGGAGATATAGTAGACATCAAATGAGTGCATACTCCCACCTGCCAATTAAAGAGGCACAGAGCAGGAGGGAAGAAGGAATGAAAACAACAGATTGCTTCGGAGCAGAGAAGGCAAACATCAGAACATGGAGTAGAGTCATGTCCCAGTGTGCCGTTTCACCGCCTGGCCCTGCCTGAATTAAGTCTTTCTTTACTGTTTCTACTCATCCAAGTGAAACTCACTCCCCAAGCTGACAAATGGACTGAGCGCTCCTCTCGCCATTTACTTTCATTACATTACAGCCAATGTTTATCCAGTGACTGCACTGCTAGCTATTAATCTGACATTCTATCACGTTAGATCTGAGACAACTGATGATTTTGTGAGGATAACAGGTAAAGTTTGGAGACAAAACATCTCAACATCCTTTGCTTTTTCTTCCTCAACTTGTGGGGGCATCACAAAACCTAACTTGCTCCAAAATGGCCTCTGTTACAAGGATTCAAACCACTGGGCTGCTGGATTCAATCCGCTTCTCTTTTCTCTCTATCCCCTGAGAGATATCAATCCACTCCGCATGGGGAAACCTCCAAAAACATTTTCCACTGCCAGTTTAGGCCCTTTTCCTTAATCACCGCTGAGTCTCGTCTGGTCTGAGACCCGGGCTGCCCGTAGGCTGAAAGGTTAGGCTGCCAGGCTGAAATTTACTGCATCTAATTGGCCAAATGGAAATGCAGCAGGTTCGTATCAAGCTGGGTTGAGGGGTAGGAGGCAGGCAGGGCTGCAAAACCAGAAGAGATAATGAATGTCTGTGTGACATCATCCAATGGAGAGAAGAAACTAAAGTGTTCTCATTTTTTTTAAAAAGACAGTATGGAAAAGATGGAAGGCAAATGCACAGATGGGAATAGGGTTTAAATTCCTAAAGTAATCATAGAACTCTGTATTGTGTTCATTGCTTGCAAGTTTAGTCTATACCAAGAGGGGATATGATTTTTTCTGTCAGAGCCTGTTCTCTTTTATTAGGCTTTTATATACAGTATTACTCGCTGTGTTCTCTACAAACCTCCCTCAGCATGGTTTCATTATGATGCATTTGTCCTACTATTTACAACCACTGGCTCATGCTGGTTTTTAGATTATGTAACTGACAGGTGCTCAACAAGACTACAGTTATCTAGAGGGAACTAGCTAAGTGAATTGTTAGACGAGCCTGCACACCTGCGACTCTGGAAATGGAAGGATGTATCGGAGAGACAAAATGGCTTCTGACACGAACTGCTCATATATAATAACGAGTACTAGGGCAGAGGACTCAATTGCACAACTCAGGACACAGGCTTGATCCAAAAGAATAGTTTACTAGCAAAAGGGTTCAGTACACAGGCAGTTAATAGGTAGCGTATATCCAGAAAAGGCGTAGGCAAAACAGAGTATGGTACACAGGTAGTCAAATTCCAAGATCCAGGCAGATAGTCCAACAGGGAGAAAGCAAAAAGTCAAAGTCAAAAAACACTCAAAGATCAAAAACCATGAATACTAGACACTAGGGTAATTGCTGGGATGTATTGACAAGGAGGCACAATAAACGAACTGGCAACAAGACAGAGGAATACACAAACTATATACACAGGGAATGATGGCAAGGAACAGGTCAATCAGGGCGGGTAGACAATTACACAAGCGGGAAATACACCAGGGAAGATAGCAAAGTGACAGAAACGAAAAAAAAGGGAGTAAAACAGGAATTAAATGAATAACAAAAACAAAGACAAACAACACTGATGCACAGGACGGGACGTTACATCGTACACATCAACTGCATTTTAAAAGAGTGTTGCACTTGTGCTGATTGAAAGTTTGTGAACCCTACAGGGGTGGTCATTATTTTTGCACAAAATATTAAAATTAACTTATAAAATCTTTATCTAAACCCCAATTTGGAATAAAGACATTCCAAATAAAGGACAGAAACAAAAACATATGATACATTTTCAATGTTTATTTAATGAAAGTGGTTTATTTCACAAAAACTCAGATTTCATGTGTGCGAAAATATGTGAACCTCTTCAGTCAATAGCTTATGGCACCTCCATTAGCAGTGATAACTTGGAGTAAACATCTCGTATAACCACTAATCAGTCTCTGACATCTGTTTTGAGGGATTTTTGCCCACTCCTTACAGAACTCAGCAAATTGAGTGAGGTTTGAGGGGTGTCTGGCATGAACTGCCCGCTTCAGGTCCTGCCACAGCATCTCGATTGGATTTAGGTCAGAACTTTGACTTGGTCAATCCAAAACGCAAATCTCCTTTCTTCTGAGCCATTCTTTGGTAGATTTGCTTGAATGCTTTGGGTCGTTGTCTTGTTGGAAGACCCATTTTCAGCCCAGCTTTAGCTCCTTGACTGATGGCTTGACGTTCTGTTCAAGAATCTCCTGGTATACCTCAGAATTCATGGTTCCCTTCATGATGTGGAGTCGTCCAGTTCCAGAGGACGAAAAGCAGCCCCAGATCTTGACATTCCCACCACCATGCTTTACTGTTGGGAAAAGGTTCTTTTGGTGGTAGGCAGTGTTGGGTTTTCGCCAAACATAGTGGTTTTGATTGTGACCAAAAAAGTCTATTTTGGACTCATCTGTCCAGAGAACGAACTTCCAGAAACCTCCAGGCTTGTCCAGGTGGTCTCTGGTTAAGTTAAGATGGCAGTTTGGTTCTTTTTTGACAGCAGAAGCTTCTTCCTAGCAACTCCCATGAATGCCATTTCGATTCAGTGTTCTTTTTCAAGATTCAAGATTCAAGATTCTTTATTTGTCACGTGCATACAAGTATACAGTGAAATGCAAAAGTGACAGTGCCACAGAGTAGTGCAACAATAAGTTTTAAAATAAAATAAAATAGAAATAATAAAAAAATATAAACAGTATGAACAGTATGAACAGTATAAACAGTATAAGCAGTATTAACAGCGGTGAAGCAATGTACACAATGGAATGGCTATATACAATGGCAATGACAGGTTGACAGTACAGATAATTGCAGTGGAAGATGAGTCTGCAATGGATAATTATGTGTGTGCATATGTGTTATGATGTCAGTGAGTTTGTGAGTGACTTGAGGGGGGCACTGGTGGGGTCATCGTTGATGATCCTGATGGCATAGGGGAAGAAGCTCAGTCTTAGCCTCTCTGTTCTTGCTGCATGACAGCGAAGGCGTTTGCCTGACCGCAGCAGCTGGAACAGTCCATTTTTCGGGTGGTGAGGGTCCTTCATTATCCTGTAGGCTCTGGTCCTACACCTCCTGGTGTACAGGACATGGAGAGAGGGGGTTGGAGCTCCCATGGTCTTTTCTGCCAGGCGTACCACCCATTGCAGAGCTCGCCTGTCCTGGGCCGTGCAGTTACCGTACCAGACGGTGATGTTGCCAGCCAGGATGCTCTCCACAGCTCCAGAGTAGAAGGACTGAAGGATCCTCCGGGAGACTTTAAATTTCCTCAGCTGCCTGAGATGGAACAGGCGTTGCCTTGCCTTTCCCACCAGTGTACTGATGTGGGTAGTCCAGGTCAGGTCTTCTGTGATGTGGACTCCCAGGTATTTAAAACTGCTCACCCTGTCCACAGCAGTCCCACCGATGTACATCGGCGTGTAGGTCCTTGGATGTTGTGCTCTCCTGAAGTCCACAATCAGCTCTTTTGTCTTGGAGACATTCAGGATTAGGTTATTCTCCTGACACCAGAGTGACAGGTCCGCCACCTCGTCCAGGTAGGCTTCCTCATTGTTATCTGAGATCAGCCCCACCACAACTGTGTCATCCGCAAACGTAATGATTGTGTTGTCGCTGGACTTAGCCACACACTCGTGGGTGTACAGGGAGTAGAGGAGGGGACTAAGGACGCAGCCCTGGGGGGACCCTGTGCTCAGGATGAGTATGCTGGAAGTGTGTCTACCCACCCTGACTACCTGTGGCCTGGCCGTCAGGAAGTCCAGGATCCAGGCACACAGGGGAATGTTCAGTCCTAATCCAATCATCTTTTCAGCCAGTCTGGTGGGGATTTTTATTGTTGAAGAATGCACAGTTACCTGAGATGCAGCAAGAGAGGTCTGCAAATCTCTAGATGTTACATTTAGGTTGGCTTTTACATGATTTATTATTTTTCTTGGGGATATTTTGGAAGGGCGTCCACTTCTAGGCCAATTATTTACCCACCTGATTCTACTTACCTACTTGATTTAACCAATGCAACTTGGGGTTCACTTATTTTTGCACCTGCACTAATTTCTTTATAATTTAGTTTTTCTACTACACGCATGATTTCCTCTAAACCAACATATGGAATTGGTAAATATAAACATGTTATGTCAGGTAAAAAAGACTGGTTCTGATTAAATAAAGATTTCATGGTAAAAAAAAACTATAATTGCACAAGGGGTTAACATACTTTCAAGCAGCACTGTATCTCGTAGAGCAAATAATGCCCTCAAGTGATGATATTTGTTGGAAACACAAACTCAGCATATTGCAGGCTTATGATTTGTCTGAATATTACTCTCGATCCAAACTCGTGGGTGTGTGTGAGAACCACACGCTATGGATGATATTTGTGATTCCAGGATTAAATTCATGTATTAATTCATCTGACATCTCTTTGTTTGAGGAGTTTAAATGCTAATTCAAGCCTTGACTTTAAACAACAGAGACACCCGAGGGAGAGCTAAGGGTCATGCATGGCCAATGATGGCACTACTTGTTCATCCGCTCTGCATGGTAAGCTGTCTTTCCATTTCAGTGGTGGGTGGTTCTCTCTCACCCATCATCATAATCTGTGACATTTCTGCCTCACAGGAGCATTCACTTGTTTAATTTTGATTTACATGCATACGAAGTTCAACACTGAAATACCGACATGTCCTATTCTCAACATCTATGCAAGTTTCATTACTGAACATGCATACAAAACAAAGCACTGTATTGTCCTAGTTTAATTATTATTTCAAGGAGCAGGGTGTACATTTTTGGAAATCTGCCACCTATGGCCACCACAACAAAATTACTAATAATTCCTAATAATAATATAAACCCTCAGAAATGGGCTTGCCATGTCTGACATTAGCTGTTGTGTTTCTGTGCACGATTCGAAGGAGGCAGCCACCAGAGAAAGGCACAAATCGGTGAGTCCACTCCTTTGAACTGCCTGTTTATATGCAAGCCGAGTGAGAGAAAGTGCTTTTTCTGGTCCAAAATGAAATATTTATTTCAAGGGATCTCATTCCCTGATCGCTGCCAATTAAACATAGTCATTACAGCCATTAGGAAGCTTTCAGAAAGCTTGAATGTTACATACTGGACCTTGAATAGGTGTGAATATGTGTTCGCCTTTTGGTCGTATGTTTAAAAGGTGAACATGACAATGAAAAACCCCTCCCCTTTTTTGTTTTGCATTGTCTGGGATACACTGTTTAAAAGTACTGTATGAGGTAGAGTTCTGGTAAAAAGCCCCAGACTTCTAAAGAGGTAATTTCAGAGACATCAAGTTGATCTTATGTGACAGTATCCTGCTGTAACTCGATGAACTGGAGTAACACCACCAGTGTTCATTCATGTATATATCACCAAAACTCAAGGGCCGAACTGTAATTGCAGTTCCACAAACGTTTATAAACAAAAGAGATGAGAGAGATTAACTAAGCATCAGAAGTAGGGAATATGCAAATGAGTACTGGGCTGATAGTAGCAGGATCATTTGTGCCCAGTTGAATTCTCTGCCTCGTCGTCTGGGGAACCTAGAACCCATTGTCTGGGGAACCTAGGGACACCCTCTGCCTCTGCCTATGGATATTCCATTTTGTTTGGGCTAACAAGGATATGGTGGAAGTGGTGCTCACAGAATGTACTGCTATCTCTATGCACAACACCTGGAGCATATGTCAAACAAACATCAACAAATGTAACTTGAGGAAAAGAGAATGCCAAAAAACAATGGAAAAACTATTTTTATTCATTCATTTGCACTTGTTTGGACATTTGCCAGAGAGGAATAGAGTGAAAGTGAAAGTCTGCATAGCCTGTCTGTGAAATGTACTGTATGCTTGCGACAAAGCATCCCAGTTGAGTTGGGGGATATGGAAGGGCATTGGAACTGAAAGGATTCTTCAGCAAATCTGGTCTTTTTAAAATGGTAGGTCAAATGCCAAGGATGATGAAAACTCAACCAGATGTCAAGATCAACAGAGGGAGTAGGATTCTGGTAACACTTCATAATATTATTAATTTAGAAGCCATTTATAGACCATTCATAAATAATAAATCATTATTAACAAATTATTATTTCAACATTTTTAAGCATGATTAAATATAAGTAACTAGATTCATAAACATTTACAAATGATTTGTTAAACAAATCAAAACACATTGCAACAATTAAATTTTAACGTTTATAAAGCCATTTGTAGACCTCATAAACTGTGACATCATCACTGACACCCGCAAAAACACAGAGGAAATTACAATAGATTTGTATTCTTTTTCAGTTACATTTCACGACATTTACATTTACATTTAGCAGACGCTTTTATTCAAAGTGACTTAGAACAAGTACATTTGTCTAAAGTTAGTGAATCATCAATACTTCAGTCATCATAAGCAAAAATCTATGCTAGGACCAAGTGCCATTGGCAGTCTGATGTGAGCTGCTACCGGGTGCCAGTGAAGGGTATGGAGGAGGGGGGTGACATGGGAGAATTTGGGGAGATTGAAGACCAGACGGCAGCACCATTCTGGATGAGCTGCAGAGGTCTGATGGTAGAGGCGGGGAGCCCAGCCAAGAGTGCGTTGCAGTAGTCAAGGCGGGAGATCACAAGATGGCAAATTATTTTAATTTAATCCATTTTAAATTTAGTCTATAACACAACAAAATGTAGAAAAAGTGAAGGGGTCTGAATACTTTCCAAAGGCACTGTCTATACAGTATAGTGCATTCACCAACAATGTTAAGCCTGTTCTAGTAGATATCCTTCTGAATGAATAGAACATGTGTATAATTAAAACACACAGGGGTTACTTTTGCCAAATGTGTCTAGTAGTCTTTTCACATTTTAGAGTGGTTGTGTGTCACCTGTGGAATAGACACCAGACTGCACTTGTTTGATGAGAGAAAAGATCCTGTGTAGAAACAAAATCAGCAGCAGACATCCAATGACGACCTGAAAGGCTCTTAGACAGAGAGTGCGATGAAGGAGATGAAATGTTCTGAGGAAAAGGGATAGAAACCGGTAGGAGAGAGGTGGTTCTCCTTTTTGACCCTCCTCTCCTTTGGGGATCAAACACAAGCATGACACAATGCTATCAGCCGTCCCTTAAGGTAGCCAGCGAGGTCTGCAGAGATGCCAGGTGATACATGGCTTTGATATCTCCATTCATTACATGGCAAGATGGGCCAATAGATATGGCAGCATTCTTGTTGTAGATTCTGCAGAAGGACTTCTGAGAAATGCTCTGCTGTAGAGCTTATTGTAGAGAAACTTCACAAGGCCAACATACATGTATGCTGGAGACCTCATAGATGGTGACACCATTGGATGAGTAGGCAGACAACAGTAATTACTTCATTTCACTAAATTAGTCCCAATAGCATATGTTTGAATTACTATATCATTACCCACCTTCCAGTCGCAACCCAGCACCACCTATAGGTGACATGTCTTTGAGCAGCTGTGATATTCCTGAGTCGTAATGGCCGCAGCATGCAGGGCAATCAGTAATGACTTGGAGCCATTCATCCTGTCAGGCCAAGGTGGGAGACAGCCTTCATTTTGAGATGCATTACAGCACTCACAGGCACGGGGGTGTGCTATCATTCAGACAGGCGCTATTAGACCTCACTTAAAAGACTGTAATGGAACCAAACACCTTGCAAGAGGGGTGTATGTACACTTACAGTCTTAGTAAGCAACCTCCCTTGGCAGGGGAGCAATTACAATTCCATTCCATGTTCGAATATCAATAGGTTTCTTTAATGGCAAGAGGGGAGAAAGATGTTACGCAGGCTAAATGTGTATTGACAGATAGCAGGCTGGTGACATGGATGGGTATTATCTTGTGATGGATGCTAGCCTGTGGCTTACAGTCTGAGCTCACAGCATGGTTTGTCCTTTAACAGGATGTGAATGATAACCAGACCATGCCAGTCACAATGACTTAACCAGTGCCAGCAAGAGAGACAAGGTGGCCCATGGGCTGGAAAAAATGACAAAAATCCCAAAGGAGTAACATTCCATGAAGTGGGGGGGGGGGGCACAGCCTGGGAGGGATATCAAATATCAGGCAAAGGTGTGCCACAGTTCCTTGTCTGTGAGTCAATGCGAATGCCCATATTGTTTGGAGGACACAGTATTAGAATCAAGCAGCCAGCATCAGAAAGGAAAATATGAAACTATATAATTTTAGAAATACAATGTAGGAACACTGTACATCTGAAGATACAAACAAATAACAATTCTACAACATTGACAAGTCAACAGTTTGGCAGCTATTTTCGATTCTTTAAAACCTGAGCTTAATCCAAACGCTATGCTAATACAGGTTATGTAATACCCTGCTAATCTGATCAAAATCAGTCAAAATGTAATCTGGAAGAAAAAAATAAGCAAAGTACAAAATGGAATTGCTCAGAAGCATGACAGCATCAGTGTGTGTGAGCAGTCCATTCTTCCATGTGTATTTTTGTATTATTACCCTGTCAGCGACATCAGACCAATACGCCAAATGACTAGTTTCTTACCCACTTTTCATTTTGCATCAACTTCTGCATTATCCATCATCTTTGAAGACACATATTTTCCCCCAGAGTTGTTATTTTTCTTTTGTTTTGTCCTGTTCTTTTTTTTTTCTTCTAATGAGCTTAGTGACCAGGTTCCTAGCAACAGCTGTGGCAGCTTGGTGCAGCCGGGGGCACAGCCCCCTTCACACGTTAATGTGATACACGTTTCATCCTAGCACCAACTTTCCACATGCACAATAAGAGCTAGCTCTGAATTGGGTTTTAGTTGCCATTTAGCTTTATGAGTTGCCCCCACTAGCACTGTGATGCTAGAGAGAGAAGTGTTGTTTCCTAGTGTTGTTTTTTTATTTATGTTGTTGTTCTTCTTCTCTAGTTTGATTCATTCTGGCGGGGATTACTGTTACGAGAGGGCGGCAGGGAGGATGAAGGAGCTACAGGATGGATCAATTATTTGACAATGTTTAGACCAACCCTATTTATTCCCCACCGCTGCATACTGTATCTCATCTTTGACGTGCCGCACGCAAAGTGGGGAGGGTAGTTAGATAACGTGCAGAACGTCATTAGTATTCTCAGACAGGTAGAACATGGAACACTGGTTTGGAAAAAACAGGCGCATGTCAACAGTGAATAGCAATTTAGATAAAGTTTACATTTGTGTGCTTCTAACCCATTCAAGACTACATGAACATGACAACAAGCTACAACCAGTGCACAATTTCTAAAGCTGAATAATGCCTCAACGGAATTTTGCTGTGTGGCTATGGAAAGATAATATCTCAGATTTTGTATTCTTCTTTTTTGTTCCTTTATACTTATTGTCATTGCAAATATCATTAACAATGACATATGTATACTGTTCTTAAATGCAGCTCATCTAGTCAAATGTATACTTATATGCTGTTCTCTGTATTGGCTTAATGTAAATGATCAGAATGTGTACATTCTCTTAAATCATTGTCAAAGTGCTGTATACTCTCTGTTTGCACTGACAAATAGGGTTCCATTTCCTGTTCTCTCCACAAGGTAGCCATAACTCTGCAGAAAGAGCTTAGATCTGGCAGTGCTCACCGAGGGAATATTTATTTAGACAAATAAGAGATAATGTATTCAAATCATTTCAAATGAACATTGATTTCCATCATAGCAAATTTATGGTGAGTATGAATTTACAGCTGGGACCTCAGGATTTATGTTATGTTCCGGACTCATTGGAATTCTTGACCTATTCTATTAAAAACATAGAGATCGCTTCATGCCAGAGAGCGATCCAAAAGAGTGTTTTGTATTGGATTTTCTCAAACATGCGGGACCTTTAAAGAAGACTATCTCTTCATTCTGCTCTCTAAACAAAACTCAATACCCAAACACATTAAACTCATGAAATTCCCTTGTAATGAGACAAAAATACTGCAGGCCTTTACACTGGATTCAAAACTGTATGTTTTTAACTTCCGAGTATATGCGTCCAGGGCGATGCATGCCTTTCATCTCATTTCAGAGAAATGGAAATCAATAAAACCAAGAAGCGCCTGTAATATAAGTGGGGGTAGCCTACAAGACAATCACTGGAGCAGAGTTGCAATCAAGTTGCAATCAACCAACCCAACTCAATTCAGGTATTGAATTGAAGCAGCAGTTATCAATTGAAGATTTGCCCATTCTTCTCAATGAGAACTTTTTTTTCTTTCTGAACAGACACAGTTATTCAGTGAACAGACCCAAATCCTTGTCTACCAAACCCAAACACAAGATCAACAAAATGGTAGCCACATTGTGTGTCTGTCTGTAGGTAAGTATGTTGAATGTCTGTATGCTGAATGACATAGAAAAGCAACTCACTATTTCAATTAAGTCGTTATCTTCATCATCACCACCATCATCATCAATATTATCATCATCAACAACAACAGGATTTTAACCGTAGAGAGAGTGATAGACCAGGTCAGGAATCTAGTGTTAGAAGTAGCATAGGTCCTTACCTCTGGGACATGATCTTATAGGCATCAGGCAGGTAGCAGCGCGTGTTCTCCATCTGGGCAGGGTCGGCGTCGCAGATCTTGTCGTCTGTTCGCCCATAGTTGGCGCTCTCAATCATGATGACATCAGTGCCCGGGCAGCGCAGCTCGATTGGGTAGCTCTCACACGACAGTTCCCTCCTCACCACCGCCATGGGGATGGGCGCTCGACTGAAGGCTGCAAACACATAGAGAGAAGTACACATGAAAGTAAAAAATTGTCAATGATAACCAAAGAGAGAGAGAGGCTTCTTGACTTCGAGAAGGGCTTATCATTGGATTTTATTTGTATATAAAGACGTTTTTTGTAAACTCCCATTTTACCTCACATCATTGCTTTCATGGGGACCGAGTGGTGATCAGACATGCTCTCAGAGCTTGCTAATGTACTTATTAATGTCCCAAGGGTGTCCACAAAATAAGGAAAAATTACTTTTAGCTACTGTGCTCCTCAGACTTGGAATGATCTTCAGGGTAGACTGAGGTTGAAGAACTTGGTCCCACACAGTTGTTTTAAATCCTTGGTTAGGGACCAGCTCACAGAGGCATGCTCTTGTTTTGATTAATTAATGTGTGTATTTTGTATTTCAATGTGTTGTATATTCAATGTGTTGTATATTCAATGTGTTGTTTTGTAATTGTATTTATAAAGACGATATTTATGTGTTAATGAATGCACCCTGTCCACAACAGGGTGCATTCATTAACACATAAATATCGTCTTTATTTGATTAGAGCTATGGGAGATTAGCCACATAGACACTTTACAGAGAAGGTTGTGATAGGTCAAAAGGTCGCTGCTTCAGTCCAGAGTGTGCTGGTAGGGTCTTGTTGTTTACTGTGGGTAGCCAAATGGTAAGAGACCAGGAGAACGACAGCCGGTCCGGAGGTTTCTGCTTTCCCTCTCACAAACACACAGAGGGGAGACTCAAGGGGTTTTGTGTTTACAGTGGGAATGAAAAATGAGTGGGAAACATAAACGTTTGCCTGAGTGACCGCGGGGGACTGTGACAGTTATGGATTTTCATAAACACCCCTTAACAGAAGTGTCTGTGTTGCAGAGCCAACACTGGACAATGTGTACTGCATGCATTTATCATGGTGGGAAATAGAAGGCCAGAAAATATGTGTGTGTGCGTGCGTGCGTGCGTGCGTCTGTGCGTGTGTGTATGTGTGTGTGTGTGTGTGTTTCTCATATGACCATATACCCTTGTGATGTTCTCTACAATGCTTTCAGTCAATTTTACTAAAATCCTTGCCATTATGAAAATTCTAAATGTTGTCAGGGGACTACTTTTGACTACTTTTTTCCAGAGGAATGAAAGAGAATACACTATGAGTCGTAACAAGTAGCTGTTCAATATTGCGTAATTTCATTTTGTCTCATAAATCATTCAAACTCTGACAGTTGTCAGTATAACATCACAGACATTTGAATAATTACTTCCGGCTTAGAAATGAAAACATATCAATTACTGTATCTTCCACTTAATGGAAGGGTTTCTTTTTCTCTGAGAACCAATGATCTGGATCATTATTGAATTTCCACTTTTAAACTGAGGAGAGGAAAAAAAGGATGACAGACAGGTGCAATAAGAGAAAAATAACAAAAAGTAATGTGCCTATGATATGATAGAACCACAAAGAAGTACAGTTCACTACTAGATATGACTCATATTCATGTTGCATGCATCTCCCTCAGGTAGAAAGCAGCTCCAGACCATATGTCCTAATGAGCTTCTGTTTACACAAAACATATTTTATATTTCACATATTTCACAGCTTGAAAAATGCAGGGTTATATCAATACCAAGCTCCAATTCAACCTCCCTTTGAGACTATATCATTTTCTTTTTGAAAGTAGATCAATGAATTCTAAGAATCTCCACTTACTAATAGCCCCATTTATATAAAGATGATGTCATCCATATAGTGAAACATTCAATATAGTAAATGTGAACCAAAACCAAATGGTGTAGGATTTTGAAGATGTATCCAAAGACATACACCATAAATGGTTACCAATGAAATATACTGTCCCCAAACATATGAACCTAAGAGCCTAACATCAAGTCATTGAAGCTTACACTTGAATGTTGACTGGTACTGTGTTGATGGAATTGTTAATTTTAGATGAGTTTGAATGATAACTAAGAGCCAAGATAGTTGATCTGGGAACTGTTTTGTAATGATTTATTGATTGTCCTGATTGACAACTGGTTGTTCCATGAACATACAGTTAGGTCCGGAAATATTTGGACAGTGACACAATTTTCATAATTTTGGCTCTGTACGCCACCACAATGGATTTGAAATGAAACAATCCAGATGCAATTGAAGTGCAGTGCTTTCAGCTTTAAGTCAAGGGGTTGAACAAAAATATTGTATGAAACATTTAGGAATTGCAACCATTTTTATACACAGTCCCCTATTGTCAGGGGCTCAAATGTAATTGGACAAATTAACAATCATAAATAAAATGTTCATTTTTAATAATTTGTCGAGAATCCTTTGCAGGCAATGACTGCCTGAAGTCTGGAACCCATGGACATGCCTCCACCGAAGATGTGGTATGATTTGGATCATGAGCCATTCCAAGCCTTCTCCATATGTTTTTCTTCCCATCATTCTGGCACAGGTTGATCTTAGTTTCATCTGTCCAAAGAATGCTGTTCCAGAACTGGGCTGGCTTTTTTAGATGTTTTTTGGCCAAGTCTAATCTGGCCTTTCTATTCTTGAGGCTTATGAATGGTTTGCACCTTGTTCTGAACCCTCTGCATTTGCTCTCGTGAAGTCTTCTCTTGATGGTAAACTTGGACATGCCTACCTCCTGGAGAGTGTTCTTCACTTGGCTGGATGTTGTGAAGGGGTTTTTCTTTACCATGTGAAGGATCCTGCGATCATCCCCCACTGTTGTCTTCCGTGGCCTTTTTGTGTTGCCGAGCTCACCAGTGCGTTCTTTTATTCTCCGAATGTACCAAACTGTTGATTTGAACACTCCTAATATTGCCGCTATCTCTCTGATGGATTTTTTTTGTTTTTGCAGCCTAAGGATGGCCTGTTTCACTTGCATTGAGAGCTCCTTTGACCTCATGTTGTGAGTTCACAGCAAAAGCTTCCAAATGCAAATGCCACACTTGAAATCAACTCAAACCTTTTACCTGCTTAATTGATAAAGAAATAACAAAGGAATAGCCCACAGCTTTTGAGTCAATTGTCAAATTACTTCTGGTCCCTTGTAAAAGAGGGGGCTACATATAAAAGAGCTGTAATTCCTAAACCCTTCCTCCAATTTGGATGTGAATACCCTCAAATTAAAGCTGAGAGTCTGCACTTATATAACTGCTTCATATATAACTGTAACTTGAATGTTTTGGTAAACAGCTAAAATAACAAAAATTGATAACCAAATATATATGGACCTAACTGTATGATCTGTATGATCTACCCACATCAGTACACTGGTGGGAAAGGCAAGGCAACGCCTGTTCCATCTCAGGCAGCTGAGGAAATTTAAAGTCTCCCGGAGGATCCTTCAGTCCTTCTACTCTGGAGCTGTGGAGAGCATCCTGGCTGGCAACATCACTGTCTGGTACGGTAACAGCACGGCCCAGGACAGGCGAGCTCTGCAAAGGGTGGTACGCCTGGCAGAAAAGACCATGGGAGCTCTAACCCCCCCTCTCCATGTCCTGTACACCAGGAGGTGTAGGACCAGAGCCTACAGGATAATGAAGGACCCTCACCACCCGAAAAACGGACTGTTCCAGCTGCTGCGGTCAGGCAAACGCCTTCGCTGTCATGCAGCAAGAACAGAGAGACTAAGATTGAGTTTCTTCCCCCATGCCATCAGGATCATCAACGATGACCCCACCAGTGCCCCCCTCAAGTCACTCACACACTCATTGACATCATAACACATATGCACACACATAATCATCCATTGCAGACTCATCTTCCACTGTAATTATCTGTACTGTCAACCTGTCATTGCCATTGTATATTGCCATTCCATTGCGTACATTGCTTCACCGCTGTTTATACTGCTTATATGGTTTATACTGTTTATATTGTTTATACTGTTTATACTATTCATACTGTTTATATTTTTTAGTACTTCTATTTTATTTTATTTTATTCTATTTTAAAACGTATTGTTGCACTACTCTGTGGCACTGTCACTTTTGCATTTCACTGTATATTTGTATGCACGTGACAAATAAAGAATCTTGAATCTTACACACCACAGTGCTTAACAAGCTTCATCATTTTTCAACATGTCAGTCAAGTTCCTCAAAAAAAGAAAAAATAGAAACGGAAACCTAAATTTAAAAAAAAAGCCCTCTTAAAGGCACTACCCACTAAAACCCTACCCACTAAAAACCCACTAAAATTTTACAAAGCTAGCTTCAAAGTAACTCACCAAAAATGTAATAGTGTCCAACTTCAAACAGAAATGCTGCATAAATCCACATAAGAGACACAATAGGCTGCTAACGAATTGGTCAACATTACAGCCAGCTAAAAAGCATTGAACATAGGAAGGAACTGCTCACAAGACAAACTGTCAATCAAAAATGCAAACTGTCAATCAGAAATGTGAGCGTCTCACCAGTCATTCCTATAGTCTGCTGGTTTGAGAAATTGTGATAAGCAAAAAAGCTACTTCTTGATTAGTTTTGAGCATTTTAATTGTAAAAAAATAAAGTATGTACTGTAACCTAACATTTACCCAGAAATTATTTGATATTAAAATTAAAGTTTTGTAGGCTTTTAAGAAGCTAGAGTCTATAATCCACTAATGTAAGCAAGTAACTAAATGCCAGAAATGTCTTAGATTACCGGAGCAGTCAACAATTCTATTGTAATTATATTTGTACCCGGAGGTGGTGATGGATAGGGCTCAGATTCCTCAGGCTACCAAGGCCAGCATCCTGCCCCTGTGCTCGTATCACTGTCCACACATAGACAGAACAAAAATCAAGATGAAGGCTTACTGAAAGTCCTTCCTGATATCTAAGCTCTCAGTTATATTCAGCAACTCTCTCCTCTAACACATGAGAGGAATATATTTTCTGCAGTGCAGAAAAAAAAAAAAAAACTCCCTCTCCAGATTCTACCCAAAGTCTTTTGACAAGTTCTCTGCTGAATACGCAAAATAGAAGTCTAGTTTTGGGAGAACAAACTCACTTGGTAAAACCTGAGGGACTCACAAGATATCTTCAAATTGTCCAAAAATGTGTGTTAATTCTCAAAGTGTCTACTGAGAGAGAACCAAGTAATTCATAAAGACAAATGACATAATTCATAACGAATATTTTAAACAATGCAATTACTCAACATTCTTAAGGTCATAAGAAATAATGGTCATTGGGAAATGTCACTCTTATCTG
This sequence comes from Argentina silus, assembly GCF_951799395.1. Classification (NCBI taxonomy): domain Eukaryota; kingdom Metazoa; phylum Chordata; class Actinopteri; order Argentiniformes; family Argentinidae; genus Argentina; species Argentina silus. The sequence continues at coordinate 26,800,237 of NC_139655.1, read as the reverse complement.
AGCTTTCACTTGAAGACACTGCAGATCGAAAACCAGAAGATTTCTGATTGCGGGCCTTGAATGTGAATTTCCTTCAGTAATGAGAAGAAAGTTGCCCGTCCTCAAGGGGGCTTGCATGTAGAGCAAACTGAGGCCCTGGGGTCATTGAAAACCAGCCCAGGCTCCAACCCTTCGCTAAGCCACTGGGCACTTCAACACAGACAGCGCTGACTAGCTGTGACATTTAAAAGTCTCCATTAATATCAAAACAGAGCCCTGGAGGCACATATTTTTGTTAATCTCCCAAGAAACAGAAAATTGTCAGATAGAAGAGGCTCAGCAATTGCAGATATTACGTTTAGTGAGCTTGTTTTTTATAACTGCATCTGGTGCAACAGGAAGTGTATCCAATGTTTTCATTGTCACCAGGCTCCAACTGCACCAGTTAGAATACATGTGGATAATGTTAGATAAATATGCCATCTCCAATTAACCACCCAATTGGAAATATGCCAAATATAACCCAGAATGAAAAATATGTTGAGCTAATATCATGAAGAGATACAATATTTCATCCCAGAAGGCAGCTCATTTCCGGCTGCAGACTACACAAACCAAAACAGAGGGGGCATTCAAATGAGATCTGATTGAATTGAATTAATGAGAGAGGGAGGGAGAGAGTGAGGGCGAGAAAAGGGCTGATTCAACACATCAAATGTCTCTACTCAACGTTGCTGGATCGGCTCTGCCCACAAAGAGGGTGATTAATTAGCACATGAATCATGATGTCGTTATTCGATTAGAACTATGGGAGAATACCACGCCCAGTTGGGATTTGCGGTGATTGAAATTGCAAGACCTGTGGCAGATTGACACTGACACTGTTTTTGAGAAAGTAAACCAACCTTTAAATGTGTCTCTAAAAGTATGCCATTTTAAACTGTCGAGTAAAATGTTTATCTTTAAATGACAGCCTGCTCTAGCAAACTGTTCTAACATGTAAATTAAGTTTACATACACCCCCAAGCAATGAACATCTATGAGGGGCTTTCTCAATCAAAAATGATCTAAAGGCTCCAGCAGAAGACACACAAACTCCACACAATGCATTAGAGAGCATGCATTTAATAAAACAATGTTTGCAGTGTAAAACGAACCAGAAATTTGAGTATATATTCGTTCAAACACAAATGAAGAGCAGAAGAATTAAGCTAGGCAGGGACAAGGAAGTATATTTCACGAGGGAGTGCTGTGAGGGGGGTGAATGGGCACCCCTTTGTACCCAGAGAAAATGTTGCATATCGCCTTGTTAAGGAATTCTGGTGACTTTTGATGAGAAAATAGCGTAGTGATTAATCCAAGTGAAAAGCATGAAATTATCAGGTCTCACATAAATGACACAAGGCCTACAGCTCAGTGCATCCGTCCAGATGCGATCAGCTCTGATGCATCATGCGGACAGCTCTGACCACAAGAGCTTCACTATATCAATTCCAACCTCCAAACCTGCACTACAATCTAGCTCTGCCCTGCACCCCCTTCCAATCTAAACGCACCCCCCTGCACCCCCCTTCCTACGTGCCTAAACCTAGGGCATTTTCTCTATGTTAGGGTTTTAACTTCATGTCAGGACTTGTGCTTGAATAGCGCCCTGAATAGCATCCTAAATATATCAACATCCACATTTCTTGTTATATTGGTGAAACACTGTCATGGAACACAGTAAATCAGAGCAAACTTGGATGATCTTGTCCCAGGTGCTCATCAGTGGATTCTAGATTGACAGGCCCTTCAAATCAAACTGATGGCTTTCTGACGCCTTGACCAAATGATGTGGCCAGGCGCAATTAGCATGACTCATTCTAATGAGAAAAACAAGGCCTGGAAACCCAGCTACACGCTGAGGAAACAAGCCATTTAATTTGTTTTCACTCGCCGTCATTGACACACATTTGAGCACGTCTGGCATCACACCAAGCACAGTATAGTGGAGGCGAATAATGCTTGACAGAGCTGTGACGCGCAAACACATGTGGCACCAACTGTCAATCAAGCCATCAGTTGTGCCTGAGGAGAAATTAGCTCTTTTGCATCAGCAAATTAGCCAAAGGGACGCTGTGGGGAACAAAATACGCAATAAGCAATGACAATGGCCAAGGTTACCATTGACAATTTAAATTGACTTGCTCTTACCCTGGGACCTTGATTATTCCTGATGGAGCTATGATTCTACACAATGAAAAATTTAAAAATATTGTCGGAAGCTGTGAAAAGTATGTTAGAAGGGTATGATGAAAGAGATTTAAATGTGGCCAATGTCTGTTTGTTCATTTGACTGTTTCAGGGAGAAATTGTGCTTATAGTATTCATACTGTATTCACAGCACAACATATTCAAGCACATAAGTGTGTCTTGGACATTCACTATTAGCCACTGATTCACGCAGTTGGAGCATGGAAGTGGAGTGACTTTCTATCCAATGAGTGCTTAATTTAATTAATCACCTCTTAATTCATTAAGTGCTGAGCTGTAACAGCAATAAGAAACGAGAGCATGTTTCTTGTCAAGGTCTGAGCTAGAGACCTCTCTAGAATGCAAATTGCAGCAGACTTTTTAGGGCAGTCCCACTTAAACTCAAGGAATTAAAGGATACTTGTGAGTTCAGTTAAACTAGTTAAATACTCTCTTTTGAGAATTCATTAATTGAATTAAGCTCCATTTCACAAATTCATAATCAAAATGGGATTGACCCCCACCACTAATAGCATTTCAATAAGGAAATGATGTCACTTCACTGCATCTTAAACTTGATCAACAGGGCCCAGTATTTCAAAACTTGGCTGGCTGATTTCCCCAATACTACTCAAAATCTGCCAGATAGATCTGATACTGAATAGTATTCAAGTTTTGATGTCCTCTAGATCAGAAAAATATCATCTTATTTAGTGTTATTTTTTTCTTTTCTACACTGTATGTAAACTGAGTTGAAATATGTGTCTGGCTTTATGTCGGCAGTGCTGTGTTTGTCAGATGGCCCGCGCACTCGTCCAAGCCAGAGGACAGCCTGGGGAGTTGGCAGCTGCTGTGGTGGCGGCTCGCGAGTGCAAGCTGGGTTTTGTTCAGCTCCCGTCACGTTGACATTGTTTAGCTATTTCCTCTCCTTTCATCTTCCCCCTTTCCCTCCTATAACCCCTCGTGCCTCTGCGTCGCTCCCGGGATGTTATCGGCCAAAACTAACACCCCATGGCCCCCTAAAACCACCCAGAGACACAAACACACTTGCACGTTCACACACACACACACACACACACACACACACACACACACACACACACACACACACACACACACACACACACACACACACACACACACACACACACACACACACACACACACTCCGCCTCCACACACTCTAGAGTTGGCATGACTCAACTTGCCCCTGCTGTGACACAAAGTTTAATTGAGGTCGAAATAAGAAACAAAAAGATGTTTTTCCTGCATGTGGGGAGAGAAAGAAGAGCCTTTTCTCACTTTGCTTTCGCCACTGAGGCAGACAACATCAAACAGCAACGCCTGACTGCACATAGGAAGCGATAGGTTGACTAAATTTAGCCCTGTGAAATGAGACAGTTACAGAATAATAGCTTTTATCTGTGATTTTAGATTGTTTGCTTTTTTACGCAAACTGAATGCCATGTATGTAAGTTCAATTACTTTATGGTTGGACAGTGGATATACCGTACCTGCCGGCTGTGAACCAGGTGTGTTCAATACTGGGACAAAACCCTCCAAACTTTGTGGGTCGGATTGAACAAACTGCCTATTTCCTTCTTGCTCCTAGATTCAGGGATACTTTTCTTGACATACAGTATGATTGACAACATTCATGTAAATCATAATAAACCAGGCTATATTGCTGTCACAAAGGAATCCAGGACTCAAGTGTATTGTACTGTATGAACTGAGTTATTGTGAGTGTAAACAGAGCTGAGGTGTGTTGCTAATGCACTCGAAATGATGGCACACTCCTAACCCAAACCCTATGACAATCACAGCATAATAGATTATATTCTCTTTCAACCACAATATTATATGAATTGCTGTGCAGTGTATTGAGAGGATACCAGTGTATCAGGACCACATCTGTTACTATTCGTCAATGACAGTTAAAAGCACTTAATCTGGTTTGACCTCAATCAGTCAATACTGAAAATAAACCACCCGTGCACACACTCCTCCACACCAGCTGTACATTCAACAGCAGCCGAGGAAGAGGCAGAGAGAGAGGATTTTTCAACAGCAAAAGAGAGGGGAAAATGTACATATACACAATGCACATATTGGCTTTGGGATGAAATCATCTATTTCTGTTTAGGTTTGTTTGTGCTGCATGAACAATATGGCAATATCTAGTTTATGGCAATAACAGCTTCTCTGTTTTATATGAATAATAAGTAAAAAATGGACAGTCATAGCAACTGTATATCCATAGCAACTCATTTTACTAAAGCTTCTTCAAAGACTTCTTAGAATAAGATATAACTCTACTTTTTTTTATTGGAACTTTCACTGTATTCCATGTTCTTCATGTAATGTAATTTTTGCTGAAACCATAAGGTAAAAATACATGAGTGAATACCAATTATTGCTTCAAGCTGCAATCTGTACTTACATAATGAAGAAAAACAATTATTTAAACCTGGAAATTAAAGTGTGATTTCATGCATATGCATACATTCAAATTTTGTCAAGTTAACTAAGGCACATTTTCTATTTATAGGAACATTTTGTCAAATGAAAACAGGGTGTTTGTCTACCATATTCAACTGATTTAGTAAACTGTTAGATTAGTAAACTGAATAGATTAATAGAAATCATGGGTCGTTAATCTGTGTTTATATGTGAAAATGTGTAATATACAGAAAAGAAAAAAGTAATGAGAAGGTTATACTGCACCCAGACTTTGCTGTAACCTCTAACAAGGATCTTAAACACGCTGCTTCCACCCCTTAGGGGACGCACATATTCTTATGAACAACCTCACAACACTTAAGAGGGGTGAGGGGTTGGGAGCACCAGTTGCCGTGCTTAAAGAGGTGACACAATTCATGCCGGATTAGTCAACATGTGGACCGTTTCTCTTCCCCTCAGGGTATTTTGATGTGTATAGCTAGCCTAGCTAGCATAGCACCATTGATATGTGCAGAGTGGCACCATTCAAACCAGATTAGACAATGTATGGGTAATCTCTTTCCTTTCTTTCCTCCCTCTGGGTCCCTCTGTCAATCTACTCTATCCCCCCGAGGGATGATTCTCTGATCTGAACAAAGCACCCCTCCATACATTCAGGGTGGCACCATTGAATTCAGATTCTCAAGTAAGGCCTCTCTTTTCTCTCGTTGTCCCTCCCTCCAGGCCTGTGAGGAGGAGGTTTGGCGACATCATTGCAGAAGGTAGGGCACTCTAGTCTACACTCCAGGGGATGGTGCTACTGTAGAGTTAGCATGGCGGCCATACTGTACATATGTGCTTGGTGACACAAGCTCTTGTTCTCCCACTTAGAGAGGTCACAGTGTGTAAGCAGCTAATTGTGTCTCACAGAGGAGCCTCCCAGAGATGATTATTAACCAGGGCCTGCTACCCATAAAGCCTATGTGATACAACTGAGATGGAGAGAGAGATGGGAGGAACAGAATAGCAGGTAAGAAGGAGGAAGAGGAGGTGTGTGTGTGTGTGTGTGTGTGTGTGTGTGTGTGTGTGTGTGTGTGTGTGTGTGTGTGTGTGTGTGTGTGTGTGTGTGTGTGTGTGTGTTAGGGAGAGGGGTGGTGTAGGCGGCTTGCTCTTCAACCACCCACAGAGAGCACATAATCTCATTGCAATGCAGCGAACCCCGGTGGTACAGTGTCGCTCTGATTAGCTTGAGTGGCTATGCTACATCTGCAACGCACAGCCTCCAACGACTTCCTTTGATTCCCTTTGGTCTTACAAGCAAAATGGGAGCTATCAGACACATAAGGTCTTTATGTGAAAAAAAAGACATTGAATATGCATGAAACAACATAGAAGCCTAACACATGTCAAATTAACTGTGACATGATTCTAAATGTCTTACAGTTTGGAGCCATCCTGACCGTGTGATCTAGGCCTGGAGTGTATCCCCCTGGTCAGGAAAAACTCCTAGACCAAATTACACTATGTGTCCCCTATACTGACCCTATAGGGAGATCTCATGCCACAGTGCTGGATGCTGTAGCCTACTGTAGAGTGACATCCTTCTCTCTCTGCCTCTCCCATTTCACTGCTCTCTCCAGCCCATCTCACAAGGCAGAAAGGACTACATTATCGCAGTGAAAAAGGATCCCCTTCAAGTCCCCCTGCCACTGAATAAGGGCCAGTGATCACGGAGAGAAGAGTGTGTGTGTGTGTGTGTGTGTGTGTGTGTGTGTGTGTGTGTGTGTGTGTGTGTGTGTTTCAGAGAGGGGGGCTATCACTGGGGAATGTGCACCTGCAATTTTTCTCACTTGACACAGTCAGTCTTTTGTGGGGTCCCTCCCAGCCTTATCACATGGGGAAAATTACAGACCCCACAAAGCAAGCTCTTAACCATGGAGTTCAGTTTGGACTATCCTGAAGAAAACATAATACAGATACTGCAATGGAGGATGGTTATACATAAAATCTAACAAGATAATTCATGCAAAGAATTATGAAAATCTAGAATACAATAAATTGAAAAAATATTATATGTGACAATTATGTGTCATAATCTCTCTCTCTCTCTCTCTCTGTCTCTCTCTCTCTCTCTCTCTCTCTCTGTGTTGTAAGAGAGGGGGGAGAGAGCTTTCATTCCTAACATGTCTTTATACTCCCACGAGCAACTAACAGTCTTTATCTGTGCCCCAGGCGGGTTTAGGGAGGACAGTAGGAGGTGACTTCAGGGGGTTATCCATCAATAGACTAAATTGACAATCTCTCCAATGCTCGACAGCTCCCATATGGGATCGAGGACAAGCCATGACCTCAAAACCTGCATGTTTCTGTGAAGAGTGGTTGGATGGAAGGACTAGAGGTGGTGTGTGTGTGTGTGTGTGTGTGTGTGTGTGTGTGTGTGTGTGTGTGTGTGTGTGTGTGTGTGTGTATGTGTGTGTGTGTGTGTGTGTGTGTGTGTGTGTGTGTGTGTGTGTGTGTGTGTGTGTGTGTGTGTGTGTGTGTGTGTGTGTGTGTGTTACATCTCCTTCAATGTATATTCAAAATACAGTGATAACTTGAATCGACTTGACCCTGATATCATTTCAAACAAAATGCGAAGGAGAAGGGAGGACTGAGAAAGAAAGTATGTGTGGAGATCTCTCCCTCCCCTTCTTTCTTTTTTTTTCTTAAGCACAATTAATAAGGAAATGGAACAGGCGGACCGGCTTCCCAAAGGAGGCCGATGCTTCTACAATAGAGCCCTTCTTTTGTCAATGGCTGTATTGAATTCCCTTGGAGGCCAGTGTGCCACATTGAAGGCCATCTCCAGTATCCCTCACTCCCTCCATCCCCCCTCTCTCCCTCTCTCTCTCTCTTATCCTCAAGGTCTGTTGGGCTAATCCGTCCCACTGTAACATTTGATCCCAGCCTCAGTCCGAATGCCGACTTTACAATACTTCATATTGATTCGCCAGGACCCACGTCGGTTCTTAAGCTTGCTTGATTGCACACACACACACAGAGAGAGAGAGAGAGAGAGAGAGAGAGAGAGAGAGAGAGAGAGAGAGAGAGAGAGAGAGAGAGGCAGAGACCATCTCACCTCACAATTGGGCTGCTGCTTTTGAGATGAACCTTAGTTTCAGGCAAATGTAATTAGATCCTTTGTATTCTGCGTGAAAAAAATCACCCTCAGTGCTCAAGTGGTAAATTGGCTGGTAAAACCATGTGAAAATGAGAGACTGGGAAAAGATTGACTGATAAGTGATTAATCCCTTTTCTACTTTCATTGTGCTGTTAAATTGTGCCTGTATTGTCCTCTGAATGACATAAGGACAGAATTATCATTGTTCTCTGTAGTAAACCATTGCCCCCAATTGCCCTATAGGCCGGCATTCAGCAAACAATACTGGACAGTAATCAGTGCTAACACACAAGAAACATACTATAATAATGTTTTGATAATTAAATACCATGGCATTTGTTTCACATATCTTTATACACTGGTATTTTTTCTACTTCACTTGCTCTGGTCAATGTGACAGATTAGATGGACCCTTTGCTTAAGAAAAACTAAAACAAATGGATAAAGGACATACTATAGTCCTTGAACGTTTTCCTTCTACTCAGTGGTCAAGTGTAGCCTCTTACACAAGCCAGTAGGAGTTCTAGTCTATTGACGTTGAAAGTGCTTCATGTTGAAACACAAGCTTCATGTCTCCATGTCACACAACAACAACAGAACACAACAAGCTGATCAATTGCAACTTCTTAATGGACTCAGGAACTCAAAACTCAACTCAAGTCAAAATGCAAACCTGCAGGATCCTGTGTTTGAACAGCACTATCATACTGATACCACAGCCGCGATTCACAAGCCATGCAAAGCACACAGGGTCTAAACCATATGCAATTTGCATGAGAAGTGTATGTCTGCAGATAGGGGCTATAATCCTCATAATTAGAGAAAGCATACTGTACGACTGCCAGGGATGGATTTAATGGGAGCCTCCACTGTGACATGTAGTCAGACAGGGCATAAAGGACAGCCTTTTTCCTCATCATGCCACCCACGTTGCTCACAGTGAAGTCAGTATGCTGCAGTAAGAGCTTACAGAGCAATCCTATAAAGCATACAGATTTCCATAACTATGGTGTGTTGTTGTGCAGCGTGTTTGTCAGCCTTTCTTTGAATCATAACACCAACAGTATCCTTAGCATGCTGGTAAGTTATATATGAAAACAGATATAAAGTGTGTGTTGGCTTTGTGCTGTAGTTGCTGGCATTGGATAACACAGACCTACTGTCTGGTTATATTTCATACAGAACAGATGTTTAGAGAACTAAAAAATGAATTGTGCAAATTGAATAAAGCGTTGCTCTTGATAGTGTTTCTTTGCCTGGCTTCTACTTGCCCTCCCTGCCCCCTCACTTACCGCCCACTCACCAATTTCCACCCATCCCCTGGTTTTCTGCACAGGAAACCCTGAGCTGCCCACCACTTTGCCCTGTGTGCTCATCGGCAGGGTCACTCTGTAATATGTATCTCCCTAGCCTGCCAGGCGCCACACACACACATTATGCCTCCTAATGTAAACTAACATCCACCGCCACTTGACCCCCCTGTCAATATCTGTCCTCATTAAACACCATTCCGCCCGCCATGAGCCCACTTTAAATGGCATCATTTGACGCTTACCGAATTCTGCGATAGGAGCTTGGAGTAGTCCTAATTCATTCATTTGGAAGATATAAATGGGCACCCCGTGGGAAGACCTATAAAACTTGTGGAGGTATTTAACCCAGCGAGCCTAAAGCCCCCAGTACGCTTAATGTTGCCGTCATTTGTTTCTCTCGGGTTCCGAGCTCTGACAGTACTTTGGCAATGGTGGACGCAGACGATGGACGCCACGAGCAGCGAAAGGCACTTTCCACTCGAGTATGAGTAGGAACCAGGTATTGATTTTTTCGTCTTCTTTTTTTTTTGGTATGGAGGGAAAGAACGATCTAGCACCTTGTGCCAAAATGCCAAGCAAGATACATGGGGGGAATTACAGCACTTTAAAAAATGTATTTGAATACAAAGAAACCTGTATTATGAAAATGGAGTTCATCCTAAACTAATAATTGTATGGAAATAGGCGTGTTGGCAATGTATAGAACCAACCATAAAGACTGCTACAGCAAAACAAAATGTTTCATTTAGCAAACAGAGATATGGCATGAGCTGGCGTCCAAGTGACAGCTGTGTTCGCAACCCCAGGGAAGTTTTCTTCTTCTTTTTCTTAAAGAGCGGATAAAAACAAATACAATACCCATAACAGATGCTTATACAATCTTTCTATGTGGACAAGGGCGAGCATTATGGCCCTTATTTTAAAGACATTGGCCTAATTTGGTAGTACAATACATAGTAGTTCCATTACTACACACCATATTTGGAAATCATCGGTTACTGTATTGATTTCCTTAGTAGATATCATAGGTAATTGTAATCATGACATTTCACTGCACTGCTCTCCCAAAAGCAGTATACTGCATGCCATTGCTCCGAGATTGCCTGCACAATTTCTTCTAAATCCTGTCTATGGTCTTAAGGACTGAGCAGATACTTGCAACTGCTGAAAATCACCGACCATTTTGGGGTTCAATCCCCCAATGTACCACACTATCAAAAATCAATTCCCTCCCTAGTTCCCCATCTGTACAAGTTATATAGACTTAAACAGATCAAGTTAGAATGTTCAGTATAACACATTCTAATAAATAATGAGTTTGTTGCTTCTGTATCTCAACTTCAATTTCAAATTGGTTTGAGATGCTAGCATAGTCTTTCTTCTTTTGTTTACAATCATGCACTGTAAGCATGAGCTCATTCATATACAGTACTGCAGGACATATTATAATTGACAGACACCTACTCAAAACTCAAACAAGCCTTTTACTTTATGCAGTTCAAAAGACACTTCATAATCACAACAAAACTGTACATGCCCTAGCAGGCTCTCTTGAAGATTCCTGTTTCAAATTTGAGCTCAGATAGTCATTCATTTAATTAATTAGGCAAATACAGGGATGCCCCGGCGGATAGAGTGAATGCCCCAGCACAAGCAGATTAATTAAGTACAGTATGTCAGGCAAGGAAACATTGAGATTGACAACATACTATTTACTGGTGTTGTGTAGAAGAAAAGCATCAGCAGAGTATTAGCATATTTCTGATGGATCGCTGTAAGTGAGGAAGATGGGAGATCCTCAGGTGACATATCCTTCACCTACAGGTCATTTCAATTAATGAACAATATTGATTGAATGCCTTGTGTGTGTGTGTGTGTGTGTGTGTGTGTGTGTGTGTGTGTGTGTGTGTGTGTGTGTGTGTGTGTGTGTGCGCGCGCACACATGAGTGAGAGAAAGTATGTACATAAGTTGTGTATAAGAGGGTAAGTATGTATGCATATGTTTCCCCTATGTGTGGGTGCATTTCTGCAAAAAACATAGAATTGCCAGGATGGTCAATTACCTGGTCAATTGCCAACTACTATAGCGGAATTGCATACAGATGAACACACACACACACACACACACACTCACACTCACACACACACACCTTGCTTCAGGTAAACGTCTGCCTTCCCATTTCCCACTCTCCCTACAGTGTGGACCAATCTGCTTCCATTTTTGATGTATGTGCTGGCCTGTTATTATGAAAAATGTTTGTCAGTTTCACGCCTTCTCTTGTCTTATGAAGTAGTCCACGGGGCGTCATCTATTATTGTCATTCTCCCTTTGAATCCCCGGAATGGAATAAATATGAATCCTTCCTAGGGTATTTCACACACACATAAACATATGATGAATGTGGTACTCAGGCATGCAAAGGCATTTGGGCTTTTCTTTTTTACCCAATGACAGGAGAGACGTGAGGCTCGTATGCTTTGTAGCACAGCTCGTTGCCCTTTTTCCTCATCTCTGTTGGCTTGTTTGTCTATTTCTGCTTCTCCCCCTTCTTTTTGCTCCTCAAGTTGGAATCCATCATTGAGTTAATCCCAGGAATGTTTTCTGATCCCGCCTGCTATGCCAACGTGCCCCACGGGCATTCACTCGTTTTCTTCAGATGAGTATAAGTGGAGAGGTTCGGACAGTTGTGTACATGTTGATGTACAAACATGGACACAGGGGCAGGAGGCAGCTGTGAGCTGAAGCTATGTGGGTGCGATTCAAGCGTATTTATGCTCTCCAAAGGGGGGGGGGGGGGGGGGTGACAGGGGACCCTAACTGGATTACCATCCCAAAGTAGGCCAGTGTCCCCTGGAGTCCACATCCCAAACACCCACGGGGGAAGAGAGAGAGAGAGAGAGAGAGAGAGAGAAAGACTGTGGAGAGATTCTCCACGTTAAGCCACCTCAAAGTAGAAGCCGACAACAACAATTTGGAGCTAGTATGTTTACAGCAGAGTGCTTGGGTGTTAACTTCAGTTGGAGAAAAAACGCCCCCTAGTGGTGGACGCCCCCGTCCATAATTATTATATGATTCATATCACATTGAATTACATTCTGTGTTGGTGCACATGCTGTTTTCAAGTGCTGCACCTCTGAGCTGATTTGGTAACAATATATAATTAGGTCTTTCTAATTAAATGGCAACTGTTTGAGTTTATTCTAATGCCACTTGTTTTTAATAGCCCAGCCCAGCCAAGCAAAATGCACAAGCTCACAACTGACACTAGGGGACATTTTAGTAAAAAGCCTATAACAAACGATTGTTAATATATATCTGCACCATTTCTTTTTCAACATGTAGATAAGATGTTAGTACATATGAATTTTGACCTTGTGAGTGTTTCAGAATATTCTCAATGATGCAGAACTACAAAAACAAACATAGCGTATGTTTCACTCTCTTTCATTGCATATAATGTATAACCGTTGCAAGTTAAAATCAATTGTATCTCTTGATTCAGTATGGTACAGATGTCGTCTTTAATGTAAGATCACAACAAAGAGTGTGGAATACATACTATTGGAATTATTTAGGTTTGTTTAAGACTACCGAAAAAGAGGCGGAAATTGCCTCTTTTAGGCCAATGCCGGAGGAAGTTAAATCACATTGTCCTGAGTGAGCTTCTAAACAGCTGAGATAAAGAATGTGACTTGATTTGGGGTAGCAGCCATTTCATCTGATGCCAGTAGGCCAACATGAGTGGAAGCAGAGGGAAACAGGCCAAGCTCAGCAATACCAAACGAGTTTTGTTTGATTCCATGAATCACTTTAATTAAAGAACACTAATCGAAGTCAAGGTCAACAAAAGAATAAGGATGATACTATGATAATGTTGGTGCTTTGATAAAAAAATAAAATAGAAAACATGCTTGAATGGAATGTCTTTGTGTATCTGTATCTGTCCATTCTTCAGAGAGAATTACAGTGTCACACAGTTTAATATGCAACCTATTGTACTCACAGTTTATCTCTCTGGCTCTGTGGCCCACTAGCAGTAAATTAGCTGCTTCATAATGTCCCTGTCCCCCGATCAATAGAGCAGTACAAAGACAGGTGCATGACATATCACATGACCCACTCCATTGAACATTAGGGCAAAACAAATGATGCTGGAGAGCTAGCTTTGATTAGCGCTTGTGCCGGCCCAAAGATATGGCACAAAAACAATTCAATTTGCTTCAAATCTCCATTAATGGCTTTGCAGTATCAAATTAGCATCTTTATGGGCCATACCCCCCCCCATCGAAACCCTAGTTGATTTTGACACCCCCACCCACCCTCTGCCGTTCTCTATTAATCGGAATTTAAATGACTTAATTTACTTAGCGACTAAAACAATTGGTGGGAGCCAAAAGAAAGTGCAAAACCGAGCCGATTTCAATTTCCTAAGGGAAAAAAATGCCTGCAAATTGATCTCAATATCCTAATACTGGAACCAGCCTACCAGTAATTTTTCTTTTCCATACTTTTTACAATATTGTGCCACAGTTAAGCTACAGTAGAGATAATGATGCTTTGAACATGGTTTGAATCCATTTCCATTGTCTGGAGATAAAGAGACACAGAGGGGTTGGAAGGGAAACAGAAAAGAGGGCCAAAGTGTGACAGACCTAGAAACACGCTTGACCACAAACATCAATAGTGAAATGAGCTTCAGTGGCCCTGGCAATGCTTACCTAGACTGGCTGGCGCAAAGAGGCTGGCGAGGAGGAGCAGGCGTGCAGTCCACATGGCCTCCTCCGCCCGCTGCTGATCCACCCAATGGAGGGGTCAGGCCTTCCCAGGTGAGCCTGAAGCAAGCAAGTGCTTCCTCTACGGTTCCCTCCGCTGCACAGAGGTCCTGTTACGGTCCAAGCCCTCAAATGCTCTCCTGGATAAAGACAAAGACAAACAGTTTTTAGTTGTAGAGAATAATTGACCTGTTGCATTTTGCAAATACAACTAATTCAATTAAGCTTTGTGGAAAGATCCTTGTTTATTTAAAGTTTAGAGGACTAGGTCAGTGTCACTTTAGCAGCATTCATTACTTATAACAACTGTCAAGAGATACTGTGAGTTGCTCAACCTCTCCATCTTGAGTCAGTCAAAGCAATAGGGAGTGACCAGCCATACAAAGTCACAGTCTGATCACTGAGTTATTTTTTGATAGACTGTTGTTTGCTCAGTGTTGTGTTAACCAACCCCCTTCACTCCCAATGACAGTTTGCCTTGTGTGATGCACAACACACTGTTCTAGTCAGTGGTAATTGTCACCAGAAAGAGGGTGTTCATTTGTTCAATTTCCTGTGGGTGTGAATCGTAATTTAAAATTTGCAAAAATTGTGTCGGCTGTGGGAATATGTACTGCATTTCACAAACAGGCATTGTTTGGTGTCACCGCCTTTTCCCATTCCAGAAAACAAAATGGCTTCTCACGCATCCTTACTGAGCTGCATGAGCCAATGTGACCTTTTGATCCAGGCTAAGCACATGAGAGTGCTGTCATTGGTGAACTCATGACATTGGCTGGTGACATCATGGCAGAGATATCACTAGTTAGCATAGAATGAGGCTGTCATGTTGTGGTCTTGTGACTGCTGTATTCTAATACTCTAAACGTGTTAATTAGGACCTTTTCAAACAAAGCATAGCGTGGATAACATTGTTACAATTTCACCAATTGCATGTGAAATATAAAATGCAATTCCTTTCCTCATTAGATTAAAAAAAGATTGTATGATACGCATTGTAGTCTGATGGCATTCAAAAGATTATCAGGATGAAATGCAACTCTAAATACTGTATATAGGTTAAGACAGATTTAGAAAATAGGCCATACAAAACCGATGCATTATTTTACAGTAGATCCACCATTATCTGTTACAGCTACGTATCATTGTACAGTACAACATGATTATCTATATAATCTAAAAAGCATAGACTATGTTTCTATCCTCTGTAATAATATTATCTTAGCACATTGGGCCTCCATGCTATACTTAATCTGAACAGACATAATTCCATTTTAAAATGTCTGAAATCATGTTGCAAAAGGTCGATGTGGAATTGTATTTGGAAAGTAGAAAAACACTGCTAGGAAAACCCAAACGACATTGAAAACACAGATGAGACTGCCTCCCTTATATACTAAATCTCAGTTCCTGTCTATAATGTTTGTTATCCCCTTTGGTTGTGTTCTCTTTACTATATACTATACTTTCTGAGAATCTTCATTCCTCTCCTGCATGACATTTTCATATCTTGTAATCAAACCCTTAATCCTAACCCAAATTACAAACAAGATTAGAATAATCAGATTTTAGGGGCAGATATTAACAACGGGGAACTACCCTATCACGAGATACCCTTTCTACACAATAGGAATGTGTATTGACTGTAAGATTGCTGCCGTGAACCTTCCCAAAAAGTATGGTGGCCTAGTGAGGGATACCAGATTAGGCCATCGTCATCTGCTGACATGAAATGGCTTGTCAAGCCTCTAAACAAAGTAACAGAATGATGAGATATACTGTAGGCTACTGCTTATACTTATACTGAACATCATTTCTGTTGTTGTGAGAAGGTAGGGAGAGTAAGATCTTGAATAAGATAAGAGTAATTGTAAAAACAAAATACATGATGCAGTCTTTAATCTAGGTCGTAGATTAGAGTAAACTGTAATATAAATGAGCATCAAAAGTACTGCCACGGCAGCTAGTTGCCCTGTGAGTTGAGGACACATTCTAAAATGGGACAGAAAACACTAAAAAAGGGGAGAGATCACCAGCAACATCAGCAAAACTGAAAGATTGGAGGAGACACCATATCACTGATTCCCCAGTCATCAGCTTCTGCGATATGCCCTTTTGTAGGAGCTTTGCACCAAAACTGTCACAAAAATATAGGCAGCAAGTCACTAGAGTGACAGGGGCTGCTGCTGTGACAGAGGACAATGAGAAATCTAGACGACCAAGCACCATAGACATAAAAATGTCCCTTTCACTCTACATCAGCTATTATTATTATTGTGTGTGTGTGTGTGTGTGTGTGTGTGTGTGTGTGTGTGTGTGTGTGTGCACAAGTAGTCTGTGAACAAGTAATCCAATGTACACTATTTCACAGTACAACAATAAAAGCAGCAACTTACAAAAGTGTTACCTCAACCAATCACATTACATTAATTAACACTTCCTGCTTCCTTTTACATGTCTTGTTATTACCGTTGTTAATTTGCACTCTACAAAGGATTGTGAGTATACAGTCAGTACAAACAGTAACCTTACCCAAACAGTGAAGAAAACATGTCTTAAAATACATATTTATGAGCAAGGTTTGGACTGGTTTCAATCCAAAAAGTACAAGACTGAGAACCCGACTAGGTTGCCAACTCCTCTTGTATACCTCGGAGCCTTATAATACAGCTGGCATTTCAAGGGTACACATACAGATTTAAGATAACTCCCTTAGATAAGGCATCCAAAATCTAGCAGCTATTGCACCGGTGCCTGTTTCAACCACTTCAATTAGACCACTTCATTACAGCCTTCGAGTCTCAACAGCAAACTTTTTAATCAGTGTTGTTGTTTGCTGTTATTTTAGTATTCTGCCGGTGCCAAAGGGCCAGATGAACCCTGAGTGTTTTAATGAATTGTGTTTTTCATGGTCTATCTGGTTAAAAAGAGGTTGATGAAGAAAGTGTAGGAGTAAGTAGGGGGAGTGGGTGGGTGGGGGGGTACATTTGGGGTGAAACAAAAGAAAATCTGCAAATCATCTTCCTGGCTTGCATATAGCCAATGTAAACTCATTGTCATAATTCAGAACCAAGGGACATGATGTTACAGTGATAACCTTAGGTGTGATGGATATAACATTGATTCCAACAAAGGAAACATTGAGTGCACTCTGCTCAGCTCTACACCCAAACTTTCATCAAATGCATTTTGTCTTTAATTAAAAAAAAAACTAAAAAAAATCCTTTTATTGGAAAGCTCAGTCATTTGTTTTGGTCAGTTAAAATGTAATTTAAAATTTGAGTAGTTACCCAAGCAAATCTTCTGAACTGAAAAAGTACAAGTACCAATAGCAGTGAAGTATTTACTGAAAATTAGAAAAGACAAATACTCTATGAGAACAACAATAAAACCACAGGATATCCACAGCACAGGTAAAATGGAGACAAAGTCTCTCGACATGCATGTTTACTGCCAAACACCTCAAGCTTTGCTTGACACTGATAGCTTCTTCATAGCCCACAAATAGTGAGATATTAAGAAAAGTGAAATTCACTGTGTTGCAATTAGACCTTCCAACACCTGTTCTTTCCTGTGACACAACAGCTCACGGGGCTTGGTGGAAGATCTACAGTGCCTCGGAAAGTATTCAGACCCCTTCACTTTTTCCACATTTTGTTGTCTTATAGACCTTAGAAAAACAAAGATATTAATTACAAAATTACATTAATTATTATCCTTGCATTAAGATGGACTCAATTCAACTTATTGAGTGATTTGTTGATGATTTTAAGTGTCATAGCAAAGGGTCTGAATAATTATGTACATGAGGTATTTCAGTATTTCAATTTTAATACATTTACTGAAATTTCTAAAAACCTGTTTTCGCTTTGTCATTCTGGGGTATTGTATGTGGGTTGTTGTCAAATTCTTTTAATTTAATCCATTGTAAATTGAGTCAATAACACAACAAAATGTGGAAAAAGTGAAGGGGTCTGAATACTTTCCGAAGGCACTGTAAATGAATATCTAAATTAAACAACCTCTTCCGACAGTGCACCTGACAGATGTGTGAGAGAAGAAAGAGATGGCTTTGTTAATAAAGAGCACATCAGAGAGAATGTAGAAATGTCATGCATACATTCTGCTTGGTTTCCCCTTCTAAAACCTGCAATTTCCTCATGACATCATCATCGTGTGACAGGGCAGCTGCAACTCAGCATCTGTAATTAAATAACACATGACTATGTGATATCATGATATTCTGCTCCTCCCTATGACTGCTGGGAAAGCATTCCAGTCTCCATCAGGTACGCCAAGACGTTTTACATATTTGGATATGCAACTACAGTGCTCCAAGAGCTTGTATTTTGTAAAGAAATCTAATTTTCTCTGCGGGAGTTTCACTTTTTCAAGGTTTACTAGTCTCCATAATGTGAGGTATTGCATATATGACACCTGTTTCTGGGGCTGTATGGGTATTATGATAACCATCAGAGTTAAATGTATGTCACCACCTACAATTAGTTCTCGTTGCCCCACAGTCTCTCCTGCACAAGGAAACTAAAGACATTTTCATTAAGCTGGAATGAGCCTATGCGTTCTATACAATGCGAGCGAAACAAAGTGTAACCCGATCTTCAATGTTATCTGATGGGAGCATGCTAAGTATGATGTTACCAGTCATGCCTGCTTGAATCACTCCCACATACACTCTTTAATGAACTAGGATAGCCTTTCAGGGTTAAATACCAAGGCCCAGATTTTCAAGCATGTTCTATGTAAAGATGGTATCAGGCTTAGAGGGGTTCCATAATGTATAGGACAGAGATCATGTTCATACTAATGGCTATCACACCTTCAATGAAGATGAATATCAATAGAATAACTGCTTACAGTACATACATTTAGACTAAAGACATTGCCTAATAATTGTTGTTTATTTAACCATCTAACTCAATTTGATGGTTTCCCTAGAATTACCCCTTATTAGACACTCATTCAAATACAGTGTGTAACTTGGACAAAAGTGAAAATAAAACAAGCATCAGAACATGAGAACTCTGCAAGAGTGTGGATAGTTTAGAGGCAAGACAAGAAGATAAGAACAAGACAACACAATATTATGCGCAAGCTAACCATAAACCAGCACCCAACCATAGACTAACAATAAACCAGCACCCAACCATAGACTAACCATAAACCAGCACCCAACCATAGACTAACCATAAACCAGCACCCAACCATAGGCGAACCATAAACCAGCACCCAACCATAGACTAACCATAAACCAGCACCCAACCATAGACTAACCATAAACCAGCATCCAACCATAGACTGTCGTCAAATCATTGTTTCAGTTGTGAACTTCAGACAGACTTGTCCATGTGTGTGACAGAAGGGGTATTCAAGGACAGATATATGATTAGCACACGCACGCACGCGCACACACACGCACACACACGCACACCTAGGTAGAACTTGCTTTTGAGCATTGTGAAAACTCCATAACAATCATTAGTATCCTTAAACACATGCAGAATGGCCTGAGTTGAGAATGAAAGCACAGAAGCGTACCATGGACTGAATAAATGCGGATATGGACAATATAAGGCGAAGGAAATCTGCCTTGAGTCAGTGCTCTATTATAATGCAAAGCTCAGGCGCTATCCATTTTCTTTTCTTTTTTTTCTCCCATCTTACCTAACGCGGCATAAATGGATCCGTGAGACAGGGAGGGATGGAGGGATGGAAGTGGGGGTGTATTAGCTGGCATTTCAAACTCATAGATTGTCATAAGGCACCCTCGGGAGAGGCTGGTTCAAGCTACGGCGTGCAACTGCTGTCGCCCAGCGCGCCAGGTGGGCAGGTTACCATGACAACCTCACCTGTTAGCGATTAATTAGACTCCATGGGTGACGAGAAAGGTGTGCTAAAAAAAAATTCACATTGCTTTGGCCAAAACTGATTTTTGGAAGTGAGATAAAGGAGTTGAAACGTATTATCTGCTACCAAGTCTTGTTTTTTATTTCCAATTTTCTAGCAGATAGGAAATGGATATTGGCTTAATGATGCAGGGTATGATGAATATAACAACGTAATATCATGCAATACCAAAGCATATACAGCCATAGCCTTTATACGAGTAGGGGGTCAACATATTATGCTGATTTAGCCAATTTTCTAAGATACTGGAGGATGGATATTAGCTGAACAATGGGTATGGTGGATACAGTAAATGTTACAAAAAATATATATAAACACAGTAAAGCTGATGCAGCTACAACAGCCTTCATACGTGGATTCTTCAGGGAGGGGGGTTAATCTATGGTGCTATATGAGCTAACCCTGGTTGATTGGATGAGCTGGGAGAGTGTGGCTTCTGTTTATGACCCCTCTGACCGTCCTTTGTGCTCTTCTGTCTCTGGTTGCCCATCCTTTACCTTTGTGCTCTTCTGTCTCTGGTTGATCCTCCATATATGGTCAAAATATATTTGAAAACCACAGGTAGCATGACAACCACAACCTAAATTGCTTTGCACCCAGAAACGTGAAGGTCACACTCTGTTGAACCCCAAACAAAGACACATCGTGTTCTTAATTACTTATGTAATGGGATATGGCATGTTGGCAGGTTGCCGATGGACGTGTGACTGATGTTTGACGGGCCTCAAAGCTAAACGCTGTCAGGGTAAAGCTCTCTTTTCTCATCTGACTGGCTGAGGTCTCAATCACCATTTTGTCTTGGAAATATTCCCTCTGACTCAGTTTGCATAATGTTTCATTCAAACCAGGCTGCGCCACCTGAAACCAAGTGAAATTGACTCCTTGAGTCACAATCCCATTCAAAGGGCTGACTGTCAACACAGACACTTCCCTCAGAGGCAGGCAAAGTACAAAAACAGAAATAAAAACAACAATTTTAGCTAGGGTTTTAAATAAGGAACAGACAATTCAAACAAGAATAACATTGATCCCATAGTGCATGTATTTCAACACTATTATCTTATACCATTGCTTCTACTGTACAATGGAACCTCAAAAAATCACATTATTGGATCAGGTTTTTGGAACAGAACATATGACTGTAGATATATATGATACCTAATTCATTTTAAACTAAGATGTGGAAGAAAGAAAACATCTATGTATTATCATCCCTGTAAGTTTGCATACAAACACTGCTGTCATTTTTATGCTACGTTAAGGCAGCAAATTCAGAGAGGTCTGAACATTGCCATCCGGTTACATGCTGTTAATGGTCTGTAAATTGGAAGTGCATCTACCCTCTTTGTTATGAGCAATGACTGTGGTCACAACCACATGGAATTCAAATGGTTTCCACCTGGTCTTCACTGCAGTTAAATTAGAGGGGATGGGGGGTGTACATTGTGTGTGTAGAGGCCCAATTCCACCTGGTAGTCTGTGTGTATCTGTGTGTGTGCATGTGTGTGGGCGTGCGTGTGTGTGTGTGAGTACTGTTGTTAGAAATAATGCATGAATGAGATTGTGAATGGAGGGGTGACCATTAAAACAGTAAACCCACTTATTTCTGGTCACATGTCACAATCATTGCAGGCCTTAACTAGGGTAAGGGGAGGAATGTTGGAAAGACTCCACCCACTATGATGCAACTGTTATCACAGAGTCACTTCCTTGGGTTGGCCTGATCAAAGTGGTAGAAGATTGGCGCCAATGAAGGGGTACATTTTCTATTGGCTAACAGAGACTCAAATTGTTCCGTCACACAAACCTTTGGAGAAGGTTGTCAGGCAACTGTTTGCTTGCCTGGCTAGCCAGTCTGACAAATATTGCTAGCTTAGATTTTCATTTTCAAACTGAATAGACACTGCAATTTCAAAACATCTTAACTATACTAAAAGTTGTGTGGTTAAACCAATTCAAGACGAGAGATTTTCCAAATGTGTGGTAGATTTTTGGCTTTACTTGAGAGTAGCCATGACGTTTGTGGCTGAAACTGCCTATTTACGTCCGCCATTTTCCCCCGTTTGAAGTCTTGTTAGCCCCACCCACTTACATATCTAAGTCCAATAAAAAAATCTAGATTAGGTAAATCAGGAAGCACTATTTGAAGCTTCCAGCTATTGTATTGGTGCCACTCTTCTAGTACACCATTCTGGGCCTGATGACCCCTAGTCACCTGATATACCACCCACTAACAAACATGGTTGACACATAGGTCAAAGGTCATAGTAGTACATGGCCTGAACACTCCTCCTGTGTTATCAAACAGCTCTGGGCAGTGTTGGTCAAAGTCTGAGGGTCTCTCTTGTTGTTCTGGACCTCAATTACCTGACTGGGTTTGTTCAATTGTCCAATCATAGTAGGTAAGCAGTGGACAGTAGTCCTTGTTACAAAATATCCTTCCAGACACATTACTGTTCAAATGACACCCCAAAAAGCCCCTCTCACCAACCCCCCCTCCTCCTTAGCTCCCTGAATCCAATTCATCAAAAATATATATAATCATCTATAATTGGAAATGTTGTTCTCTGGTGCCGGAGGCAGGAGTGGTGTCTACTGAGTAGTTTAAGAGAAGGCAGCGGTAGCAGCAAGCTGGCCATCACGTCCCTGAGTCTTCAGACTAAAATGGAGTTTGATGAAAGCTTGATTGGTCTGACCGAACATGCTTGCAGGGGGGTCTCTGGACATTGAGAGAGCAATGCTCTGGGCCTTGTTGGAGAACATTCACTCAGACGTGACAAATCACAAGAGGCCTTGTCTGACTGTCTCGTCGCAGTCACGAGTTCTATAGGACTCTGGAAAATGGCAGAGACGCCGAACATTTTATACTTGGAGGTAAAGTAATGTATCAGATCAATTGTAATATCTGCCTTTGCTGTGCTTTCAAAATTTCCATCAGGAGTCAATTCAGGATAAAAAAGAACGAAAACCTGCTACAGTACCTTTGTGGATATACTTCGCTGTGTCTGCCCACTGTTCAAGTGCAGTCATTTGATAACGAAAAACACAATACAGCAATTTAGGATGTACTAATGTTTATTTAATTTAATCTGATGCTGACTAGTGCTAATTAGGTCATTAAGAGCACAGTTTAAAGCAAGAATCTGCAAACAGAAGGGTTTGAAGGAATTGAATGTGCAATGGAGCCATGCAATGGAGAATCAGTGTACAGGCCCAATTCCACTTGATTGTGTGTGTATGTGTGTGTGTGTGTGTGTGTGTGTGTTTGAGTGACATGAACACTGCCTGGGCACTGCGCTGTAGCCTATAGCTCTTGGCCTAAAAGAAGAGTTTGTTTAGAGATTTCATCCTTTTAAAATCCATGACCAGAGGCCCTGGGGTGAGCTGACCACAGACGGTCAGAGGCAATTAGAGGATGTCAAAGTCAGCAAAGAGACTGTAAACCACTGCTTTTACAGCCTTATGATTAGAGCCACAGAGCACAGCTTACTACACTAACTATACAGCACAGTTATAATAGGCCTTCAGCCAAAGGATTTAAAAGGCACAATGCAGCAACCATAGTCTAGACTCTAGAGTACTGATACTACTAACTAACTATGGAGGGCTAATGAACAGTATAGAACAGTAATAGATTGTTAAAGAGCTCTCTCTCTCTCTCTCTCTCTCTCTCTCTGTCTGATGAATGAATACTGTTCCCCTTTTGCAACTGATCAAACCAGTTGATCATACAGAGCTACGGACTAGTGAAGTCAATTATTATGTTTGGCTCTTCAGAACCCTAGGCCCTAAATGTGAGGAAGTTATGCAGACCCACTTTAAGAGGAGTCTTTTTTAATGAGATTGCCTGCCTTTTTTGCCGACAGGATAACAGAAGACTCTGTTGATAGCATTGGCCTTCCCGATCAATATTCAATACTGTTGCCAGGGGTTTCAAAGAGCAACCTGTATTTAAACCATATCATTATCCAAAACAATCACGGTCAAAGGGGGCCCACATCTGCAATGCAACAATGTTAATGCTAACAGAGAAAAGATTTTCTGCCAGCTCTTAATTCTTTACACTGCTCTAGTGCAGTGGAATTCAATATTCCTTGGCTGTCAAAGCCTCTGAGTCAAAAACACAAAAATATGTGGCATGGAGCTCAGTTTCCTTGGCATATGGTGTCACTTCATTCTGAGTACAACTTGGAAAACTCTCGGCACTCCAGTGCTGGGGATTGTGTGGCCAGAAAGCATAAGTGTCAAAACATTTAGTGTCACTAATCCCAGAGGCTCCTTCCTCCATCCACCATCCTCTTTGATCCGCCTCACTATGAGCCCACCCCCCCTTTGGTGGAACAATATGGCCCTCATTTTGGGGAGTCCCATTGGCTGTTGTGTTCCTGTCATTGTGGGGGAGCTCAAAGCTCAGATGAGGAGCTATTTATTCTCCCATTTCCTCTACTCCTCATTTCTTTCTTGGTTCAATCTGACAGGGTATATTACTTTGCCTTCACAACAGGCCATCAGGAGCCGGTAATCTTTAAAGCAAACTCAGAAACTCTACCCCTCCTTCTTTCCACCCCTTCCCCCCTCCTTGCTCTTCTACATTGAGTGGGCCAGTGAGAAATTCATTTCAGAGGCAGTGCAGTATGATGAGAGTCTATTGTAATGCCAGAGTCTGTCAAATGTTTGGCAACTGACTTTGAGAGGGCTCTAGGACTCTCTGGGAGTCTGGCATGCATTTTTTGGACCAGTTGGTTTCAGCATGAGGGGGACGTGTGTGTGTGTGTGTGTGTGTGTGTGTGTGTGTGTGTGTGTGTGTGTGTGTGTGTGTGTGTGTGTGTGTGTGTGTGTGTGTGTGTGTGTGTGTATTTGTGTGTGTTTGTGTGTGTGTGTGTGTGTGTGTGTGTGTGTGTGGGTGTGTGTGTGTGTGTGTATGTATGTGTAAGGAGGAGGAGCGCGTGGGAGTATCTGACAGCTGTCCAACACAGACAGATTCCTCAGGCTGGCAAGTCTAATAGCATCATCTGTGTGAGACATTACTGGAGATTTAACATCTATTGCCCAATATGAGGAAGATATTATTGCAAGGCCTCAATAGTCATGTCCAGAATTTCAGACAGAAGTCAAGGCATACTTCAGCAACATCAGTGAAGATTCTATGTCAAGAGGTTTTACATTCTCTGACAGAACTTTGCAGTGTTACACACTGGGCATTGCTCCAAGGTACCCCTACCCTGAAAGTGTAATAATTTGCAGAGAACAACTCAATCTAAACAGTGTATTTGTCATCTGAAATAGGAAAACCTTGCTCCACTAATACTTTAGCATGTGTTGAGATACTGCACACTGTGCTAGAAACCTTGTGTACGCACCAGTGGCCAGGAGACTCATGCATTTCTTCCTGTTCCTCTTGGGGCGTTATCATTAGTTCAAGGCAAATTTGTGTAATTCAGTGCACACATTCACACTCTGGATCATTACAATAATAAATAGCAGCCATGAAAGAAAAAACATCTACAATGCCAAGCTAGACCGTGATCTGAATGAGACAATCGAAAATTATCATTATGGAATAATTTTGTTCGCACCACGAGGGGCCCAGGAGATTAGCATTTTTCCATTGGATTCAGTCTGATGGTGTTCCCCTCCCAACATTCCCTGATGCCATCTCTCAGAGACCTGACTCAGAAATGGTGTGCCAGGGTAACAGTGTTGTGAGGGTGATTGATGCTAGTAAAATCTACTGCTCTATTCTTCATCTCTATACTCTAGAGTGATGTTTCAGTAAGCGTATCAGTGTTGAGACAGGACCTGGCAGCCAGTGTCCCACTCTCCCAGCTCTCAATGCTAAGATCATGGTAGCCTAATTACTCCATAGAAGAATCATTGTATTACTGTAACCTCTTCCACTGTTCCTAGCGGAATCAGATACAAATTCAAAGGCAAAAAGTAATTGTTTTTTTTTGTGTGTAATTCACCCCACTGTCTAAAATGTGCTTATGATGATGAATCAATGAACATGAAACTCAAAAGACAACTGAATTCTTAACATCCTATCTGAATGGGTGTCACATAGGTTAATGCAATTTCATGACATTGTGATGTACTGTATGTACACATTGGATATTTGTATTGAGGTGATTAAAAACTATTGTTTCCATTTACAGTAACATGAAATATCCTGGTTTTAATAAAGAAAAATCCAGATTAAAGGCCTGCTCTGCTTCTGTGTGTAACGTTTTGTATTGTGTAGTGAATCTTAGAAAGCACCAAGTTGCATGTGCACTTTAGATTGAGGGGACCATGTAGAGGATACCATGTTTAAATATAAATTCAAGGTTCCATTCGTGGGGCAGGCTCATCTAAAAATGAATTATCCATACCATGGATGTCACATGGTCTCATATCCATTTAGTAAAGCTCAAACTCTAAAATACCTTTTAAAAAGTTAGACAAAGGACTCAGTTTACAGTAGTTTTCAGTTTCAGCTGCTTGTTAATAAAGGCACTGTGAGAAAAATAAATGTGATAATTGGTTTACCCCGCCACCTCCATGTCGCCTACTTGTTACCTATCTACTGTACTACTTTTATTTAAAACAGAGCTAAAGCAATAGTCATCCCACCTACTGTACTGTATCTTGCTTTTAAGTCTTCATGATGGTGTGCTTTGTGTGCTTTGTGTGTGTGTGTGTGTGTGTGTGTGGGTGGGTGTGGGTGGGTGTGTGTGTGTGTGTGTGTGTGTGTGTGTGTGTGTGTGTGTGTGTGTGTGTGTGTGTGTGTGTGTGTGTGTGTGTGATAAGTTCTGTTTATCTTGAAGTCGAACTCCCCCAAGAAATATGGTTAAGTATTCAGGATCTTCCATCATATTCTTGGCATCTGCTCTATGGATTGTAATAAATACTTACGCTCAAATCTGACAACACAATGGATGGCAGGGAGTGGAATAACAAATCTCACCCTGCTAGACCAAACATTATTCCCTGTTAATATGGATGTATTCACAACCCACTGGTTTTGAGGTGAGGTTATGAAGTGAGATTGATTTTGCAGCAAAATACGATTTTTTTTTCTGCCCAAAAAACCCTGGCGACAGTGCTTGTCAAATACAATATCAAGTAATACATCATATAGAACAGAAAACCAACAGAGGTGATGAAGCTTTGTTCTGTGTCCATTCAGAAACAGAGAGATAGTGGGGGAAAACATTCAAACAGTTAAAGGGTTGGTTCAGGATTTTTTAACCATATCGATGTATTCTACTTACCGTTGATCGAAGTATTCTCGTGCTGTCAATCGATGGGTACCATTTTGGAACCTGCTGGTAAGTAGAATACATAGATATGGTTAAAAAATCCCGAACCAACCCTTGAACCATAATGTAGCTTGTAAACATAATATTTAGTCTGCTTCGTGAAAACAGCCAAGTCCAATCCAAAATGCATAATGCTGCATCATTAAGATGATAGTTATTCACTTTCTATCCAATCTTGAGGGGTTGTTTTTATCCAGGATTATGTTTAAGGGTCAAACAGTAGTCAAGCAAACTCTCAGATCCTCTAGTAAAATGTATACATTTTTTTCTGGAGCTTTATACATATTTTTCCGACTGAACAATGGTTACCATGCAAATAAGTCTCTCTGGGCAGATTATTGATCAATTCCACTGTGGCAAACAGCAGGCCTAAATGGAAACACTTGAGATGCATGGAGAGAGAACAGACATGATCTGATGGGCTCCATCTGAATGGAAACAGAAGAGACTGAGATTTGTGTCTTACCATCACAGAGGGAGCAGCAACTACTTCAAAAACAATGACTCTATTGAGTACAGTAAAAATCAGGTCTAAGTGAATATCCTTTATGCTGTCATCAGTGAAAAGGAAATGTTTTGTAGTACAATAAGGAATAAGTTAGCTGGTCTTTAGGTGTATTCACTCATTATGCTACCAGGAAAATGTACAACAAAAGCAATATTGTTGCTTTTGTCAAAACTAGAATGAAATGCAGGAATATAAACATGTTTATTTAAAAGTAAGACAACTAATCTTATATTTATGCAAACAGGCTAAATAAATATCTCTCATGCATTCTTCTTCAAAGAATGTTCCATTCTATTCTAATGGTATCAACTGAACCTTATTTTTGGACATTATAAATGGCTTTGGCAGCAGAACATAATTTCACGTCCCATGAAATGATAGAGGAAAAGGTATCTCATTTGTTTTATGCTTCCAGCTAACTGTAACACCGGAGACAGAGGCACAATGAAAGGAGCCAAAAAAGAATTAGTGAGTCTTGTCATTTACCTCCGGAGTGGGAGGATTTTGGTACAGGTTCCCCCTGTCCATTAAATTCACTTTAGAAATGGAAAAGCATTGCCAATATTCCACTGTTTCAGATGCTGGATGGTGTGTCCATTTGACTATCCCTTCCGTTTCTGGCACCCATAATGCATTACAATGGTCTGGCTGTGTTCCCTAGTGACATCCACACTAGTGGACTAGGCAATGGGAAAGGTTTATGATTTGGAGGAGTGGAAAGTGAAAAAGACCACGCAGCTCTTTGGAAGTGGTGCATAAAAAAGAGAGTCTATTTACGTCTCCTTTTCTTCATTAAGGTTCATATAAATAGACATGCATGATGGGATATGGAATAATCTCAAAGGACATCTCCCTTTGTAACATTGGTATAACTAGACCTTGGCAGTAGATAATAATAAGTTATAATAGTCCACTAAACCTTGTCATATACATGTATGTATGTATGTATGTATGTATGTATTGTAGTAGCTAACGTAGACCATAGTAGAATGCCCCAATATGTACATGTAACTCAGTCCAAAACACTGTAGACACCATGGAAGAAACTGTATGTTGGGTACTGTCTGTACAGTAGGCTTTAGGGTTAGCTAGTCACTCTGTGTTGTGTTGTGTTGTGTTGTGTTGTGTTGTGTTGTGTTGTGTTTGACTGGCTGCGTTGGTTCCACTTGTTGCATAGCCACACACAAGGACTCTGGTGATGATGGTCAAAGGTGTTGCTATGTATTGTTCTCCAACAAGCACGTTGGGTTCTGGGGGATACAAGCCATAACAGTATTATCAACATATAACCGTATAGCCTAGTACAGTGACTGGTACAGTAAACACAGTCGCAGATACAGTACAGTAGGAGACTAGCTCTATGAAGCTCTTGAGCTAGCAACTTAACCTTGTCAACATAACCAAACAAGATCTATGTCATGTCAATGCGAATACATAGACAAACACTCGAAATGCAACTAAATAGGATTCCTCTCAGAAAGTGGTGAAATGCTTATCATGCTTATTCACAGTAGACACTAACCTGGGGGATACAAGCTCGGACTAACTTGACCCCCAAGTGGTGGACCATTAACCTGACCCCACAACTTGACACCAGAAAATATTATTATTCCAAACTTGGATCCAATGTGCTCAAAATGAAAAGGCATTTCATTACAACCAATATAAAATATATTAAAACCATAAAAACAGCATATTAAAATCTGTAAAATTACACTAGGGAACAACACTCAAAGTGAATAGACTTAATGTAACAGTGCATTCACATCACACTTGTTACACCTTTGAGCACTGAACATACCTCCTAGTCCCTGTGCTGTCTCTGGGAAAGACCATTATAACGTAACACACCCATTTAACATGCAACAGCATATCTGGGAATATATTTACTTCATTCAAGAGGGGGGGAATATGCTAAACACTGTAAAAACCTGTATCTTCATGTAACATTGCAGAATATAGCAGTCTATGCAGAAGCCTGCACATAAAATACAATTTATTTGAGTTGGAACATACTGTATGTTATCCAAAACATAGAGTGAGTATCGGTTCAAAGTTTAGATAAAGATATAAATAAAGTTGTCGTCGTCATCGTCCACACACACACACACACACACACACACACACACACTCTCTCTCTCTCTATGCTCAGCCAGAGTGCTCCTATTTAGTTAAAAGCACTAGAATGGGCTGGGGCCGTTTTTCAAAAATTGATGACGGTCTTGCATAAATTATGCAAAGTTTTGTCCTTGTGCCAAGCAATGCTTCTACTGAATAATAATTATGAGAGGGACTTGGGGATATGAGTATGCAGGATATGAGCTGAATACCAATGTCCCTTGTCCACTGTGGCCGAACACGGAGAGAGAAGGGAGAGGTGGGCAGAGAGGGAGAGAGAAAGAAGGAGTGGGGTGGGGGGATTGAAATGCTGCATTAATAATCACAATGCTATTTTGGTAGCATTTTCGCAAGTACTGGGAAATGTGCCTTGTCATTATCTGTCGTATAGAAAAACAATTTGACTTCTATAACTATACCAATACGTGCTAGACTGCAAAGATTTGAAACAGCATAGCACATCATCTGCTTGAAAGCCCAACAGATTGAATTTAAATTTCTTCCCCATGTTTAAAATAGATGATGAACTAAAGTTTCTGCATTTCATATTCTGAGATTCATCAATAGGATTGGTGCGGACATTGCAAGCCAGCGAAGTATATTAACAATCTATTACTCTATTGTCTTGTTTAGTGGTTTGGAACGCCATTTGACATTTACGAGGAGTTTATGTAAATTCTCTATAAGATGATACTGTTACTGATAACTCAATGAATTACACCAATAAATAAGTTCCCACTGAGAACTAAATTGGATATGTACCAGTGTAAGACGTGATGCTTCTTATCAACAGCTTCATTTACTGTTGAGCATTTATAATGTTACAAGTAACATTTACAATCACAGTATGGAACTGAACCATTTTGTCAAAACAAAAGTTTGATATTGATGGAAATATTAAAATGCATCATTATGCAATATCATAACTAATTGCATTACAAAAGACACGTTGATACACGTGACAAGAACAGCAATCAAACAGAGAGCAAGAGGATGCTCAAACCAAATCGAAAACCTGGCATAGCCAAACGGATAGTTGCCGGTCATTTGCCATGCAAATGCAATTTCCTTATTACCTAATTCAGTGTCATCCCTTCAGTAGGACAATGGAGTAGAATTACAGGTGTATCCTATAGTATCACGTTTGTATCTGTAAGTAAAGAAACGGTGGTAATTTGATGACTGTAACCACTGCCTTTTATCTTACACACACACACACACTAGGTCATGCTGGTATACAGAGAGAAGGGTGGACAAGAGAAGTTTTTTTCTCACAGTTTCTACCTTTTCATTTCTATCATCCTTGCCTTGATGGGCTGCGGGAGAGGATGATGGTTTCAATGGCAAATATATGCACATTGTAATCTAGTGTAGATGCATACTGTATGCACTCAAACACATACAGAACACACATACAAGATATACAAGATAGATCTACAGTGTACATTATTACACTGTACAGACAGACAGGCAGACAGACAGAGACAGACATACACACACACACACACACACACACACACACACACACATACACACACACGCACACACATCTGCTCGTCACAGAGCCTGTTGGAAGGTGTCACATGCTTGGCGTGTTCCCTAGTGTAGGCAGATGGTGCAGCACAATTAGGCCTCCTGAATCTCTCAATCCATCTCCTGTACACTGCATAAAGAGCTGGACCTAGTCTGGGTATTTCTGTCAAACACACTTCCCAGACTCTTTCTTTTCTGTCACTGTATCATTGCTCTTTTATTTACCTGCTTGCTCCACACATAACTGTAACTAGCCTCACATTCATGCCATTTTTTACAAGCTCACACTCCACTCTACTCTCCTCTCTCTCTTCCCCATTTTCATCTTGTTTAGTCCACACTCCCCCTTGTCCTTCCTTTTTCCACCTCCCCTGACTCATACATCCGGTGATATGAATGCATTTCTGCATCAGAGATAATAGGCAATTGGGTGTTGCATTCACAACCAATTACTGTGAAAGGGTTATTTCATCCGAATTTTTGCAGGGAACAAAGTGAGGACATCACCAAGGAACACAACACCAATCATGTTTGCCTTCCATCCCACATCACTAAACAAAGGAGAGGAAAACTATCTGGTATATCTGACACCAGCGACGGCCATTAGCGGAGCTGGTTAAATAAGGATACTGTTAACCGAAGTGCTGACAGAGACGGGAAACATCTGCTGCGAACACAGGCCCCTGTCGCCCAAGGTTTTTGCCTTTGATCAAAAGACCTGCCCACACAAACACAGAAGACATAGACGTCAACACATGCAAACACAAGTGGATGGGAGACTCAGGACTCGCACCCACAGACACAGACGTACACAAACACAAGCAAACAAACAACCTTGTCCACACAAAAGCACACAGAAGCACATAGACAAACACGACACACTGAACAACATGCAGTATGTGCACATATCCTGGTGTCTCTTTCCAGTCCCTAAGTAGCACATCGGCCTACATACTTTTTCATATCTTTCCCTATGCGTCTTCTTTTTCAAGCTATTGATCCATGACTATCTCATCATACTCATAGAAAAAGTGTTTCCGCGAAACACTTCACTCCACACTAGGCCAGATGCCACCTTTGGACTGCCAATTCCGCAGTTGTATTTCCCCCACCTGTGACATAGAAGATCTGGTTGGATTCTCTTTAGACACGTTACTGTACATGTCATCTGTCAGGAATGGAGAGGGGGAAAAAACGACATATGACTTATAACGGACTTCACCGTTAATCTTAGTCAAAGCTGTATACCTTGACAACTGTGAGTTTTATAATATTTGACGGATTAGCCATGTGTATGCTCACTGCATCAGGTATTACCGGCATTCGGTCAACACCCTTAAAGCATACAAAAGGGACGGCGGGTGACTAAACGTCTGTGTTTGCTTTAGGAGAGCACAGTGCCCACAGCGTTGCAACATAGGCCACCTGTGGATGAGGAAATGGGATTCTGGGGGTTTTGAGGGAATTAGAGGATCTGATGAATGGATAGACAGACATGAGCAACCTGCACCAATAGCTCTTATCTATAGGCTAGAGTTACAAAAAAGGAGTCAGATAAGCAAACAAAAAGCCAAGAGGGAAAACCAAGGAAATAAACCCAGGCCAAGATGTAGGGGAGTGGGTCAGTTGCGACAGATTCCGGATGCTTTGAATCACCAGGGAACAGTTAACCATTGACTAAGGGCTAATAGCATAGCATTCTTGTCCATCTACTCACAAGTCCATGTCATGATCACAAAGCATGAAGTCATTATTAGAGTCTACCTGCCCTGAGCAGTGAATGCAACAGTAACCAATGAGAATGGAGGGTCTTATGCTGTCTCAGAGAACAGAAGGGGTCCTATATGTTGGGTTGGGGTAATGTGTGTGTGTGTGTATGTGTGTGTGTGTGTGTGTGTGTGTGTGTGTGTGTGTGTGAGAGTGTGAGTGTGAGTGTGAGTGTGAGTGTGAGTGTGAGTGTGAGTGTGTGTGTTTGTGTGTGTGTGTATGTGTGCGCATGCGTGTGTGTGCGTGGTATCGCATTTGTGTATCCATTAGTGAATCAATTTAAGGTAGGTGGTCTATATGTGCAATAGTCTTGATGTGCATCATGTGGGGGTGTGCTTAAGCAGAAAACCCCTGAGATTGTCTGTCTTTTGATTTCTTCTTCATTAAATCAGTGTCTCTGCCTACAGCACACATGGGGGAAATGGGAAAGCGGCATTCAATGGCCTCTCTCAGAGTTTCTCTAAGCCTCCTTTACTCCAGCTATAAGGTGAAGTACATGACGATTTCCTTAGTATTTGTATTGATGCAATTCATTGAACATTGCTTTTGTCCTTACTTTCTCAAAAACCTCTTCTTTGTAACTTCACACACAGAAAAGATATGAAATTGATGTTTGCTATTCTAGTTTTTATTTGGGATAGGGATAAATAGTTATAGCAAACAGTCTGTATATTGCCAGTGCCGGTGCTGTCTCATCAATACTCATTCCGATCACCTGTGTTTTCCTGCCTGGGTATACGTATATAGCCCTTTTGTTCCCCTGTGTCTTTGTCAGAGATTCCCCCGGTCCGATCGTAAGTGTGTCCTGCCTGCCAGTCTGTTGTCCGTATTATCTAGTTGTTTACCCCGTTGCCTTGTACTTGTTGGCCTGTTATTATTATTTCTTAGTTTGCCGTTTACTCCACTTGTGAAGTGTGTACTTTAGTTTATGGAGACTGGTTTTCTCCACTTTTATTTTTACCCTTTTTTCAAGTATATGCCTTTGTACCCTGCACAAATCTTCTCATTAAAAAGAATTTTTATTTTTGCTATATCTTTCGTCCTGAGTTATCCATCCGCACTTGGGTCCACCCTACCAACACCATAACAGTAAATCTGCAGGGCAACCATCCTCCCATTCCATAAAACCATATTGTCACAAACTTGAGATCTTACCTACTAACACTGCAGGATTGAAAAGCATGTCTTAGGTGACAACACACCCGACACTATCTTCCTTGTGCCCCTAAGACATAGCAATACGTCATGTCATCTATTTGTGGAGACAAAGAATATGAATATGAATATGTATGCTGTATATGAATACTGTAAATAACATGAAGAAGTCATACATATAAATAATAAACTTTGGTAAGCTAAGCTCAAACAAAGTGCATTGGACACACACATATTGTATTAACTCTACATTGCCCGGTTTGAACCTTGACAACTTATGGTATAACCTTACACATTCCCCCTCAAAGCACAAAACTATCTCTGATCAAGTCATATCCCTACATCTCAACTTCTGTTAATGGTTAGTTTCACACCTTGTTTCCAGGTTCTATTCATCACATAGCTAGCAAAAAGGAGATTTATACAATACCCACTCATACTTTTTTTCTTCTCCTGAACTGTCAGTTCCCATTCACAAAAACCCACCTCCAGCATTGCCTATTTAAACATATACAACAGCAATACCCTACACACCGGGTTTTGCTGAGGTGAAATTGTTTGTGTAAATATAGAGTGACAAGAAAGCCTGATTCAATCTGGAGAAAAATACTCTCTGTTAAAATTTGTTAGTGAATTGTCAAGACAGATAGAAAAGAGCAAGTACAGTTCCTCCTTAAACAAACAACATATTTCTTTGAAAGACAAAGTGTTAAGTTAGGCTACTCTGGAAGCTGTCAATAGCCTCGTTCGTCATCTGGTGGCCACAGTCTATATATTGATTAAGCCATAAATCACTTCAACTCTACAAGACATTATTTCTAATTAAAAAGTAAGCCATAAATTCTGTGTTTTATTGCTTGGCCAAGGCTGTAAATAAACTCAAGGGAAGGCTGAAACAGATTGCGGCCCGTGTCCGCGGTTTAAGGCCACTGTTAAAGGACAGACTTATACGATCAGCCCCTCGAGGGCTCCGTTATGCAGACAGGGAAGAGGAAAGGGAAGTGTTCTTATCGCTTCCAGAAAACAGACACACATCCATAACATCTCAAGCTTAATCTCTTAAAGTGCCAAGATTTCACTTTCCCTCATAGGAGTATGAAGAAATTGATTAATCATCATCATAAGTCATCAACCACTCAGGACCATTATTAGTGTTATTCAAAGTAATCCAATGGCCTCTGAGAGCACACATTGCTCGAAAATTGGGTTTGACTAGACTGTGTCTGACAATATGGTGCTGTTTTATTGTTAGGATATATTTTCTCTCCCCTTAGCTATATCCATTCCACTACCAAAGGCTCAGTATAAGAATAGCTTTAGGGTTCTCCTGTTGACACTGATCTTGGGCACATCCCCACTGTAAGAGAGTGGTGCCCCTCAAACATCGCCAGAGAGCCTTCCCAGTTGACAACTTTACCTCAGCATGATGACCTCAGCATGTGTGCTGGTTGTCAGGCATCCTGACACCAACTTGCTGAGTGACGGTTATTTTTCAATGGCCACAAAGAGACACCTAATTTCATAGGTGTGAGCTGAAGAGAGGGAAGACGAAGAAAACACGACAGGTTATCGACAGTGTCCATGACAACAAAGGAGGGTGTGTACAATCACTCTCCTGTGCGCACTAAGCTCCTTGAGCCAAAGTTGTGTTGAGGCGTTGGGGGAGTCGTATTTGGTTAGGGTTAGGGCCAGGCTCCAACAGGAAGTTCTGTGAGCATAGGGGACAGGGAACTAATGAGTGAGTTAAAAACGACAAGATGAAGTGATCCTCTATAAAAAGACTAAACTTAATCTTTTCAAGACTTGGTAATATCTTCAATGATCATCACTCCCAGTAAGCCTACCTCAACAACTACTCCCAGCCCTGAGAAAGGTAGAATGCCCTGAGAACCAATGTGAGGTCTCCTTTAAGGGCATAGCGTTATTAAGATAAGAAAGCTGTCAGGGTGTGTATCAGGAACGCAGCAGGGCACATGACAATGCACTAATGCCATTTTGAAGATTTGTACCTCTTCTGTCATACTTCAGAGGCAGCCTACCCAATCAAGCCAAGCGGAACCTTCCCCTGCATGGCCCTCTGGGATTGAGGTGGTGGGCTGTGACGGAGGGCGCTAGTCAACTCTCCTTAAACACCCTGCTTACTCTCCAGTCTGATGATTCCATTCTGGTTACCTCCAAGATAAACCTCCAAGTCCAGATTTGATGCCGCAAAACATTTTCTTTCAACCATGTTATCATTCTTCTGGTATTGACCCTTGGAGCATACAGTATAACTGGAGTCTTTGCAAACCAGTTGCAGATGCATGGGAATCTACATTGATTTGTTATGTTTTGAGGCAATCAACAGTCCCCTATTAAAGATACCACCAGAATGTATTCATGGAATGGAACAAATAAAAGAAGAGGTTGTGTTTTTCATTCTATAGGAAAAGCATGAACTCAAGAGATTAAACATCACTGCACCTACAGTACAAATACTAATAATGTGTATCTTAGACATATTCATATCATGCCCAATCATGGCAATGCAATGTTATGTGCCATTGTGGTATGGAAGGACACTGAAACCATACATACTGTGAGAGGTTACATAAGACAGTGAGGAGAATGAGCTATGTTTCCCCTGTCTCAGCAGCACAACAAACAGTGTAGAATGCACAGCAAAGCAGGGCCATGGGTAGACACACACAGCCAGGGTAAGAGCTGAGCAAGCATGACCACAAGGGAGGGAGAGAGAGAGAGAGAGAGAGAGAGAGAGAGAGAGAGAGAGAAAATATTGAGTAGCCTAATGGAAATCTATATTTAATTGGGCTTTTCAGTGGAGCCTACGAAGACAATGATGTCTATGTATAAGTTCATACGTCTTCATCTCCTCTTCTATAGAGGTTAGATTGAAAGATGGGAGGATTCAGAGAGGGATAAGGCATAGATGAAGAGAGGCTGAGGAGGAGAGAGAAAAAGAGCAATAAAGTGGGACTGTAGTTACATTTAAATACATATCTGCCTCACAGCCTGGATCACTATTGCAGTTGCACGCTTCGATTGCACGCTGATTAAGTATACCAGCATGCAGTGGTTAGGCTACCTACCGGTAGACAGGGCAATATCAAGGATTGAAGAGAAATAGAAAAGTAGTCTAATTAAAACAATGTAGTGCATGGCATGAGTGTCAGTGAGTTGTGGTTAAACTAGGCCTAGATTCTCTCCAACTGCACAAAGTAACCGCGTAAAGTTCATGGATTCATAGGCTATCCGACATACAACCATATCGACCTAGCCCAGCTATTCCTAAGATTCTAATTATGTTTTCACATTATTACGAGATAATTTCAGTATCATGTATTAACATTATAATATCGTATTAACAAGATGTTTTCATGTTACTATGAGATAATGTCAGTATCACATATTAACATGATAATGATCTCATATTAATGAATAATTATTTCATAAAAAAACAAACAGTTGGCAGCACTGCACCACCGTAACTTTGGGAGTAGCCTTCAATTCAAAATATACAAAACATTCAAGCATGGGGAAAACATGTACACATGCACTACATCAAGAAATACAAAAAGAGGTACATTGATGATATGTACAGTATAGATAATATCCTGGACTGCAGCCACTAATAGATGACCACATTCAGGCATGAAGTATTTTTGTAAAATATGTCGTAGGAGCATTTTTATTATTTGTTAATATTAAACTGAATTCTACAAACATGTTCTTAATATGACTATTAAAACAGATCCCAACAGGGAAATGACAGGATGTGATATTTTTCATGGTGACTGGAACCATGGGAGTTTTATCACACTCCGTGAGGACCTTTCTGCCTGCTGGGCCAAAGGTGACTGTAAATATGCCAGGGCAAATATATTTCACAGTGCCAAGATAACAGTAGTAAAAGT
Organism: Argentina silus; assembly: GCF_951799395.1. Classification (NCBI taxonomy): domain Eukaryota; kingdom Metazoa; phylum Chordata; class Actinopteri; order Argentiniformes; family Argentinidae; genus Argentina; species Argentina silus. Next base: position 26,762,117 of record NC_139655.1, on the reverse strand, counting down.
AGTGTCAACAAATCCACCGCTATATATTTATCATACCATTTTTCAAAAACGATTTGTAGCTATTTATTAATTTAGGTTGAACAATAATTTGTTCCTCCATTATTGTGGCAGATAATTGTGTTAGCTAAAGCATCAACAAGACCTGCAAAGTCAACAATCTTTGGGTTACATTCAAATTTTAGGACATTGCTGATGTTGCCCCACATGACAACTCTCCATTCAAACGATATGCTTTGCATCAGTCAGAAAAACCCAAACATCCTCGCAGACAACAAACTAACAAAACAAATGGCAGCACTTTAAGATAACAAAACCAAAACCTGTGAGTGCAATACAGTGGAGGCTGGTGGAGGTAGAAATCGGAGTATGGCCTCATTGCAATGCATGGAATGGACACACATGTTTGATACCATTCCTTATTCCATTCCATTTTATCCTCCACTGGTGCAATGTCATGTTTGCCTATTGTGGTTAATTAGACATTGCATTGCTGACACATGGGGAGACCTCAATGAAAATGCAAAGCATTATGGGTATGTATGAGGAAAAGTAAGAGGCTTCCCCATTTCACTGAGATAATATCTGCTTCAGTCTCCTGGCGATGGCATCGTATTCCGCTAGATGAGACTTAATTCAAAGTGACCACACATTAGGCAAAAGAAGGTGCATCAAATGAAGGTCTTAATTCAGTGTCAAGATATATTAAGATGTTTGTAATGAAAGCAGTCTACGGATATAAATTAATTTGACACATTTCAACACTAATCGAGCGCTTGATTTGTGAGATACACGTCCTAGTAGCAGCAGGCTTCCACTGCGTGAGATCAGGAAAGCAAGGGGATGCTTTTGTCCCAGAGATGTGCTTCTATGATGAACAGGATATACATGTATATGTAGGAAGAGGATAAAATTCCTTAACCTGGATTAATGCTATACATCCAAAGACAAGCCAAAACAATACATAACTTCACTTACTCTGCTCAATATTATTCAAATACACTGCAGTTCTACTGCAACTGTCTGCTCTTGCTATACTCTGCTGTGAGAGGTCTGACTGGGGAAATTAATACATATCTATTGGACATTAGACAGGGGATTACTATTAACATGAGAATAGTATTGTTTTTACAAAACTGGCAGAGGAAGAACCAATGAAATTCCTCAACCCCTTTGCCTGCACAAAAACCTCCTGAGTGATTCTGTGGCGTTATACAAAGGTGACATGCCATCTTCGCCGAATGTATTAACCGGCGCGATAATAACAAGGCACATATTCAGCCCGCTGTTTCCTATATCCCATGGCTTATGAAGAAGTCACTTCATCAGCCATAGACGATATGTCAGGCATTCAGCAAATGTTTCCTCGATGAGACCATATCTTGCCTCAATCTCTTTGAGTTGTACAAAATAACATCCAGAGGGTGTAAGCTCGAATGTAAACAAGAGGTGGCATTCTATTGAAAAAGAAAGTAGAGGGGAGGAGAGAGTGATGGGTGGGAGCATGGGGGGACTGCCTCGTCATCGTCAAAACCCACCAGTATACTCTTGAAGGTAAACAATCTCCTTAATTGAATTCAATCCAGGCTCACCGCAGGAGGCAATGAGTTTAGTGACTGCATCTGAGTTTGAGATGGAGGAGTGGAGGGAGAGGGACGGAGAGACAAGGATGGAAGGAGAGAGCAGGAGAGAGGGAGGAAGGAAGGGAAGGTAGGAGAAGGAGTTAGGGGGTAGAGAGAGGGAGGGGGGGAGAGAGACCAAGGGAGGGAGGGAGGGAGAAAGAGTGAGGGAGGGAGGTTGAGGAGAGAGGAAGTGTAGGAGAGAGAGAGAGAGAGAGAGAGAGAGAATTGGGTGTGGGTGGAGGTTGGTGAGAGGTGGGTGGTGGGGTTGGGAAGGGGGGTAAGACTCGAGGCATAGCAAAATGGAAGCCAGCTGCACTTTTGCATGATTACACCGAAAACATAATTTGCATCAGGGAGCGAAATCCAAACATGCTTGGTGGATGCGCGTGGTTACCGACCAAAAAGCCCTTGTCACCGAAGGGATAAATTAAAGGCTTACCGGCGATGTCCCAGAGATTTGCATATGTTGATGAGCATCTATCATAGATCATTTCCATAAACACACAAGGAAAACAAAATTGCCCCCCATGAATGCTCTTCATTAGAATATTGTGTGGGAGACTGAATATGTGTTTACTTTTACACTACTGCATATTCATGCTTTGCAATGAAACTTTCTCAGAAGGGTTTGCAAGGTTTGTTGAATCTCTCAAAAAAGTAACTGAACAGCAAATGTTCTGTGGGTGAAGGGGTATGAACGGTGTACTATATACTATTACTCGGTACTTGTGGTATGACTACATCTGATCCAATGATAATGTTCTTTGAATGGGACTGAATTGCTCCATACCTGTGTATTGGTCTTCTCTTGTTAAAAGTTCCTTACAAATCCAGTGCATCACATGTCAGAGAGTTGAATCATATTCCTTTTCTAAGACAAAGATCAAGAGACCTGTTAGAATCCAACATAGCTGTGCTTTTCATTTGCAGAAAACTGCTACCACGATCATGCCACAATTCAGGTAATTATTTGATTGAGATGATGATGATGATGATGATGATGATGATGAATCAGTATCATTAGCAGAAACAGTAGTAGTAGTAGTAGTAGTAGTAGTAGTAGTAGTAGTTGTTAGTATAGTTGTTAGAATAGTGTTATAACTTGTTCTTTTTGTAAGGGTCTCTTCCGAGTCTGGACATTATTAAGGCTATTTAGCAGCATTGTCATAAATGTTTCAAGCGTTGTGCACTGGCGATGAAGCTGATTATATATGTATGAAGAGCTATTCAGGTCACATCAGCTGTTAATGGCTGATTTACTACAGCACAACAGGGCCCTACTGATGGGCGCAGGACGAAGAGCCTGATTTAAACTGCATTAACACTCCACGGTAAATATCCTACAACATTAGCATTTTGATGACTGCTTCCCCATTCACCTTTTTGCTCCAATGCTCCTTCTCTCACTCCATTTGCTTAGTCTCTCTCTCTCTCCCCACCTTTGTATCAATCCATCTCTCACATCCATCTCTCACTTTATCCACCTGTGTCTATACCTTTGTCATTCTCTTTCTCTCTCTGCCACTCTTTTTTTCTTTTCATCTATTGAAAAGGCTTCAGGCATGGAGATGTTGAGTTTAATTACAGTTGAATTAATACGACTAACGGCTAACCATTTTCTCTATAATTAATACTTCAAAACTGAGATTCTTTTTTGATCACAATCACAAGTATGGTCAGAACATGTGTTGTCCTCATTGCCTCTCTCAAAGTGATGAGCTTGTTGTTATCTAACGTAACTGTGAAATAGATTCCTTTCAAATGATTTTGATATAATCTCATCCACACTCACAAACACATCCAAGACACGGACGTCTTCAGCAATTGAAGTGTTTCCAACTGATTGGAATCTAGAGTTGTATGGGGAAATGAGAAAGTGAATAGGCAACAATCAAATTATTAAGCACGTGTTAGTGTAATAGTTAGTGTAATAGTGTAATAGTTAGTGTAATAGTGTTTTACTGTGATTGCAAGAAATATGTTTAGAGTCTGTTCATACTCATATTTTATCCTGGCCATCAGCATTAAAAACTAAGCCATTACAGAAATACCATTAGTGTTGATAATAGTGGTAATAATAGTGCAGCTTCTGAACACAGTTGCCATATTTGTGTCTTGAATTGCCAACAGAAATGATTGGTGCCAACATGACAACTTTCAGACCTGCTATGACAAGCCATGTTTAAAGCCTTCAGAGCATTACACTACAGTGTAGTGAACACACTGATAGCCTTGGAGTATTATGCTACAGAATGATCATGCTACCTCGCATTGAGCAGAGCTCAGTCATATCTGTCACTTGTCAACCTGACCCACAAAGCAACTGATGCTGTATATGCTTTTTCAGTGCTGTACAGTATTTCCTTTTTACTTTGAACATGTTATGTTTACCGTGTAGATACTATTACACTATACAGTATGTCCACTAAAGCTCACAAAATGGAATACCGTGCAGCACCTGATTTTGTTAGTTTCCAATCACATCATGCCCATGATTGGTAAAGTCGAGGTTGAATATAAAGTTGAGGTTAATATCTAACGTTGCATGGATAACTTGCATATTGGCTAACCACAAATTGGTGTCTAGACACATTCTGATATAACTTTAACTTTGTTTCCTAACAAGTGGAGAAAATGTGATTCATTCAGTCCATCTGCCATTATGTCCAATCATAGTGGAGGTCATGTTGGAACAGCAGATGCTATAGGTCAGTTGAACTGCTCTGGTGAGCTAGATTGGTCAGACAGAGCATCTGCCAGTTATTTGGAAGCCCAGAGGGGTTTAGAGAGGCACATCGCACCATATTGCAAAAAAAATCCCACCCATAGTGTTGCACAATTAGGGTTAGAGAGCATTATGCTCAACATTACGTTATCAAAAGGTTTTATCTCTTGTTATTCTAACACTGTCGTCTACTCTCTCTCCATTCTCTAAGCAGCGGGGTTTCCTCTGCCAAATTTAGACTTATTCCTTTCATTAGGGCAGAAGTGGTGGTGGTGATCTGGGATTGCACTCAAAGTGACTGAAAAAAAGGTGGTTTTCTACAGCATGCACAGTCCATTCATATAGGCCAAGCTATTTCAATCTAACTTTGAGAGCCCGACACAAATGGATGATCAAGGGTCATCACATCAGCATCTCCTAACAGGACATACTGTCTATAAAATAGTAGAAAGACATACCAGAGAGAGAGAGAGAGAGAGAGAGAGAGAGAGAGAGAGAGAGAGAGCAAGCGCACGTCTATGGCATGACTAATGTAGAGCGATGGCCTGTGGCGTTGCTGTACAAAAGCATACACAAAGGCACGGCTTCATAACCCCTGAAGCTCGTCAAAGAGCGGCTTATTTTATCAGTCAAGTGGAAAATGTGCTGAGAGGGGAGGGATGGGAAGTCACCGCAGTCACTAAGCCATTGTACCAGCCGCTGACCCAAACACCCACATTACAGACATTACTGCGTTAGCAACAAAAGGTGTAATCAACAAACTGGGCCTCTCAACTCATGACCTACGGGTTATAACACTCAGAGTGACATGTACATCGTGTGTACAAAGGCCAGAGGCTATAGAGATACTGTTAATGCATAAATGCATTATGATTATGGAATCTTTTTTAATGAATAGAACCAGCTTTGAATGCATACTCCAAGCAAAATCAGCATTTGTGTTTTCTACATTTCAATCAAAATGTAGAGATGATATGATTTTGTCCATGATGTATAATACTTATATGAAAAGAGTGTAGTACTGCTGGCATACTGTAGGTCAAGACAAATCATATCACAACTCCTTACCATAAGTAAGATGTTTTTACCTAACCAATGTCATGTTTCCTAATAACAGTTAGCATTTTCATTTAGAGTACTCATCCCTAACATGTAACAACCAAAACAAATTGCAATACTGCCACAAATATATTGTGCAAATATTATTCTTAGTATTACCATTGTCATTCCTAGGGCGTTAGCAAAGGCGATTAGGAGTGAATGGATGGAGGACACCCACATAATGCATGGGCAGCAACTGGACCCCAAGGGTCAAATTAAATTCAGGAAAGCTGATAACAAGTGAGTGAGGCAGATTATGTACTGCATTCCCATTTTCTTGCTCTCTTTTTCTCTCTTCCTCACCCTCTCTCCCTCTGAATCCTAGATGGGTCTTTCTCTCTCACCACACACTCACTCTCTCTCTCTGTCTCTCTCTCTCTCTCTCTCTCTCTCTCTCTGTCTCTCTCTTTTCTCTAATGAAAGAAGGTGTGAAGGGTGTTCGTCTCATAACACCTCCAACCTTTTAGCGATATGTGGAGGTTTCCACATGCCTGGGCCATAATTGGCCTTATTAGCGAACGGAGGAACCTTGTGTTTTGTCTCAGTGTGGTGTGTGTGCATAAATGAGTGGGTGACTGTGTGCAAACCTTGTGTGTGTGCCTGCTCAAATGAGTGTTTGATACCATTCCTCATTCCATTCCATGCATTACAGTGAGCCCATCCTCCAATTTCTAACTCCACTAGCCTCCCCTGGTGTGCATGTGTGCATAGGTGAAACAGTGAGCAGTGAGCAGTGTGTGTGTGTGTGTGTGTGTGTGTGTGTGTGTGTGTGTGTGTGTGTGTGTGTGTGTGTGTGTGTGTGTGTGTGTGTGTGTGTGTGTGTGTGTGTGTGTGTGTGTGTTTATTGAGTGGGCAGCCAGGCAGGGGAGCTGACGGTACAGCACAGATTCTGTTCCCCTGTGAGTCTTATGATATGGATGATCGATAAAGCATTGAGGCGAGGCGGCCTCATATCACTCCTATGTTCACACTGGAGTATTTGTGTGTGTGTGGGGTGGGGAGGGGATTCTGAAGTGTGCAAAACATCTTCTTGCAGGAGATACATTTTCAAAAATTGCCATGTTTGTGAGTGTCAGCGCACACAAGTGTTAACCCCACAATTTTCAACTGCTTGAGCTGAAGGGGAGGTTGTTTATCTTTGAGAGAGAATATCATTATGATAATGACGATCTTCTTTATTTGGAATACATGCATATTCTCGCTGGGATGACCAACCTTGCGGCAGAACATAAAAGTCAATAGAGTAGAAAATTGCATGGGTGACACTAGTGGGACTTGACGCCGGAGGTCCTTCAGAGGGGTACACATTGTGTGCATGTACAATCAGCCATTTAGCAACACGGCACTTAGCAACACATTTGTTCTTTGATGGCATAGGCCTAGATAAAAAATGTATACAGGTAGGAAATCAAGAAGCTGAACTCATAATATGGTGCTTGAATGGCTTTTGACTTCAAACACAATGATTATCTTCAATGTTGAGTATGATCACATTAAATGCAGAATATTGAAATATACTATGAAATGCAAATGTTCATTCCATGGCAGAATACAATGAACTATAAATAGAACTCATTCCCAAGGATGAATGAAGGCATTTGAATAATATTTCACATAACATGCTTTTCATTGTATTTTTCAGGGGGAGGTCAGGTATGCCAACTCAACTTAGTCACAAAAAGGCACTTCAAAACATATTAAATAAAAAAAAGCGAAAATCATAAAAAAACAGCAACAGATTGAAAATGAGGATCAAGTTACGAGTAAGGTACTTCTGAGTCCTGTTTCCATGTGTAAGAGTGTGTGCTCTGACCAACCTTCACTGCCCCTGCGCTCCCCTCCCCCTCCAATATGGAACTTGACCCCTCAGAAGAGGGCAAGCCCTGCATTGAATGTGACCTTGACATAGGTGAGGGGGGCCGAGGTGTGTTTCCAATAAACTCAAGACCTTGTATACAAATGTGTGTATGTGTGTGTGTGTGTATGTGTATGTGTGTGTATGTGTGTGTGTGTGTGTGGGGGGGGGGGTTCTGGAGTCTGTCAGAGCTGTAGGCGGCATAGACATGGGTTGACAGGTGTGACCCAAACAGGGACCCAGATCAGGAGCGGGTGGGCACACACAATGCTCCCATTCAGGCTTTGTGGGAGACAGCCGAGATATCCCAGGAGGTTAGAGGGGCGTCCATTTCTGCATGAGGGGAGGATAATGTTAACTTCTCTGTACTGCTACAAAGAGAGTCTAAACTGTACCTGTATCAACATCTTAATGGTTTGTGTGACCTCATGCTGCTCTACCATCATAACACAAAGAGGAAATTGTGCCTCTTATAGACAGTATATATACATTATGTATCTGTTGGGAACATATACAGTACCTATGTCCCATTGCAATTACTTTGTTTGGCCTGTCAGTTGAAGTATTACATTTAAAAAAAGAAGGCTTGGGAGCAACCTGATCTCATTGCCCATAGGGACGCATGGTCCATGTTCATGCCTCAGAATACAACCTATGTTTACGTATGCTTGACCACGTGAATTACGACTTGCATGGTGGTTAGGCAGTACTAGGCATTAACTTTTAGTGGTTAAGTTTAGGGTAAGTTGTCAGGGGAAGGCATTAGCAAATATTAGCATAAGCAACAAGAATTAGCAAGAATTAGCACAAAAAATTAAGTTGTGTCTCAAGCGCAATTCAAACCAGCGACGTTTGGGTTGCAAGTCAGGCAGTTTTTGCCTCCACCATCCCACCAACCTCCTAATTTGGCGTTCCCGATGCACTTCCTCCCCTCCGTGTCATGCGCCGGCACGTCCCCTCACAGCCGATGGAGGCATACGTAAAGCTTACTTAAACATTGGTTGTTTTCTGTGGCATGAACAATCGGAACATTTGTCCGTATCTCAGGGTGAGTAGGTTGCTTGGGAGTCTTAATGATCAACTCAATGGGTCAATACAGGGACACTACCCCATGGACATTTTCACTGTGTCACAGTTGTGCAACAGCTAAAAACTAATAAAACTGATGCTGTACAACAGTTGTGGGAGTATTTTTTAAACGTCAAAATGCAAACATTAAATCTCTGTAACTGTTGTTCAGTGAAATGTTGGTTGGTATTAAGAGATTATTAGACATGCTATGTGATGGTTATCTTTCAACTTTGACTCAAGATTGTAATTTCATGCTCATCATCTATCGTTGTCCATTGGTTAAAAATGAAAGTTTTATTAACATCGGCTGTTGATGGTCGGCATTAGACCATCTCACAATTGAAAATAGTAGTTTTTAAAATGTTGCTTATTTACATAAATATAACGTTAAAAGTATAATATTGATATAACATGAACTTCCTAACAAAAATATATACTTAGGCAAAAAATAAGCTGATCTGAGGAATGGTGTCATTGATATGTCATGACATATTTTACAATCAGGATTTGCATTTCATTTTACTCACTTTTTGTGCGACCCCATCTGGGATTTGAAATCTGAACCACTTGTAAGACATTGCAGTGCCTTACTTGCAGTGCCACCAGGTCAGTGCAGATTTGGAAGACCCTCAGGATTACATAATGAATATTAGGTTGCACTGAATCTGTCTTAAGATGCTATTTCATACCTATTTTTGTTTGATATTTTATGTTTTTGAATAAACACATTACTGTACAATAAGTCCCAATTGACATTTGGTAAAGTATGAGACATTGCCTCAATGACACTTTCTCAATGATCCTAAAATCACTTGTATGAGACGGTTTTACCACATCCTACTTTACATGTCTGTACAATTTTTGGTTTAACGTTGGCTCACATCTTCCATCGTCTCTTCATGGTTTGCATAATACAACCAAAAACAATGTTAATGCAACATTTATTTATTTTTTTAAATATCCATGGGGTAGTTATGCTGCCAAAAAAAACTGAAAATGTATCTAAATGGGCACTGTGCCCCTGCACACACACACACACACACACACACACACACACACACACACACACACACACACACACACACACACACCTCAAGTTGCAAATCACAGCAATGCACAAGCTAATGGTAGGATTTGACAGAAATGGTCATTGTCAGGAAGAATTACATTGCAGTGGCTCCATGCGTCCTAAATGCACATCTGACAGAGCTTTTAAAACAGAGACGATTCCAGCAGCAGGCCCATCCATGCGTAAAATTGGACAGGCATCCTTCAGCCCAGGCATAAATCTATGGATGGCTTACATGGGGAGCAGTATAGAAGGGGCCTCTGATGAAACAAAAAAGTAATTGAATCTGATATGAATATAGATTGAACTGTATTACAGAAACATGTCCATGTGAATTCCATGCTCTGCAGAGGACCTGGTGCTGCAATCGAATATATGGATGTCTAAGAGACTTCTCATGTTCTTACTAAATTAATGGGGGGAACTGGTCTGTGCATATTGGGAGACATAATCATATACTGTAGCATCAAATAGCCTCTTCAAACAACATGAAGCTTGCCCATTTCAACACAACATAGAACTATTGAAAGGAATAATAATACCAATGCAAGGAGTAATACATTTATTGGTTGATCCTGCTTGGTCAAGGGCTAATGTCTTAAATATACTCCATCTCAAATAAGTAAGTAAGTACTGCACTGACAAACAACGGGTACTGACAAATTCTGATTGAAGCCTGAAAATATGGAAAGGGTTTGATGCCAAACACAGCAGAGATCTGAGAAGTAATTGTGCCTTAGTCATTGATAAGACCTTTAAGCCATCCATCCATGTTTTTATAGGAAGGATAAGCAAGGGGGCCTAGTTTGCCACTGCAGCCAATAACTCAGTATCAGACCTCTACAAAGGTAATTCACCACAGTATTCTAATAGGGGTCACTAAATGTGTGACACCTGAATCCGCAGGTTATCTAGCAGTAAATCCCATTTGTGTAGTCGCATTTAACATGTGGGCTAGAAAAAACCAGAGGATGGAGTGATAGGCATCTTTCTTATGGTGAAAGCCTGCGCAGCATTATTCTCTGCCGGTGGCTGATGTGATAAGATGTGGCAGCCGACTGCTGTAAAGTGACATTGTGCCTTGGCGACGTGTTCAATTCTTCTCAGGGGCAGGGGAGATAAGGGCCATGTCCTCATCAGGTCATCTGCAATGAGGGAATCGACTCGATGCAGAATGGCAAAAATGCATGCTAGGTGCCCTGGCTAATGTTTAGCAACGGATGAACACGGTAAAAGCTTGCCGGAGAGAGTGTAAACAGTTGTTGAGCGTCAACATTTGTGTTTCTGATGAAAAGGAAACAAAAGTGAAGAGCGTTATTTTCAAAATGAGAAAAGCCAAGTCCTCCAATAAATCATTTTTTCGGTAGAGGGTCACTTTGAGGGAATTGAATCACTCAAGAATTCTTTCTTCTTCCAAGGACTGGGATTTCTACAGAATTGACTGGTGACTGCTGTGCTAGCTACAAAAAGTGGCACAAACAATCATAATGACAAGCAGTGTGTTGTGGGTAGCAGTTGTCTATGCTTGACTAAGGGACAGGGAGCTGCATACTAATGTGGCTCTGGCTCTTTGAAGCAGACTGTATGCTCTCACTATCTCACTGTTGGGGTTTTCTAATTGGGCATGTTGTAAGCACAACAACAATCAGAGTCACAACAATTGGCTAATTCGATAAACTATGGTGTCCATGGTATCCAGTCAATCCTCGCTTTACTTTTCAAATTGTAATTTTACTTTGAAGGGCTGAATGAATAGCCCCCGTGTTGCTGTCACGCCATAGAGATGTGAAAGTGATCCACGTGACCTCTTAGCTATTTTCAAGTTCTATCGTTATGTTGACGTGCTGTTGTTGTTGTTAGGTGCTCTTGCTTTAAGGTCAAAGGGGGTTCAACTTTTATTTTAGCTCGACCACATAATACATTCCAGCAGTCTTGTAGGGTAACAGTATAGCATGGTAAGTAGTGACAGATCTACGAATCAGTGAACCCACACGTCCACGGTAGATGTTTTTTTTCTGGTTTCTGTTACTTGGTTCATATACTGTAAAGGTTGGGAATTACATTTTTTGACACAATTTGAAATTCGGTTTGAGAACCATAAGATTGGTTGCAGCATTTTGCATGCCTTTAAAATTGTATACGGCGCTAGAAAACAAACTGCAGGCGCATGGTAACAGACACAGGGAGACAGATGGCTGCCGGAGTGGGGTTTCTTATGCATGAGGAATTGTTGCATCTGTCGTTGTGACTGTGCGAAGCTCATGGTCAGGGGAAGTTCTCAAGGAATCAGCAGGATATATCCTTGAAAAATAAGCAAACAATAGCGCGACTGTCATCTGTTTTCAAATAAACCTTGTTCCTATCTTTGTTTGGAGCCAACTTGAAACCATGGAGCCACAATCATGGGGGGAACTCAGAGCAATCAAGGAGCCAGTCACTCTCTTGAGCACCCAGGTGAGGTGACATTCTGCCAAAATAAAGGCTTCAGTTCATCGGACACAGAGCCTGAAATGGGCACAGTGCCTGAGGGAAAACCAGCAGACACCAGGCCCCCCGTCCAAAGACCAGGGTTGGCCACCCTTGTCATCTGAGATACAACTACACATGACCAGGGTTGGCAACCTTTGTCATCTGTCAAAACAGATCCAAACATCATAAAAAATAGTATCTGTATAATGTGGTCACTGTCCAGGCTGACTATATGTTCTATTCAAAGACAATTTGTAATTGAACATGATGGTTGCAAGGACCCTCTCATTCTCTGTGCTGTCTGTTTTATAAAAAAAGAAGAAGACATTTGCATGCAGCCAGGCAATAGAGAAGGTTACAATTGTCTCTCTCTCTCCCCCTCTTGTCTCCGCAAAGGCCGGGGAAGATCGATACACAAAAAGCACTTAATTCCTGCCCAATTTCATCCTTTACTGCTAGTACAATTAAAACCACTTTCTACTGACTTTTCCAATCCAATTCTCAGCGAGACAGGGCCACTCAAAGTCATCAGCTGAACGTGGGGCAAAATGCCTTTTCCAGGGACTGCCGTGGCATCACGCATCCCACACTCCCACTGATTATATGGAAGGCCAAGTTATTGACCACTAAGGCCCAAGGACTCACAGATTACTGTATGCTTGCATTCACTGATGAATTCACAAGGCCGTGAACAGCCAATCTCAACCAAGGAGTGGATAGCCAACTGTTGCAATTCTTTTGATGATTCTTTTCGACAGTTAGGTAAGAGAAAGTGGCTCCTTGTTTTATTATGGCATGTAGTTTGGAGAGAAAGGTGGGTCAAGGGATTTGATATTGAGAGAGGACAACATAATATCAAGTGAAGAGGAAATTTGTGTTCTAAATATTTGAATTTAAATTTAGTTCGAGATTGAATTTGAGGTTCATATTCATCAAACGACTGGACGCTTGAGTGGTTTTGTACCTGATACAACATGATTTGCTCATTTCATGTTTGCTCATACTGTAGATAATTTTTGTATTTCAAATATTGCACATTTCAGTTTGATATAAAATAAGAACTGATGCTCCATTGCCTATAACTGGTCACATAACACACTTTTACCAAGTATATTATCAACTGGCAGAATTAATGAATGAAAAGTGGCAGAATATGACGAGTAATCATTTTACGCATTTGTTTTGAAACATGTAATCCACATTTGCAGCCTGGCCAATAGGGCGAAATCAGTAAATGACCTGGGTGGAGGGGCTGTAGTCATGCTGTTGCCCCAATTATTTCTGCCCAGCTGCAATTATACAGGGCTATCCAGCTGTGTTTGACACAAAGCTGGCTTACAGAGACTTACCACGACCAAAAACATAAACAAGATTAGAGGGGCTAACCTTTCACAGCGCTCATCTGTGACACTGGAGCCACTAAATAGACCTTTGGTCCTCGCCCACACTGAAAAGCTAAAAACGGAGGTTCACAACAGTGAGGTGTTTCGGTATCTCAACGTGTGAGGCTTGAAAGGAAATGCCTTGAACAAAGAAATCTCAGATTTTCATCTCAATCAATTATGAATGGTGATTGTTCATTAGGATGTTTTAACCACAGGAAATTAACAGAAATATTCAAGATAATAGCACATGAAAGCCAAACTACAGATGCAGGTATATAGACTCTAGCAGAAGCCTGGATTACAAATAGCTACTTTGACTGCAGTGCTCTGTTCATGACTAACAACACCATGACGACAACTGCCTTATTAATCATTATGTGTGGGAATTCCATTGTGAGGAACTCATCATGAGCTCAGCCCAGCAACATTCTGCAGTTGTACAATGTCAAACATTACATCCCAGTCTATTCAGTCTATATTAACTGACATTTAGCCAACCATTTGATATGTGGGAATGTGATGAAGGTTCATACCATATAGGATTAATGATAGTTACATTACCTGTAACTTATCTCTTGAACAGTCTGAGTAATTTAGTGGCCGATATCTAATTAGGATACATGTTTGTAACCAATTAACCAATCATAATGTGGAACCTAAATAATGAAGCAACTTGAACAGTAAGTGAAAAAATGTTTGCAGTGAAATGTTGCAGTGAAAAACACCAAGTGCCTGCTAGCTGTTTGCAACAGATATAGCAAGATGTGGGTTTCTTGTGGGAAGACACTACTTATGGACAATTGGCTATGGAGTGAGCCTTGCTGAACAAGAGTGGCTGTCAAATGTCTACTGGAGGGGATCTGACGTCTACTGGGCTCTGTCTTCTTGATGATAAATGGATGTAATACGGCACCAGTCACCCAGCAGAACCAGTCAATACCACTGAGCAGAGGAATGCTACAGGGACAATGGGAGACTGTGACCCTTGTTATGGAATGACAAAAATGTAGGGGTTGGGTCATTCAATACATTTCCGAACATTCAGCATTTTCTTGTCGTTTTAGAATCATAGAGGAAAACTTAACAAGTGAATTTAATTTTCAGGTACAATTTTAGGTTCAACCAATCAGGTTCAACCAATACACTTGAATGCAGTATCCAGTATAATGTAGATTTTTACAACACTGCAGCAACACTAGTGAACAAAGGTGCTGTTTATTACATTTCACCTTCCAAATCCATAACACATCAATATCACACTACAAGATCTGTGCATACGGTCATACTCACACACACACACACACACATACACACACACACACACACACACACACACACACACACACACACACACACACACACACACACACACACACACACACACACAGTTATGAACACACATGTTCCATGTTAGCCCCAGCCGTCAGAGTGTGTGTTCCTTGGACCGTAGGGAGAGGAGAACGAGGCTGGGTATATGAAAGCCTACTCCAGCCCCTGAATGAAGGTGATATCTCTGTGTACGCGGACAAGTGGAAAAGGCCCCATTTTCCAGCTCCTTGCCCTGCGGGGCCCCTGCCTGCGCGCCAACACCGTTATCTGCTGCTTATTATTTGGCTGAATGAGCTGGAGCGGGGCTCCCGGGGCCATTTCTGACATAATGACTGATTACAGTCTGCGGCCCCCAAGAAATCCCTCTGCTACCACCAATGCCACAGCAGCTCAGCACCATAGGAGAAGCCAGAGGGGGTGGGGAGGGGTGACAGCCTAACGGGGCCTCCTTCTCTACCTGTCATGGCTGACAGAGACGCGGCTGGACACCTATGTCACACAGTGCCCATCATCAGGCGCCTTGTTATGAACCCACTCCTTCTAACTACATGGCTATGGGTTGTTTTCCAAGAATTACTATGGCAGGCCTTTCTGTGTTGCCAAACTAAAATCAACAGAACTATTTGTCTGTGAATGTTAAATATGATATATTATTCAGATATGTGATACTTACTAATACAGACAGGAGTTACCTAGTAGTGTTATGCATGATATGTGCAATATGTCCACCCCTTAACACGTTTAAAGTACTCCTTCTGGCCTTTATGAGTTTGACACATTATGTGTCACAATCATATGAAAAGAGCATGCATGAGAGTCAACAGCTACTCTTTTCAAATGACAAGGGAAGTCCCTTTGTCAGCATTTTTTAGACACTGGCTTGTAGGCAGTCAATTAAGTTCAAGGTGAGACAAAAACGTGTCATCGTTTAAACCGTTTTGCTCCAGTGGGCCGCTGCGTCAATCCAGGCATCTCAACCTCGAAGGTGACAAAGGGCTGGCAGTCGAGATTATTTTGCCAGTAGCTCTCCAACTCGACAGTGGAGAGATTGAGGGCATTCAGTCACTATGCTGACTGGTATAAGACAGGATTGCTGGTACACACAGTGCTTGTGACTGAAATACATCATTCCCATGAGCAATCACATGCATCAGTGTGAGCTAGTGACAACGTGGAGTCCTCCTGGATAAGGCAGTTCAAATCCTGTGCTATTGATTAGGGAAATCAATTTGGTCTCAGTCACAAGCTGAGAGGGAGATGCTGAAATGCTGCAATACATTCTGAAGATGTAATCGAGATCAGATTCTGATCAAGTAAATGTATTACGAATATGCATTATCCTAATTAAAAGGAGCCATTGACGCAATGTGAAACCGCCAACATTTCAAAACCGGGTGGAACCATTGAGCTTGATACAGTATACATGCTTCTATTCATCATCAAATACGGGAACATAAAAAGAGGGTGTTTCAGGGTGCATGTAATTTGAGGAAGTTTAACAATGTGTTTATCAATGTGCCATTCATTTAGAATGTTGAGCTCTCGAAACTCAAGGAGGTTTCTGTCAAAACAATAGGTTTGTATTGAGTTTTCTGGTGGAACATGACAGTGATACTGTAGGTTAAAACTTATACTCTTAAAAGTCTTCTTCTGACAAAATCTAAGAGGCATGTAGCTTTTGAAGATGTCACAGCCTTGCCAAAGAATATTATATATAACCCATATATAACCAATATCGTATAAACAAGTGTGTAGCTCTGGTTATGAGACAACACCATGCAGTAGCGTTCCCCTCTGACTCACTTAAACTGTCAAAAAGGCTTTTTAAAAGTGATCAGCAAACAAAAGGACACTGACTGTATTGAGGCATTGCAATCATGATAACTAAGGTACGAAAAAGAGTATTGATCATGCATCAATTACCTATCAAACTCACAACTTAATCAAAACATTTCTCTCATGCATGCACCACATGCTTAGTTTGGAATAGCAGTATGTGAATGTATGTGTATGTGAAATTTCCCAGTCAATGACAAGTGTCCTTTGAACACATGAGATGTTTAGCATTGTGCACAAGTGTACAGTTGGTATAGGAAGAACCACATACTGACATCTTCCTAGTCTGTGATGGCCAATTAGTGGTCAGATCAGGAGGCCTGGATGGTTTGGGAGGCGTAAATACTGACAGTCATTTCCATTCATTTGTATGCGGTTGCAGGTGCACAGACTCATTACAGATTCAGGCCCAAACCTGCCTTCCAAACAGCCCATAAATTACCATCTAAAGCTTTGTTCACACTGCAGCCCTGAATGCTCAAACCGGTTTTGGAATATTGACTGTTCAAACTGCATTCATAATTGACCAGATCAGATTTGTGTGCGTACACAACAGTGTCGTCTTAAAGTGGCATGGCTATGACACAGTAGTTGTCACAGTAACGACAGGACCCTGTGCAATGTAAGTGGTGGTGCTCATGCTTCCTCAAACTCAGAAGGTGTTGTGGGTGACAACAATGCCTGCCATAGAAGTTTTGCAGTTGCTTGCTCTGTTTCTCTTAATGATAATCATGGCTAGTGACAGAAAGTAATGCAGCTCTTCAGTACATCACAAAAACTCTTGTCCCCCATACTTGTTTGTTGTTTGTGTCATGAAGTGATGATGTCAGACAATACTGTGTCGCATAGTAAGTGACAAAAAAATTAAATAAATTTAATTTGACTGTTCAGACACAAGTCGCATGGCCAGGAATCTTCTTTTTTTTTTTATTTGTATCTGATTTCACACCATCTTTGAATGTGGTTTGAATAATCAGATATATAATCAGGAAGAAATAGGGATTTGAGTCACTTCAAACTACCAGTGTGAACTAGTGCCTCCAATTCAGGAAAACACTGTGTCTTTGTTTGAGCCCCTTACTCTGCACAGTTAGGAAAAACCTCAAAATGCAGTAAAGCCTTAACATCAATCTTCCCTTGAAAAGCTAGTGTCACATTGTAAAATACATGTAGACAAATGCATCACACTTTACAGAGGTAGTAAAGACGTTGATGTACTAGGGCTTGGTCCAGCTCTGTCAGTTTAATAGCTTTTGGATGTCTTTTAACAACACCAGAAGGGTCATAAGAGAAGCTGGGATTCCTTAAAATGCTAAATCGTCATTTCAGTCAATATCTAGCCAGTATTTCAATGATTTTATGTTAACACATTCATTGGGTCAAGTTTCACATAACCTACAGTCATGAGAAAAAGTTAGGACACCCCCCAAAATATTAAGTTATTCTCTTAAAAATATGGACATATCAATATTTTATCTTCTTTCTAACAATATCTATAGATAAAGGGGATGTAATTGAACAAAATAACTATGAAAATGTAACTTTGTAATCATTTATTTAACGAAAAATTAACAATAATGCCAATTCCTACTGAGGAAAAAGTTAGGACACCCTATGCCCTAATAGCTAGTATTGCCCCCCTTGGCTGAAATAACCTCAATTAGACGTTTCTTATAACTGTCTACAAGTCTCTGACATTGATTGGGAGAAAGCTTTTCCCACTCCTCCTTGCAGAATTCTTTCAGCTGTGTGATGTTCGAGGGGTGTCTTGCATGCACAGCCAGTTTCAAATCAATCCACAGCATCTCAATAGGATTAAGATCCGGGCTTTGACTTGGCCATTCCAGAACTCTCAATTTCTTTTTCTTGAGCCATTCCTTGGTAGATTTACTGGAATGTTTTGGGTCATTGTCATGTTGCATGGTCCACATCCGCTTCAGCTTCAACTTTCGAACACATGGTCTCACATTTTCCTCAAGCACCCTCTGATACAATACAGAATTCATAGTGGATTCTATGATGGTGAGCTGACCAGGCCCTGCTGCAGAAAAGCAGCCCCAAACCATGACATTTCCACCCCCATGCTTCACAGTTTGGTATGAGGTTCTTGTTCTCAAATGCTGTCTTGGTTTTGCGCCAAACATGTCTACTCTTACTGTGCCCAAATAGTTCAACTTTGGATTCATCTGTCCAAAGCACATTGTTCCAGAAGTTCTGGTCTTTCTCTAGGTGTTCTCTGGCAAACTTTAGTCTTGCCCTGATGGGTTTTTTTGACAGCAGGGGTTTCCTCCTTGCACACCTCCCATGTAATGCAAACTTGTTCAGTCTCTTTCTTATGGTGGATGCATGTACTTTGACATCAATTGTGGCAAGAGATACCTGTAGGTCCCGTGATGACATTCTGGGATTGTTGGAGACTTCTTTAAGCATCTTTCGGCCAGCTCTTCGGCTGAACTTGCTTGGGAGGCCTGACCTGGCCATGTTGGTGGTGGTTTTAAATGTTCTCCACTTGTAAATTATTTTCCGGACAGTGGAATGGCTAATTTCGAATTGTTTGGAGATCTTTTTATATCCCTTCCCAGACTCATATGCATCTACAATTTTTCTTCTGAAGGCCTCAGAGAGCTCTTTTGATCTCGCCATGGTGATGCAACTCACTTAAACAATCAAGAGCAAACCAAACTAAATGTCTGAGGTTTAAATAGGACAGGCTCCTCCAAAATCCTCTGTAACGATGTTCTAATCATTTGCACCTGATGTGGTGCTCTTGATTATAATTTTAGGCATTTTAAGTGGAACTAAATGTGGGGGTGTCCTAACTTTTTCCTCACAAGAAGATTGCATTTCTATTAATTACATTTCACCAATCATTTTTTAAATAATATGTTTGAGTTGTATTTGTTTAGTTATATTACCTAAATTTTTCAATATTGTTCAAATGAATATCAAATGTCCATATGTTTGAATATGTTGAAAAAGACAAAGGTTTTCATAGGGTGTCCTAACTTTTTCTCATGACTGTATACTGTAGCTCCTAAAAAAATATTTGGTGTGGTAGAGATTAGTCTCACAGGGCCAGACGTGTTGCCCACAAATTGCATATGTTCCTGGCATACTGTCTGGTGGCTTATTGTCTTCCATGTTCTATAGACGGATGGGGAAGGAGATGCACGCTCAGGAAATCCGCCTATCATTATTCATCTTCCCAATCTGGTTGTGCCTTATCGCCAACATCCCCTCCCAGACACAAAATGAGTTGCTAACTTCTAGAGGCTTGTACCGTATTACTGTTATACTGCCCAACCCTAATTTCAATATCAAAAGGATGACTCTTTAGGAATTAGGATTCAATGACTCTGAATAAGTAACATGTATGTCTAACAAGACTAGACTTAATCAACCATGATTGAATAGGAGATCAATCGAAGGTCCTTATCTAAGACAATGGGTAGAAGTATTGAGGAATTGATTTATAGTTACCATAAAACTCTCCACAATTGATGTTAGTAAAAAGGCTGCTGTTATCCACTAGAAATACTTTCCATATCTGCTATTTAAACTATTATAAACACTATTATAGATAGAAGGACACTTCTGAATTTCATTGCTTCTTCATCCAAAAATTATGAATAAAGTTAATCAATTTCTGAACTTGGCTGTATAGAATACAAGAAAGCAAATAGAAAACATTTCATTTAGACACCCTTTGAAGTACTGTATCAGCCTGCATATTGAGTTGTAAATTGTAACACTGCTCTGTCTAAGTGTTTTGCCCCCCCCAGGGACAAGTTAACTAAGTGGCAAATTGAGGGTGGAGGGGAGGTAGCAGATTATCAAAAGTGTAGACTAAGGGAAAGTCTATGAGCAAAAATGTCACTAGTAGGGAAAAGTGTCATTGGTCATGCTGGTGCACAGTTTAGCTCTACACCCTCTCAAACGTGGCACCCTTGCAGGCTTTTATTCAAATTGAATGCATAAATTACTAGAATTAATGTGACGTTGCACCGGAACTCAGGAAACATGGCCTCTCGGCTCTTTTATGTGTATTGTTTCCCGTCTTACAGGACTGCAACAGTAACCATCTCATTGTGGAGTCATCTAATCAATGGACCCAAGTTGATTTAATGTTATTTATGGTCACTGATGAACTCACATTCCCTACTTTTCTAGAGTGAAGGGGCGGGGGATAGTGGGGTATTCTCTGTGACTTGACCCAGACTTTTTTAGCACAACATGGGGATGACATGCCGAAGACACAACAATGATATTTCTATTATTTCAGCATCTAAACACCATAGACTCATTAGATGGGACCAAAATACACCCCAATAATTCCATCCTGCTGAAAGGCAAACCACCAGCTCCAACCCTCTCACAATCCACATTTGCTGTGCAAACCATGTTATTTCCTGAACGCAAACCACAGCCTTAATGGCTCTCTATTTGTATCGCAGTGTTCACAATTCTTTCTATGCCTGTTCTTTGAAAACACTCAAACACTTCTAGGTCACCCTTTTCAGAGCGATAGCGTTAGATATCCAATTGTCTGCCCTCTCTTTCAAACATGTCAGTCTATGACCCATCCACCACAGCCTCTGCTCTCGACACCTCAATACAGCCCATTTTTGGCTGGACGTCTTTGTTGACTGGTTTGTGAAAGCCTGCGGCATAACCCCTCTTCCGAAGCTCTTTGTAATACAGGACACCAGAAGTGTTGAGAGTGGTGTGTACCTCAAGGACCTTTCCTCTTCCAGATTTTTTCTTTTCATTTTCTTTTTTTTTCTTCCTCTGACACATTCATGCCAGAGAGAGCCTGTCTCACCTTAACAGCATGATCACTCCTGTCTTTGGGACCCTGGAGAGTCACAACGTCACTGTGGCAGCAGGGGCTGTTTGGCATGTACGTGTGTGTGTGTGTGTGTGTGTGTGTGTGTGTGTGTGTGTGTGTGTGTGTGTGTGTGTGTGTGTGTGTGTGTGTGTGTGTGTATGCCAACGCAGGTATCTGTTGTTTCCTTGGCACCAGTAATTGTGTCATATTCAACCTGAATTCAAGCAGGCCTAACGTTCTACAAAGACATTTGCCTTTACCTATAAACAACAGTACAATACCAATTGCCTTTTAATTCTATTTACAATCTACAATCTAATGAACATCCTGCAAAAAAGCCACACACTGAAGTCTGAATCTAATCAAGGCCAATTCTGACCAGTCCCAGCCGCCAATCATAAATCTAGCTCCCTTAAACCACCAGCAACCAGAATATCAATTCCAACAAAAACTTTGGCAACAATTTGGTGTGACCTAAGTGTTATTTTGGGTTGTCAGGATAGCAGTGAAAGGGAGAAAAAACACAATTACCAAGTGCTGCTGGCTTCGCCGCTCTTCCTGTAATTGTTTGTCTGGCTTCGATAAAGAAATTAATTTCCCTCATTAAACAAAAAGTACACGGAGGCAGAAGGCATTGTGGCAAAGCCACAATGAACAAATGGGTTTTGATTTCCAGAACAGATGATCCTACATGCAAGCGTTAAAATGGATATAACTTTCACCACTGAATCCAATTTGTATTTGCACCTGAGCAATAAGCCTAGGAGCCTACTATATTGCTATGTTCACACTGTGGCAGGCACTGTGTGTGTGTGTGTGTGTGTGTGTGTGTGTGTGTGTGTGTGTGTGTGTGTGTGTGTGTGTGTTCAACAATGACAAAGACAACATGATTCAAGTAGTTGTCTTCATTATCATCTGCAAGTTTGAAATAAAGAATAGGAGTGTGCCCATGACCTGCCAATTTTCATTTAGTTTTTTTGATTTCAATAAAATACTGTATTCCTACTAGCAGGCTCTGAATGATTACTTGACACACTACTACAGTTTGCAGTTAGGCTGTGCAAATGAATAAGGCCAGTATCTCCAGTAAAAGTGTTCACTTACATCAGAGGGGCTATCAAGTGATATCCAATAAAGTTAACCTGATGAAGAAAATGTAAGAGCTCATGTCTCGATTCATACCCTTATGGCAAATTTGATTCCACCTGCTTTGTAATAATGTCCAAAAGGGAATATCTAATGATTAAATGGAACTGGCTTTAAGGAATACACATTTAAGAAATGTGACATTTTAAGAAAATACACATATGGAGAACTACAATAAAAAAAAATGTTTTTAAAAAAAAACACACAATGAATGATTGTTTCAGCAGCATAATTCAAAGGCCTATATGGAAGTAGTCAAGATCGGTCAAAAACATTGTTTTCATTGAGCACCAAATTAACCCATATGATTATAAATGGACGCCATTAGTGGGAAATGTGGGGCAGTGTAGAGCGGGTTTTAAATCATGAGAGTAATATAAACACAGACAGGGGCCCTCTAGAGAGACAATGCAGAATATAGAACTCCATCTTCCAGTCTGAAGTGCAGATGGCAAGAGCCGTTTGAACTAGGGCTGGGTGATAAAACAAATTATTTTTTGACACGATAATGATAAAGACGTAATGACTGTTATCGCGATAAAGTTCATTTTGCGTCATTCGTCCCACCTCTGCTGAAATCTGACAAAGAGCAAAAGAAAACAGAGGCAGGACATATGAAAAGCAAGAGAGAGAGAGGGAGAGAGAGAGAGAGAGAGAGATTTATTTTCTCCTTGTGCATAGGCTACTGGAGCCATGGCCAAGCACCACCGACAATTCATGTTTCAGAGGAGTGCAACGGACTGGTGTTAGTTGGAGGAAAATCAGATAACAAAGAAGAATAGCAGAGAAAAGCAAATGTGCACAGAGAAAACTTGCAGATCTTCTCTGCACAAAAACCTATTTCAAATTGATATGTGGTCTTGTTGCAGCTTTTGCATAGAGTCTGCTGTCAGGATTTTGTTTGTTTTCTGTTAGTAATAAAGACCTAGACATAACTGACATGTAACACATACATGTAACATACTGACACATACATGTAACTGTCTTTACTTTAATAGAAAATGGGAGTTTCTAAAAAAAAAACTCTGTGTGTTTACTTCAGCTATCTCCTGTACGTTGTTAGGGCCTCTCACAGAAATAAACTGGAATTGTATATTTGTTTCTTATTTCAGGTCAAAATTTGCATGTAGACTGTTTCTTTGAATAAGAAGTGTATTTTAAATGTTAAGCCTCATACAGGCTATTAGGAAACAAATACGGAATATCGAGACATATATTGTGTATCGCGCCAATGTCCAAAAATATCAAGATATTTATCTATCGAATTTTAAGGTATATCGCCCAGTCCTAGATTAAACCCATATATGTCAAAAGGTTTAAGAGGTATAATCAGCTGATGTGTCTTGTTCGAAATATCTTGGAAAAACATCTTTGTTGACAAAAAAAGTTATCAAATAAAGACACAAAGATGAAAAAGCAGCCTTTCTGACACCTTCAGCAGGGCAAGGTAGGGAACACGGTTCTGGGCGCATTCACTTTGCAGATTGACACTGCAACAAGGTAAAAACAAACAGTGCAATAAACAATACTTTCTTTTCACTTTGCTTCAAGATAGACCGGAGTTTAGGGAATGTTGCTGTAGTGTATTATCCTGTATACCGTCTGCTTCATTTGTAATTGCAGTATACCTACTTGAAATGTGCTATTTATGGACTAAAAACAATGTGATTTGTATGCAATTGTTTACTTCAAAGTTTGATTTAAATGAATTTCATGCTGCAACTCGGTGGGCTACACAACATGGTTTAGAGATACTGAACAAACATCGAAAACATTAACAATCCCAAAAACACACACACTAAAATGAGGTAAGGTGAGGCCAACTGTCTTTCGATATTGTCAAAAGCAATTTTTGTCACAATCAACTTTGTCCACAGCTGTGGAACAATATTTTATAAAGAACGACATGACATTGGATCAGGACCGACAAGATACATTGAAAACAAAGTACATGTTGACAACCAATTAAACATAGAGCATCAACTGTCCCCTTGCTTTTCCTCTAGGGGAGATTGTCAAGGTCTACACTGTCAGAGGTAGACAGCTCTGTTATATACAGATATCTGTGTGGGCATTTTAACAAACACTGACTGCATTGACGATATTGGTGGAATTATGCATCATTGGCTTCAGAGCACTTCCCTTATCATGTGTCATTGGCTTCAGAGCCTTGACGACATTCAGAGTGCTTCCCTTCACCGAATATGACAGAAACAAACAAGAGGTGGAATAGAGGGAAGGTGCCCCTAGATGCTGATCTTGGGTCAGTTCCCCCAAATGGCGAAGGTTTGGATTTTGGTAGGGTGGGCTGATCCTAGATAATTGCCTGGGGGAAACCTCACCACAGAGAACAAAGACCACTAGACCTTGGACCTTGGTAGAATAACAGGAAACAAATAAACACAGGTACTGACAGAAGGAAAATATTAAAAACTTGTTAACTCTAAATACATGTAAAAGAAAGTATCACACTACAATCATATTTGCAGTGTATTTTCATCTCCCTAATATTTTGGCAGGGATGCCTTCATTAAAGTTCTACATGACAATCCACTCCCTTGAACTCTGCTTGAATCCTGTCGATCTACATCTAAAGAATGAGTCTTGATAGTTCCTTTATTTTCCAATTCAAAATGACATTGAGGATAAATAGCAACTGATCAAATTGATATGCTTAACTCTTCCAGTTTTTAAATATATTATGAGACATGACACTTTGACATCTCCAAATCAAAGTGTGTCTCATATGTGTAGGCTGTTAGTAATACAGAAGGGCTGGGGATGCCAGTATTGAAATATCTATCTATATATCTATATGTATCTATATATCTATATCTATATATTATATTATATATTATATATATATATATATATATATAATCCATGTTGTAATATGAAAACCTGACATTCATGCAATACAATCTCAGTGGATCGCAAGATAGATAGACTATTGTAGGCCTACACATGAATAGATTAAGTGTGATAGGCCTAGGTCAGCAGCCACAGGGGTGTAGCACTCACCATGACAGTCTAGTGTGCAAAAAATTAAGAAGATAACGCAAAAGTTAGCAAATGTGGTATTTTAGACAACACACAACATCTCAGATTTCTCCAGATAATTGTCTTCTGTTTTCTCGTGAGAGGTAGGCTATATGCCCTTCGTTACTGCGTCAGTTTATCCTCTCTATCCTCTTTAACTTGCGCGCCGGTGTCATTCAATTCATAATGACAGTGGCATACAGTAGCCTATATGCGGGAAGAATTTCTAATTCTCACTGTTCTCATCTAAGTTAAAATATGATTTTAGATTTTTATTCGGCTGCTATGAAACCACAAGAGTACAGGGGGACTGGATGGTTTTGTAAAAGCCCAACAATCTCCGTTGCAATGCATTAATATACGAACTTCTCATTGTGCAAAGTCAGTGTTAAATCGGTGCGCATCAATTCAGCATCCTCTATCCGCGGTTGAATTGGAGAACGAACAAGCGCACCTTTCGTCCTACCTTTTCATATGCATAGTTTCAATAATTTATTATATGATGAACCACTCCTGCACATGAAATCCATCGATTCGCTCATTTAGATAGAGAGCACGTGTGGGCTCATTGAACAATTCCAATTGTCTTTCACTAAGTGACTCTCGTTAATCACCGCAACTGACTGTGGCACCAGAAAGTATTGATATCTTGACGCGGCAATTAATTGCAAACTACATAGCCTTTGCAAGCCGCCTCACCACATTCTACTCATTTTTAAAACACAGGAAAAATAAAGCGTTACATTTCATAAGGCGTACACATTTCATTGAAAACTCCGCAACATCAAAATCAAATATTGCGTTAGTGAAGATGCAGGTACATGGAGTGCATGTATGCAGAAAATAAAGATGAATTAAGAGGCAAAATCGTGAAGAGTATACATGTATTTTCCATGTATTTTCCTTTTTTTGTACGATGCTCTTACCTAGTCTTTAGAAGATACTGATGAGACGGTGATACCCTGCCATTGAAAGTATCAGTGATACAAATGCTCGAACAATTGTCTTTTCCCAATGGATATCGTCCTTGCGCACAGAGCGGCATGCAGATTTTAATCTTCTCACAGGATCTGGGGAAATAACGGCTATTCCTTACAATTATCTCGAATAAGTCCTCTTACTGTCTCTGAAAAGACGCTACGATTTTGAGCTGTAAATGTCTGGAATCCGTGAATGCTGACGATATTGCAGGAGAAAGAACGGGTTTCTTGTTATGTATCCAGAATACTGTCCCCCAACAGTGGCACAACGCGTCCTCTTGTGCAGTAGCTACATTACGTCCTAAAGAAGCTAAAAGGAGAAACGCAATGGACAAAAATAGAGTATCACATACAACACATAAGTATTTGGGCTCTTGTTTGAAAAGCTCCACAGCAAAGAACTCGCGCATTTGTTTCCAAAACTGAGCTCTCGGCGAATATGACAAACCAATTTCGAACCACTGCCTAGGAGAAATGCGGTCTTAAGACTCAATGTAGAAGGCGAGAGAGGTGAGAGGAAAAACTCGGATCTGGATTGCCGCTCAGACCATATACTCGAGCTCCACCTAGCAGTAAACATGGGATAAATTCTACTAACTCCCTCAGCCTCTACCTGTAGGCTACAATGCTGTGTTGACTATGAAGTGAAAGTCATGTAACACTTTACCTGTGTAGTGACGATGTAATTAGACTGCAATTACACGAACAACACTGTATTCCTATTGAATATAATTCTATAGCTTACAGTCACTATTACAAGACTGGGCAATACGTGTGTGCCTCTAATGGTAAATTGAATAGAATAATTTTAAATAGAACGTTCGAATATTAGAGTTGGTTGTGGGCCTGAGGAACACCAATTTATCACTCATATTAACAACCCCTTTTTTTTATTAAATATGTTACATTTCAGTTTTGTCATTTCAAGTTCGTAGTTAACATGCAAACTATCAACTGGCCCACATATATATACCCCAACTCGTTGATGAATAAATAAATACATTATTAATTCATTCATTCATTCATTAATCAATAAGTGAAAAACCTGTTCTATATATAATAGATCATTGAATATCAATACCCCCTCTATGAAGATCAAATGTTGTTGAGAGTAGATCTTGATTGGGGAACACATTCCTTGTACACCTTGAACTCATTCCTTGTACACCTTGAACTTGGCAGGCAGTGGTTTACTTTTCAACAGGGCTTGCATTTGAGAAGATGCAAGTGTTATCTCTCTTCAGCACTGCTTGTCATGCACCCCCAATGCAAATGGATTTCTGCAGGTAGCACACTGACCAAAGTTGCATGTCATTACTCTGTGCTGCTTGCCAACCCTGGTAGCTTGGATAGGCTATACAGTATAATGTACTTCTGCCATCTTGGCTCCAGGAAACATTACATAACAACAGCCTCCAATATTACATACTAGCAAATGTAGAGCAAATATGTTTGGCATACGTATAATATGTGAATGGCACATCACTTATTGAAATGTCAACAGATTTTAAATTATCTCTTTAACTCACACTGTAATTTTTGTTTTTATCTTAACAGTGATGTAATATCGTACCTTTTTTTTCTTCTGTTTTATTGAATAATGGAATCATGCAGGTAAAATCGTAGAAATAAATCTCAATTGAACATTCTTCTTGTAAAAAAACTGGAATAATCCAAATAATTCCAGTTTTTTTTACAAGAATGTTGAATTGAGAAGCCTGTTCACAATGATAAGCTGTAAAATACAGTTTATTACATTATCTCAAACAATCTTAATTACCTTTTTTTTTCACAGACATTGACCTTTATTTTACATTTAAATTCTATTTTAAATAAGATTAATTGAAAGTGAAAATAAATCACTTTTTACATTTAAAAACAGTATAATTCAATAAAACCGAATGCAAAATAAAATATATTTGCTGTTATTTAACATATATTTATTTCTAAATCACAAAGATAAACTGTAAAAGTATGCTCATTTACACCACCTACAACAAAGTTAATATCTGTTATTTTACATTTACTTTTATCAATTCAATTAATATGTATTTAATGTTAAAGTAGGCACATTGTTATGCTATAAAGCCATGCAAATGAATGTAAAATCAAAGATATTTCATGTTATTTCACAGATATTGATACCTTGTTCACAACGATATACCGCAAAAACATATTTATATTTATTACACTATGTCAAACATCAGTAATTGCCGTTGTTTTCCAGACATTGACATTTATTTCACATAGAAATTACATTTTGAATTTGGATTTATTGAATGTCAAACTGTTTCAAAACAGTATAATGAAACCGAATGTAGAATAACAGATAAATACAGTATATTAGCTGTTATTTCACAGATGTTGATCCAAAATCACAAAAATAAACTGTAAGAGTATGGTAATTTACATTAAAGGGATACTTCACTATTTTGCGCCTTATAATCAGATAGTTCCTTGTATTGAAAGTAGTCTATAGTCTAGACAGGTTTAGGCATTAACTTCGTAAAAAAAAGTAAAGAAAAAAAACTGGACAGTCAGATTACAGTTTGCTAAAAAAGTACCTAAAAGCCTTCAGAGGTCTGGAGAAAAGGTCTTGTGGGCAGATGAGATGAATATTATCATGTACCATTATCATTTGATTGCAAGAAGAAAGTTTGGAGAAAAAAGGATCTGCCCAGGATTTACAGGATACCACCTCATCTGTGAAACATGGTGCAGGGGGTGTTAGGTTTGGGCATGTATAGCTGCCACGAGAACTTTCTAACTTTTTTAATTGATGATTGTAGCTGCTGACGGTAGCAGTAGAATGTATTCTGAAGTGTACAGAAACTTGTCTGCTCGAGTGCAAGCAAATGCCTCCCAATTCATTGGATGGCGCTTCGTCACACAGTAAGAAAATGACCCAAAACATACTGCCATAGCAGCTAGGGAGTTTTACAGGGCCAACAAGTGGAAAGGTCTTAACTGGCCTAAATCAATCTTCAGATTTGAACATACATTTAATTTCCTGAAGATAAGATTTTAGGCAAAAAGACCTCAAAACAAACAACAACTGAAAATGCCTGCAATACAGGCCTGGCAGAGCATCACCAGAGAAGATACCCAGCGTTTGGTGGGACCAATGGGTTGCAGACGTCAAGCAGTTATTGCATGCAGAGGATTGTTGACCAAATACTCAACATGACTGCTTAATTTGGACATTTGATGAATCTGTCCCATTACTTTTGGGTACCCTGAAATAGGGGGTATGCATACATTTTTGGAGAATTTCTGAATGGTTACTTTGAACTCATAGTAATTATTTGATTCATCCAAACTTTTGAAGTGTAGAGCAAAATAAATAAAATAATGCTTCACGGTCCCATTACTTATGCAGGGCACTGTGTAAAGCTGTTTCAGAAAATTAAGGTTTGAAGGGGCAATCTTAGATTGGTCCATCGTTTTTTTTTACTTTTAAATTAATTATATAGCCATTGATTCTTGAAGAATAGAACTTAGAAATGCCTCGTGGGATTAGTTCAACTGTCTTACCCCATCAGAACTCAAAATATAAGCTTGTTTTACCCCATTGTTTGTAAACAATACAATTGTAAACATGTTGTCCCACTCGAATGATGTAGCGCCCCTCCTTGTGTGAATCGGTGACAATTATTCAAACATATGACTGAAAAGTTACTGAAACGTGTAGTGCTTATTTGATTCATTATCAGTCTTGCTTCTTACAGCTTTGCATCTATTTGAAGGCAGTCCATGTATTTGAGAAATAGTATCAATCACTGTCATGTGTGTCTGTATAGATACATATGAGTATGATTCTTATATCTCAACCATAGTGTCTCACCATCATGAAACAAGCCAAGTGCATTGCCATTGATAGTGTTAGAATAGTAATTGCATACATACATTCTATCTTGACCTCTGATTCTTTCCCTAATATAGCAGCTGACCATGGCCTCATGTGCTGTAAATGCAACATGGATCCACTTTAAGGCAAACACATAGCAAGTTACACTGATATCAAGCAACTTCAGTATAGGCATACTATGAGCATCACACCTCTTTCAAAAATCAATCAAAACTGATAAAGGCTGTGACTCTAAACTAATCAAAGCAAAAACATAAAATAATAATCCTCACCTCAAAATATGGACGGACCAATGTACACCTGTGCTCACTGTGAGTCATGATCAACAGCGTGTTGTCTCACTCCAATTGGCATGGCCTTGTTTTGATTTGTGTACAACAGTCATTTCATGAAACCCAGAACGGAAAGGGCACTCTCACTTCAGTCAGCAGGTAAACAACATCAGTTATTTATATACTTCTAATATATTTTGTACTGTGAAGTTGAGATGAAGTTTCATAAGTACATTGAAATTTAGCATTGTTTTAAAGTTTAATAGCTCCTCTACCCCAGGTAGACTAGAAATACATTGTGTAGACTACAATTACATTTTGTAGAAAATAAGGATATCATTGTGGCATTTCGATGATGGTAGAGTGCATTTCTACTATATGTATATAGGTTACACAATACATTGAAATTGTAATTGAACATGTTTTACACTGAAATAAGTGTTGTTTTTGCATTGTGAGTGCATGGTGCACAAAAGAAGACCAAATACAAAATACAATTGTGTACATCTATTCACTTTAAAGTGGAAGTGCTTCTTCAGTCATGCCTATCAGATGCTGCGACAGTTTATTGTGCCAACCAGTGGGAGGCCAAGGAGAGCTGGAGAATCATTGGATGAGTTCAAGTGCCTTGACAAGAGACAGTTTCCTGTCCACCCAGTTACATGACAAGGCAGTTATTGTCTCAGCAATTAGAGTCCATATTTTAAATGATAATTGAAATTCCATGTCATGATAATAGGCAAGCATTAAGCAGGCTACATCAACCAATGTCAATTGGGTGGACACCAATCATACCCAGACCTAATAAAGTTAATGGCCTGATCAATGTGTCTCCCAGTAAATGCCTCCAAAAACACCCAGAAGTTGCAGAGCTTTATCAGAGTACATTTAGCATATGCATGTAATATCTACAACGATATACTGTATGTCAGTAGGTGTATCTCCATGAAGTCTAACCATTGTTGGGCATGGATGTTGGGTTAGATGACATGTGGTAAAAGGAATGAATGAATAGTCTCAAGCCATCCGCACCAGCTAATGTGGTATGTCTAGAAAAAAATAATCAATTTTTTTTGAGAAGGAGGAAAAAATCTTCCAGGGAGGATCTTCCAGAGACATACTCTCTCGACAAATCACAAGTATGTACATCATGGTAAGTAAAAAGACAAAAAAAAAACATGGCCGACTTACATTGGTAAGTTGCCCATGTCAGATCTGCTGCAGAGTCACAATTTAACAGGTAAAATTAGAGTCTGCCCCTACGGGCATTTGATACATTTGACTTTGAGTAACAGCTCTCACTCATATCAAATGTGATCAACTTGGCACATCAGGGACTGAGATGGAGCGCATAATCCTATAAACAGGACACAGACAGAAGATCTTAATTTTAACAGCACACTGTGTCCTTTTCAAGGTGTTTCTCTTTCTCCTCAGCCAAAATGCTATCTTTCATTCCCCATCATGCATTTTCATGCTCATCTGCACTTGACTGATGCATGCAGTGTTTGGGCCTAACATCGCTGGATTGAGGTTTGTGTGTGTGTGTGTGTGTGTGTGTGAGGGAGAGAGAGAAAGAAAGAGAGAGAGAGAGAATCTCTTTAAAAAGTGACTGATAATAGTTGGGTTTAGGTGCTGTGACAATGCAGAAATGTCACTATACAGCTGTTATACTATATCTATGTTATGGTAAAGTGAAGTGGTTGAATGCACACATATTTCGTGTAAATGTTGAGTAACCTAATGGAAGTCTTTATTCAATTGGGCTTTTCAATGGAGCCTATGAAGACAATGATGTCTATGTATAAGTTCATACGTCTTTATATCCTCTTCTAGTGTAGTTACATTTCTATTGTAAGACTGATCTTCACCCAGCTTCCGAGCACCTATTACCGCTACCTATTTATTACCACTAATCTGACCAGCCCAAGAGATCAGCACTTCACAACGCTATGCAGCCCAGACAGAAGATAAAGAGGTGTTATCTTTGTTTTAACAAGTAGATAAGATTTACTGGTTAAACATACTTGTCAATTACAACTTCCTCCAGCATTGATGTTACCCACAGCATTTTGAAAACCTGTGCAAAAATGACAAATTGTTAATTGAATAGTGTACAAAAGAATTTCAATATTGTATATGTACATAACACATGTAGACGTTCTGTGTGCAACCAATCATGTCTTTGCAATGTCATTGATTGTGAATTTTCTCCTTGTATAAATAAATAAAGATACTAAAATCCCTCTACTGAGTGCAATACTTGATCGAGTTGAAAATCAGGCTGCACTTCAGGCCTAGTTGTCATGGTATCCACCAAGCGGCGCTTGTGACCTCCCAATAAACCCCCACCGTCTCCCATAGGCGGTCTCAACTCAACTCTCGGTGCCGCTATTGCTGAAAATGTCTATAGAAGATCGAGTTACACTACGCCCCATCTTTAAGCCACAGTCTATGCGCCGTTAGCCGGAGGACAACGGGATAGGATACGTCCTGTGTCAACCGTGAAGTCAGGTTCAACGCCTATGTAAGTTGCCTACCGTTCAAAGCCCTATATTTTATTTGCGCTATTGCGCATTACTAACTAAATGTTGACATGTGTTTTGGATACAAATGTAACACTGTATGCGTTTTCGAGTGTGGATTTGTGAGCTACAATGTTGCTAATGTAGAGGCTATTCTCAGCCGCCAGTAATGGTCGGTCATTCATTACATGTGTACAAATAGCTGAATATATTTCTTATCTGTTTTAATAGTTTTCTCTTGCGTTTGAATGTGCATTTGTTTAGAGCACCTATTCAAAGTGCTCAACATTATCAAACTTCTTTGTCGTCTCTGTCAACCTCGGAAGCCTGTTGCTTCAGTGTCCCGTAGATGAGATGGAGAAGGAGGAGGAGTTGAGAAAAGCGGATTGTATCCCTTGCCTTCTGTAGGCTAGCTCCAAAATGATACAGTGTTTATAAACAGGCTGGGTCGATTCTATGGGTATTACAAACATATTTTCGTTTGTAATATATTACTTTATGCATTTTGGTGAAGGGTAGCCTAATTTGCTCGCGTAGCCTATCGTTAGGAAGACAAGTCAATTGCATAGCCCACTTTAAGAAACCGTTATCGGTAATAACCATTAGCCTATCTATACAATTACTTTTAGGCTAATTGTGTCACATTACTTTGGAAGGTGGGTGAATTAAGTTGCCGATCGGAAAGGATTCTTGTGGATTCCCAGCGAAACTACTGGGGATATAGTTATTGATGTCCTATGAATTTTGGCTTTGAACAATATCATTTTTGGGGGAAAAAACTATGGTTTCTGAAATCATAGCCTAAGCAAATTGTTAGGAGTGATCTCTTCCAAGGCTGGGATGTATTGTTCATAAATGAATGCAATGAAATATATCCTGCAGTATACCTTCATAGCCCTCAAGCAAATACTTAACTCTGGGATTTAGGTCTATTTGTTGTAATTTCATGGACTGGATGTGATTGTACAGAGAAGTGTGTAAAATGACTTACTGTACTATAGGCCTTTTTCCAATGTGCATAAATCCTCCTCCTAAACCTTTTCTAGCTAGATTATGATATATTTCCCAATTTGTCCTATATAGTACAATGAAACAAACAAATTATGTGTCATATATGTGAGCTAATTGAAGGATGCTATGCCTATTGTAGGATGCTTCTATGGCTATGCCTAATGAATTTTGTGCATAGAAACAGAACATGTTATTATTACAAACAGTAGCTTATCCAAGCACACATATTTCTGACAGTGACATACATGTCACAAAGCCAGTGCCAAAGTCAATTAATGATGTTCCCAGGAATGGCAATTGGCAGAGGTTATTCCTTCAATAAAAGCATTAGTCAAATACAAAGAGCTCAACAACATTGACGTGTGCCTGGTAATAGCCATCTTGTTGAAGTACATTTTAGTATTGTCATTAACAGTTAAGCCTATTTCTCCAGTCCTGCAGCTCTCCTCTGTGATACTTTCTTGAAGTATTCTTAGAGTTAAAATGTATCAGTTGTATCAGTTTGGGGAGGAGGTTACACAGTTATTCTGTATATTTGCAGGCCGTGACAAAGGAAAGAGTAACACTCCCTGCTTTATGGGCAGCTATTGCATCTTCCAGGAATTTACGACATGATTGAGACAATGGGTAAGTGATCTGTCAATTTGTGATACTTCAAAACAGTTTCCCTAAGGAAGCATCAATTGCATCACTATAGATTTTCTGTACATTTGTTATTCAATAAAAATGTGTTAAACATATAAAAAGTGCTCTGAGGTGACAATGTCTCAATAATGTAATCTCACAACTGTGATTATTATTTACCTGATGATGTTACCCCTTGCCTTGATAGGCACACAGTTATCATGACCAGGCCTCTATCAGAACAGAACCAATATATCTCTTAAAAACAAAGACCCTGATGGGATTCATTATCATCATGCACACTTAATAAACATCAACAAAAAACAACAACAGAGTTGCCCAAAAGGCACAGTACCTGGCTACTAACAGACAAATCTGTCTGCAGAGACTCCCATGTTATTGGCTTGTTTACTCTGTTCAAAGACAGGGCCTCTCAGAGCGAAAAGAGGTTTGGATGTTGTGTACGCCCTATTAGGTGTTAGTCACAGTCCGCAGGCCTCGGAAATTGCCTCGTCCTCGTCCAGAGGACGTTGGAACCATCCCCGCTAACAAGCCGCTCTGAGGAGGCGGGCAGGCTTGAGTTGCTCGATTGTGGAGCTTACACAGGGTTGAGCAAGCAAACTGGAGGGCCCTTTTTTCTCAGGGTGCCCATTCCGGCCCTGTGCGTCTCTCAGTGGACCCAAAAGCAGGAATCATTGTTATTCTGGAAGAGAACATCACGTTGAATAGAGTTTTTTCTCCTTTTTTTTCTGGAGCAAAGCCCAGAGCTACATGATTCTGATATTCTAAGCTCTGTTGAACAGTGGTCGACCTTAGCTAAGCCTCCGGGCCGTCAACGTGTGGTTTACTCTCTCTCTCTCTCTCTCTCTCTCTCTCTCTCCCTCCCCATGAATCATTCACATGCTGCTTCACACATTCGCAACTATGTTTTGTGTGTCAAAGGGAGGATAGGCAACTCAGATAATGTCCTGCAAAGAACTCTGCAGGTTAACTGTAGAATGTCCTTAAGCACAAATAAGAAACGTAATTATTGCATAAGTGAATGGGGGCATCTCATCAGGCAACTCTGTTTTATACATTTCCAAAACCCCTCTTTCTCACTGCCCCTGCCCGTACTGATATTCCCCTGCCCTCTCTCTCTCCATGTGGCTGCCTAATGCTGTCACTAAAATATGCAACGATTTACAGATACCCAGCGTGCCTTGCAGGCGGTGGAGCGTCTCCAGGCCAAGCTCAAGGAGCGGGGGGAGGTACCCACTGAGGAGAAGCTGAGCCTGCTCAAGTCGGTGCTCCAGAGTCCCCTGTTCCACCAGATACTGGCCCTGCAGAAGTCAGTCCAGCACCTCAAAGACCAGGTGGGCTAAATCAGGTCTCTGCTGCTCCCATACTCACAATTTATTTTTGAATTATGTTGTTTTCAATACGGATAAGAGTCATGAGACATACACACAGTATGAT
This sequence comes from Argentina silus, assembly GCF_951799395.1. Classification (NCBI taxonomy): domain Eukaryota; kingdom Metazoa; phylum Chordata; class Actinopteri; order Argentiniformes; family Argentinidae; genus Argentina; species Argentina silus. The sequence continues at coordinate 26,725,907 of NC_139655.1, read as the reverse complement.
GCAATGAGTGTAAACATTGCTGTCAATGTATTGTCTCTTGCAACATTATTGTCTAAGATTTTATAGTGGAAGTTCTAATGGAAGTTAAAGGAAATTGCTGCTACTTATTTTCGTCTCTGCTCAACGTTATTAAATTATTCCTTGTTTGGTCTCCCTTCCAGACAATCCTAGCTTTTTTTCTTCTTAAATCATGTGTTATTGTGGTCATATTGCAGTCAGGGTTCATCTCAGCAGATAAAAAAGGTTATATAAGCAGCCACAGTCAGCCAAAGCCAGAAGTCTCCTCAGCTTATCTCTGGCCCATGAGAAATTGAGCATTCTTTTCCCCAAGAAAGAGCTCATGGCTCACTGTGACTATGTACGAAGGGGCCAGGGTGCTTGACTGCTTGAGACACTGAGGGAAAGTATGTGAGCTATGCAGTGGGAGGCAGGGATGCACCCCTGGTGGAATTCCGATTATAAAATCCCCACTGGCATTTTTGTGCACTGGCACTGTAGCTTATTTCAGTAGCGTTACATTCTTATGCACAATGTAACAGTCTAAAGTATAGTGTGGCTAAAGGTGAAGGGTGTGTGTGTGTGTGTGTGTGTGTGTGTGTGTGTGTGTGTGTGTGTGTGTGTGTGTGTGTGTGTGTGTGTGTGTGTGTGTGTGTGTGTGTGTGTGTGTGTGTGTGTGGCATACTTATCTTATGTTCTTGTTTCCTCCACTTATCCAACTCCAGTAAACATCAAATTAATGATAACTAAACAAATATACAATAATTAAAGTTCAATTTTGTGGAACTAGGTTAATGCATACAATACTAAACTCTTGCGGGCTGAAAAATATGCAGTTTTGTGCTTTTGCTGTCAGACAAGACTGAGACACTAAACACCCAGTTAGTCTGTTTACTCCCTCCAGTTGGACCTAGCACAGTTGTTGTCGCTATGGCGACAGGGCCAGAGCTCAGCAGAGAGGCCGCATGGCTGTGTGAAGTGGGGCAGAAACAATTTCTTAAATGTGCAAGAACCAAACTGGAACTTTAATCCTCTTAGCCAGCCTGGCTAACAAAGCTCATGTATGGGCAGTAACTTGAATTCTACGCTAACTTAGCCTAGCCCACAGACTTGATGTTTACAAAGGTTAAACCATGCCATATTCTGACTAGATGATATGTATGATAATGTGTTACTACTATTGAACTTGTAAGGCTTAGCAATATGCTAGTCATACAAGTACAGAAGGACAGCATAAGCCGCGGATGCTTTATTTCAAATAAAGCACAATTTTAAATTTTCAAGTGTTTATGAAATGTTAGTTATGCATTGCCTGTCCTTTTGGATCACTTTCAAGATAATCATAAACATTGTGTCCATAAGCAAATGGAATCCATCCAAAAACAAGGTCTTGCAGTGTCTAATTCATGTAATTCATTAGTCACACAAACAGAGGCATTGTAGTAATTTAATGAGTATCATATCATGGCTTCCAGATAATCGCTGTTGAATAATGAGCTATCCTGCCTCCAACGCTTTTAGGCTCTTAGACTTATGCAAAATTTCAGGAAATCACAAAATTAGTCTTTCACAGAAGTGATAGCTGCTATCGTAAAGTTTTTGTTTAAAAATGTATTTCATTTGATCAGCTGTTTAGACTGTGTTGCATCATCTCTAGTGATCCTCGATGTTATGAATGTAGCACAATCATAAGGGTCCAATTTTAATTTAAGGCCTCAGATTGTATTCAGATAGTTTTTGGCATGTAAACTATATAAAGTTGATAAAAGGATATCTTGTAAAACAATGTCAAGATAACATGTTGTCATATTTCAGAGTAATATTACTATAATTGCATTGAATATGATGTTTGTCTTACTCATCACAGCTGCCACACTTTGCATGCAGAGCCCACAAAATAAGTCAACATCTTTTCTAAGCAGCACATATAAAAAGTTAAGATCTGTATCGATAAATTAAAAATCTCTGCAGCTGTGAATGACCTTGGTTGACTGTGTTTCTCTGCTGGTTCCAGGGATGTGACCTGAGTGAACCCTACACTGCAGCCCAGCCAAACGGGGGCCATGTTATCTACCCAGAGATCACTGTGCCACAGATCAACGGCAAACCGTCTCCTGAGGAATTTGAGCACATCATTCGCTCTATGGCTCAGGTATGACCAATCACAGACTTGCTTGGCTGAAACAAAAATAATTGATACACGTTCAAATTCAGTGTCAAAATAGCTTCACATCATGACATCAAGTGCACATATTTACATATCACATAAACATTTACATATTTAAATCAACAGGGCAATAGTTGCAAAATTTGTTTTTTTTATCTCCTTACTGTAAAATTCAATATCTCCAAAAACAACTTCTGATTACCCTTAACTACTCTGGTTAAACTCAAGCTAAATATGCAAAGACATTCAAAGACAAGTAGTGCACACTACACTGTGTACTCTACTCTCTTGAGTGACTTCAAATAGACTTTGCAGGTCGCCTGTGTCTTTGAAGCTGCCGATGTGAGTGGTAAAGGGCTGACTTTGGCTCTGTGTGTTTGGCAGGGGCGTTACGTGACACACATGGAGCTGCTGAAGCCTGTCTCTGGGGGCTTGGGCTTCAGTGTAGTGGGCCTGAGGAGTGAGAACCGGGGTGAGCTGGGCATCTTCGTGCAGGAAATCCAGCCAGGAAGCGTGGCCCACTGGTATGTAAGGATGGAGAAAGTTACCCTTTGAAAGTGTTGGGCTGATTCTAAAGTTTAATATCTGTGGGCATTGTAAGGCTGTTGTACTGCAGTGTGCTGGAAAATCTTTGCCACAATACTAACAAAGATCATACAGTGTAGTATGGCCATTGAGATTTCATTCAACTCCTCTAAGTGAACCACAGAGTTTGGCTTTGTAAGCAACTTTTCTTGTCTTTCTGACTGAGAGAACCCTCCTTTCCTCATAGCGATGGGAAGCTGAAGGAAGCAGACCAGATCCTAGCCATAAATGGCCAGCCCCTGGACCAGACAGTGACCCACCAACAGGCCATTGGCATCCTGCAGAGAGCCTCTGAATGTGTACAGCTTACTGTGGCCAGGGGACCTATACCACAGCTAGCCAGCCCTGTGGTGTCCCGGACGCCCTCTGCAGCCAGTACACTGTCTGCCAACTCCAGCGTGGTAAGGAATATACCCAGACATCTGCTGTCTACAAAGAGACACAGGCAGCAAGAAAACATGCAGGCGCGTAGGCAGACACACACCTACCTACACACACACAAACGCACACAGGCATACACGCACGCACGCACGCACGCACACACTCACGCACTCACTCACTCACTCACTCACTCACTCACTCACTCATCCTGTGCTGTGTCTCTCTGTAGACCCACTGGCAGCATGTGGAGACCATTGAGCTGGTCAACGATGGAACCGGCCTGGGCTTTGGCATTGTAGGAGGAAAGACCACTGGTGTCATAGTGAAGACCATCCTCCCAGGAGGAATTGCTGATCAGGTGAGCCAAAGGAGCCATATATACAGTTGTGGTCAGAAGTTTACATACACTTGTAAGGAACATGTATGTCATGGCAGTCTTGAGTTTCCAATCATTTCTACAACTCCTATTTTTCTGTGATGGATTGATTGGAGCACATACTTCTTTGTCACAAAAAACATTCATGAAGTTTGGTTCTTTTATGAATTTATTATGGGTCTTCTGAAAATGTGACAAAATCTGCTGGGTCAAAAATATACATACAGCATCTTGAATTATGAATTTTGGTGATGTAGAAAGTTGTGTCAATCAAATTTGCTTTGTGGCATGGCCTCTTAACTTCTATCTTAGTGATTATGATTGACTACAGCTGGTGACTTATTTCAGCTCATTTAAATAGGGCTCGTTTAATACACTCATTACATTCAGCCAGAAACGCTACAATGGGAAAGTCTAAGGAGCTCAGCACGGATCTGAAAAAGCACATCATTGACTTGAACAAGTCAGGAAAGTCACTTGGAGCCATTTCAAAGCAGCTACAGGTCCCAAGATCAACTGTGCAAACAATTGTTTGTAAGTATAAAATGCATGGCACAGTTGTGTCACTGCCACGATCAGGAAGAAAACGCAAGCTATCACCTGCTGCTGAGAGAAAATTGGTCAGGATGGTCAAGAGTCAACCAAGAACCACCAGAAAGCAGGTCTGCCATGAATTAGAAGCTGCTGGAACACAGGTGTCAGTGTCCATAGTCAAGCGTGTTTTACATCGCCAGGGGCTGAGAGGCTGCCGTGCAAGAAGGAAGCCGTTGCTCCAGAAGCGGCACCTTAAGGCTCGACTGAAGTTTGCTGCTGATCACATGGACAAAGAAAAGGACTCCTGGAGGAAAGTTCTGTGGTCAGATGAAACAAAAATTTAGCTATTTGGCCACAATGACCAGAAATATGTTTGGAGGAGAGAAGGTGAGGCCTTTCACCCCAAGAACACCATACCTACCGTCAAGCATGGTGGTGGTAGTATTATGCTCTGGGCCTGTTTTGCTGCCAGTGGAACTGGTGCTTTACAGAAAGTAAATGGAATAATGAAGAAGGAGGATTACCTCCAAATTCTTCAGGAAGACCTAAAATGATCAGCCAGAAGGTTGGGTCTTGGACGTAGTTGGGTGTTCCAACAAGACAATGACCCCAAACACATCAAACGTGGTAAAGGAATGGCTAAGTCAGGCGAGAATTAAGGTCTTAGAATGGCTTTCACAAAGTCCTGACTTAAACCCCATCGAGAACATGTGGAGTGTGCTGAAGAAACAAATCCGTATATATATATATATATATATATATATATATATACACACACACACACACACACACACACACACACACACACACACTCACTGGCCACTTTATTAGGTACACCTGTTCAACTGCTTGTGAACGCAAATATCTAATCAGCCAATCACATGGCAGCAACTCAATGCATTTAGGCATGTAGACATGGTCAAGACGACCTGCTGAAGTTCATACCGAGCATCAGAATGGGGAAGAAAGGTGATTTAAGTGACTTTGAACATGGCATGGTTGTTGGTGCCAGACTGGCTGGTGTGAGTATTTCAGAAACTGCTGATCTACTGGGATTTTCACACACAACCATCTCTAGGGTTTACAGAGAATGGTCCGAAAGAGAAAATATCCAGTGAGCGGCAGTTCTCTGGGCGAAAATGCCTTGTTGATGCCAGAGGTTAGAGGAGAATGGCCAGACTGGTTCGAGATGATCGCAACAGTGACTCAAATAACCACTTGTTACAACCAAGGTATGCAGAAGACCATCTCTGAACGCACAACACGTCGAACCTTGAAGCAGATGGGCTACAGCAGCAGAAGACCACACCGGGTGCCACCCCTGTCAGCTAAGAACAGGAAACTGAGGCTACAATTTGCACGGGCTCACCAAAATTGGACAATAGAAAATTGGAAAAACGTTGCCTGGTCTGATGAGTCTTGATTTCTGCTGCGACATTCAGATGGTAGGGTCAGAATTTGGCGTAAACAACATGAAAGCATGGATCCATCCTGCCTTGTATCAACGGTTCAGGCAGGTGGTGGTGATGTAATGGTGTGTGGGATATTTTCTTGGATATTTTCTGTGGCCTCCACAGTCACCAGATCTCAATCCAATAGTGCACCTTTGGGATGTGGTGGAACATCATAGCAACTGCGTGATGCTATGATGTCAATATGGACCAAAATCTCTAAGGAATGTTTCCAACATCTTGTGGAATCAATGCCACGAAGAATTGGGCCAGTTAAGAATAATGACCATGCAGTGTAGTAAGTGTAGTAATGCACCATGTGTAGTAAGTGTGTAGTTAACAGTGTAGATCACCTTTGTATGGTTTCCGAAATAGTATCTTAGAGTTGCTGATATTAGAAGATGCAGACACCCAGTAATCACATTTCAGTCAACCACCTACACACCAGTAGAGTAATGCATGGATTAGATGCGGATAATTACTGTTGATAAAGAGTGCTGGTGACTTTTCTTACCTTGCCCCCAGGACGGACGTCTGCATAGCGGGGACCACATCCTGAAGATTGGGGACACTGACCTGTACGGCATGGGCAGTGAGCAGGTGGCCCAGGTCCTGAGGCAGTGTGGGAACAGGGTGAAGCTGGTCATCACCAGAGGCCCCACAGACGAGACCTCCACTGGCCCCGTGGTGCTGCCCACTGTCACAGAGCAACAGGTTAGATATGCACATGTACAGTATCTTTCATTATATCTCCCCCTTCTTCCTAGAATAGATATCTGGGATAGTAAAGGCCTCGTTGAAATAGCATGTGGCATGTTACATCATCTATCACTCACATTTTCCAAATGCTCACAACTTTGATTTGCGGTCTAATATTAACCCTCTGTCAGATATCTGACTTTCATGACTCATTATCAGAGATACCCAACCTATTCTTATCTATACACACACAGTCCTAGTAACCTTTATTGTATTTTAGGGCACATTAATCAACTAACTCTTTGGTTGACAGTGATGATACAGTACATACAGTAGGTGAGGAATGGTTGTTAGTATCATTCAAGTGTTGAATTTGAAGAATTTGCCCCGTACACCTTGCCTCTTCCACTGTCTTTGCTGTCGGACATTTTCCAGACTGACGTTTATACACCCTACCCTTGTCTCTCTTCCCAGGGTTACGAGGAAGAGGAGGCTGAAGCGTTTGACGTGGAGCTGACCAAAAACGCCCAGGGTTTGGGTATCACCATAGCTGGCTATGTGGGAGACAAAAATTCAGGTAAAACCTTCAGCATTACTTGCTTGACTCATGGAAAATATTTATTGTTATATTTTTTATTAATTGATTCAGAACCCATTTGGCATGTAGTATTTTAATGGACTGTATATAGAGCCCCATGATAGAATGTCAATACTGACCTAGATAGTGGCACTCTTCAATTTACAGTAGTTAATGTATATCTTACAGACATGACGGTTGCAGTGTGTTTTGACTGTGTAAAAGGGACCTTGTTCGATTTTTTTTATCTCACTCATTGAGATTGTATGTACTTTGTCATTGTACAGTATGTACTGTATTTTGTCATTTCAGAACCCTCTGGTATTTTTGTGAAGAGTATAACTAAAGACAGTGCTGTAGAGCAAGATGGCCGAATCCATGTTGGAGACCAGATTATAGCTGTGAGTGTTTCAATTATTCTTAAATTGTTGAACAAATATAACAGTTCCCCATGCCAATGTATTAGGTTAAAGGTAGACTCTGGGATATGACATCACACCTGTGAAAACATAGCAACTTTCATCAAAGATATGGAGTGGTGGTGTGCGTGTGACTGTCTGCCCCCTTGTCTGTGTGTGTATATGTGCCTGTGTGCGTGTGTGTACGGGCCTGCATGTAACATAATGTGCCCATATGAATGATTGCCCCCTGCAGGTGGATGGGATGAACATCCAGGGCTACACTAACCAGCAGGCCGTGGAGGTGCTGAGACACACAGGTCAGACGGTGCACCTGAAGCTGGTCAGACGAGGCTTCCGCCCAGAGGAGATCCCACCCGCCATCGCACCCACTGCCGTGGTCCTGCCACCCACCACGGCCAAGGAACTCACACCGGAGAGAGTGGATGTGGAGACTTTTCAAGGTACCTATGACGAGATGCAATAGACATAGTTAACCGTAAGGAAAAGCTTTCTCCCTTAATAGATTCATAATTAGCTGTTGAGTCTGTAATTTAATGCACATTTTTTTGAATACTCAGATGTTAATACTGGAGGGCTATGAAGTTAGTCAGGACTACCCACTTGATATATAGTACACAGTGGGGTCACAACACTGTCATGACTTTAATCCTCCTAGTCTACAGTACACATGGATGGGAAAGTGCCTGGATCAGGGTGGTTCCCTTCTGCTTAGCCCCTCTCACCACAGCCACAGCCTCCATATTTAGAACCCAGAGCCCTCCGCCCTGCTTTGGGAACCTTGAAGTCTCTCAGCCTGTAATTGAGCCAGCTTCACAAGAATAGTAGAGAACATTGTAGTAAGTGTAGCAAACACAATAAACAAGAGTTTGGATCAGGCTGGATTGTAGCAGAGCTCTACACGTGTGTATTTGTTGGGTGATAAGTGTGTGCTGCTGTGCTGTGTGTGTGTGTGTGTGTGTGTGTGTGTGTGTGTGTGTGTGTGTGTGTGTGTGTGTGTGTGTGTGTGTGTGTGTGTGTGTGTGTGTGTGTGTTGTTTCTGTATTGATGTGTGGTTATTGTGTTCTCCGGTGTAGGTGAGAGGCAGTACCGGGCGGTGAGTGGAGGATCTGATGTTGCAGAGGCCAAGGATCAATTGTCTGAGGGCAGAGACGGTAAGAGAGCTATCCCTGTTGTGTGTAGTCAATGTGCGTCAGAGTGTAGAGCCTTATAGGTTGGCAGTTGCAGTATGAAGGATTGGAAAGGAAATTTAGCTATGTACTGTTAATAACAAAGCATATCTTAATATTAATAATCTGACTCCCTGTAATTTGATTAACACTATGTGCAGAGAACTGTTGAGTTTGCGTTGAATAGAGCAAGAATGGTCAAGTAAGAATAGATCGAACATTGTAACATTGCTTTAATAACATTGTAAACATATACATCTATTACAAGGCAAATACATCATAAAGAAATGTTACATTCTACCCTAATGGTAAATGACAGATCGAGAGAGAGAGAGAGAGAGAGAGAGAGAGAGAGAGAGAGCGATAGAGAGAGAGAGACACACTCTGTATATTGTAATCGCATACAGCTGGGACCACAAACCAGAAAACAAAGAGGAAGATATGTTCCTAAACCTTCCTTTTTAACGACTTCAACGTGAGAATTCACAATTGCCATTTGGAAGGATTCCAGGAAGAAATCTCAAGAAGGGTGGCAGATTTGGTGTCTCCCCCTTCAAGAGCATATAGAAAAACATCTAGCACAAAAAAAGGTGTATACAAGAATCTTTTGAGGTGTTTCTGTATCCATCAACTCTCAGAAAGTATTGTGTTTGTCAAGCTGTACTCCTTGCAGTTACTGTAATCATTTACTCTGTTTGAGACTGTACTGCATATGGCCATTTTTTGAATTGTATTATTGGTGTTATTTTGTGTTATTTTATGGTTGAGTTTTAAGTCAGTTGATGATGTATTGTTGTCCTTTTTAAGGAGTCATACTTACAGGTAGTGAAGAGGAGGAGCTGATGAGGAAGTGGCAGGAGAATCTCGGCCCCAGCAATGAAGTAGTGGTGAGTCAACTTAGAACATGAAAAACTGAAATTCTATGTATAAAAGTGTTACTATTTGAAAAGACTAAATGTGTATGAGATGTGGTGGTGGTGAGGAGAGGGAGAGTAGTGGGGCTAAATTGAGTGACATTTATTTATTCATGCTAATTGAGTTGTGCCCCCCTTTCGTCCATGTCAGGTTGCCCAGGTGGAGAAGTTTAGTGAGAGCAGTGGTCTGGGCATCAGTCTGGAGGCCAGCATTGGGCACCACTACATCCGTTCTGTCCTGCCAGAGGGTCCTGTGGGCCGCTGTGGTAAACTCTTCAGTGGGGACGAACTTCTTGAGGTAAGGGACACCTCAACTAGAGAGACACAGGTAAACCAAAATAAGCAGAGCTGAATATACTAGAATATCTGTCAGATTTCAATTGTGCTCAGTATATCATATTAGATATCTTATAAGTTACCTAGATGTACTGTAATAGCTGATTGGTCAATGTAATAGTAAGAGGAGTTATAAACCAATCTATAACAATACTGTGTGTTTCAGTCCATGGAGCTTTTCCCCCAAACAAATGAGTTAGAAGCATTGAAAACATTACTCGGGCACAGTTGCTCCTCTTCTTTACAACATTGTGGAACCGTACATTAGTGTTTAGCCTTGAACTCAAATGTGACCACCTCTCTCCCCCTAGGTCAATGGCATATCCCTCATCGGTGAGACGCACAAGGAGGTGGTGAGCATTCTGAAGGAGCTGCCTATCCGTGTGCACATGGCCTGCTGTAGGCCTGCCCCCCTGATTGAGAGTGATAGAGATTCTGGCCCACCAGGGTTGGAGACATTGGTCACAGAGCCTGATATGAAGGTAATTTTTTTAGCATTTATACACAACATATCTAATTCGTCTGGCAAAGTTTCAGTTGACGAAGGAGAGGAGGGCAGGTCTGGAGTGGGTGGGGATAATTTAATATGACATAAAGATGTACATTTCCCTTGCCAATCAGGATTCCACTGCGAATGTTGGAATGGATAATTATTCATTTTTTTTAGACAAATAAAATGACTATACTTACAGTTGTAGGCAACAAATGTAACCACAAGCGGAGGTGTCTATGATATAGATCAGGGGTGGCCAACCAGTCAGAGACTATGAGCCAAAAAAATTGCCATGGCTACTGCAAAGAGCCACATAGTGCGTACGCGCGCGCGCACACACACACACACACACACCTTGCAATTAAATAACTTTTTCATAATTATAATGTTCCCCCCCCCCCTATAAATGTAATAAAAATGGCTCAACACTACAATAACAATGAGAAAATATTTTTTTTGGCAAAATCTTGCCTTCAACAATCCTCCTCAAATCTGGCTTGTAGTCGGTTGTGGCCACTCGAAGTAGTTCCTTCACGTGTGTGTCAGTTAGAACAGATCGATGCTTCGACTTCACTAGATTCAGGGTAGAAAAAAACGACTCACACACGTAAGTTGAGCCAAACATTGACAGTAGTCTGAGCGCAGCCCTTTTGACATTGGGGTATTTCTCCATCGGCACATTTTTCCAGAACTCAATGGCTCCTTCCCTCAGAACAGAACTAGCCAAACAATTCAGACATGTCATGCAAAGACCTCACCAGCAAAATCATGAACCCGCGGTGAAGCACTTTTTTTTTTTCAATTTCAAGGTATGTGATTGGTTCGCTAGTTCAGTGGATTGGTTCCGCTGCTACAGCAATAAGTTAACGTTACTCAACTAATTCACACATTCGGCAGTAGGATGCAGATTTAAACGTATAACTCCCAAATTAAAATGAGTAAAAATATGACAAATACAAGTTAATGTAAGATGTAATGTGTATTCCATTTTTTATTTTTATTTTATTATTATTTATGTTTTTAAATAGAAAATCATTTTTAAAAAGAAGAGCCGCACATTAATGAGCAAAGAGCCGCATGCGGCTCGCGAGCCGCGTGTTGGCCACCCCTGATATAGATGGTTCCTGCTGGGACCATATATACTGAAAAATGTATGTACTCACTGCAATGAAAGTCGCTTTGGATAAAAGTTTCAAGTTTCAAGTTCGTCTCATACATGAGTGCAGGGAGTAAAATTCTTGGGCTCGGTTCCATGACAATGTAGTATACAAAATACAAATAATACAAATATGCAGTAGTGCAATGAAATACGGCAATAAGTGACATAGTACAAGATAAGTGAGACAGTTGGACAGTGACGATTGTTGGACACATAAGAGAAGTAGTCAAAAAGTGTCAGCTAAATTACATATATATATATATTATATTATTATTGTTACACAGGAACGTCTGCGGAACCAAATGACGGCACACAGAGAGGGTAGGGTTTAGCCCGAAGGCGTATTTAATAATAATAATAATATAGGGAGAGGGGTGGTGGAGAGAAGGATAATCCGAGGGGGGTCGTCGGGGTCCAGTCCGGGGTCGATAGCGGGATGTCCAGTGTTCGGGAGAGGGGAAAGGCGCCGTGGGGTAATCCGTGGGGAGTAGTCGGGATTCGGTCCAGGGGTCGGTAGCAGGGAGGTCCAGTAGCGAAGAGGGGGTAGGGGCTAGGTCTGTGGATGGGTAGAGGAGGGGAAGACGAGGGTTCTGGAGGGGCAAAGATTACTGTGTGGTTACAGTACGTTCTGGCACTGGAGTGATGACCGGGCAGGGTTCTTATAGGCGGGTGATTGGGAATGGGTCGCAGGTGTGCTGATTGGAGATAGGGAACAGGTGTGCTGTTGACTGGACGCTGGACGCTCCAGCGATGATCGCTGTGACCTCGAGGTGGTGCCAGAGGGTTGGTTAGGAGGAGGGACCGTAACAATTATACAACTCAACAAGCCTACACTGGTGCGCCAAATTCAACCTGCTGCGAGTCTCCAGATGCTATAACAGTTTAATTAACCTGTCTTTTCTCATATTTTTTATAATTTGCATAATCTAAAAAAAATAGCCAATTTTCTATCTCTTGCATCCCCCAGTCATGACCATAATTACCTGCCACGTTACTGTATTGTACTGTACTGTATGCATACTGTGGCCTACTGTAGGCCCACTTTAGGATAATATTATTATTAAATTATATGTAAATATGTAAAAATAAATACATCGCAGAATCAATGGAGCGCATTGTTTGAACCTGTTAAGACAACAATGAGCACAGTTCCAGTAATCTGTATTCTGTATTCTTATCTATATAATCTATATCTGTATTCTTCCAATATCTTATATTTTCTATAAAGTAGGTAGGCTATGCATATTTTCCTATAATCTACATAATACAATGTTTAAGATATTCTCCTATTTGTTGTTATACACTATCAAAGACATGCACGGTTCCATGATTTAATGAGTAGGCTAAGACACATCTAAGCCCTCCTACTTTATCTATCAACCGTATTTAGCTCAGGCAGTCTGTCCAATGCTGTCCAGGTTGTCAATGATGACAGATTAAATTTAGGATAAGCAGGGAGGGGGACAGTTTATTAACACCTATCCATCTCAAGTAATACCTCAGATGCAGTAACAATCCCAGAGATAGTACATACAGTAGTTAACCTTGTGAAGAAACCTACTCCCAGCTGCCTGAGTTCAGAAGAAGCATAACACATGCAGTGCCTAGCATCCCAAGATTCCTTTTTATATGCTGCCAAAAATGTATGAAACAGAACTAGTGGCAAACCAGCCTATGGGCTCCAAGTAAGTGAGGAATGCATGCGCAGTGATGACATTGGGGGTATAACTTTGCAGACACAGGGAGACCTCGACAGTTTCCTGGTTCCTAGAGACTTGGAGGAGGTGGTGAGGGAAAATGTGACGGATGAGCCGCTGGGATCTCCTTTGGCCATGTGGGAGACGGAGATACAGAACATCGAGCTGGAGAAGGGAGAGGGTGGACTGGGATTCAGTATCCTGGACTACCAGGTACTGTAGGATCTTCAGCTGGAATTCTAATGAAACATAGGCCCAGTAGTCAGGCGTTTGTTGATGTTGTATATGGAGCCAGATACTTCGTTGCATGTTTACTCATAGGTTAACTTACTTATTAGTAACTTCAAATGATGTTATTGGTTGTTCCTGTCTCCTTGTTGTGGGAGGGAGAGGCAGTCACGTGAGCTTGTCTGTTGACCTGTGGGAAATGCAGTTCATAAAATCACATCATTGTGTAATTATTTTTATAGATTTGCATTTGATAGCTGCCTTTTAAATCTGTTGAATTTACACAATTAAAATAATTGTAATATACAGTCTATTCAGAATCATTTTTTTCAACCAAATGGAAGTGAATTTGTTCAGTGGATTGACTTCATTGACACTGATCTGCTATAGGACCCAATGGATCCTGCCAAGACGGTGATTGTGATCCGCTCTTTGGTGCCTGGCGGAGAGGCGGAGCAGGATGGAAGACTGTTGCCGGGAGACCGGCTCATGTTCGTCAACACCACCAACCTGGAGAATGCCAGTCTGGAGGATGCTGTCCAGGCACTGAAAGGGGCCAACATCGGAAAGGTCCGGATAGGAGTGGCTAAACCATTGCCTGTAAGGATCCCTATCTCGACTATTTTCTATAAAGAGATTTATAGTAGTTTAGTGTGTGTGTGTGTGTGTGTGTGTGTGTGAATGCATACGTGATTCTGAGTGTGTGTGTGTGTGTGTGTGTGTGTGTGTGTGTGTGTGTATGCATGTGTGAGCGTGCTTCTTCTCCAGTGTGTGGCCTAGTATCCAATAATGAGGGCTCATCTTACATGGCCTGAATTGTTAATGCTGGAAAGATAGTGGAGTTAGGCTACATGCTGACACATTCAACTCTCTGAAAACAGCATAAGCAACATAAACAACCATGCCCTTTGTTTGGTATTACTTTATTATTGAATTTTGAAGCACTTGGACTCGAGGCAACTGTCAAAGTACGGGTTTGTCCAACAACTTATTCAAAGCCCACAGCATCTGTACTCTTAGTGTGTGTTTTTTGTAAAAATTGCTAACATTCTTTCAGGTTTCGAAAAACATTTATCCTCTATTGGAACATAAGTACAGTGCTTGCCTCTTGGATGTCAAGGTCACTGCTGTTCAGGTGGATTACATAGTTTTGGGAAGCCTCAGTGGAGTTATCTAGGTCTCCTGCTGGTTTTGAAATGTCTTTTTTGAGACAGTTTTATTGTATTGCTTCTCAAAATTGAATCTGCCATAATCCTGCAATACTCTACAATCTCTCTCTCTCTTTCTACCTTTCTCTGGGCAGCGTATTAGACAAAATCAAAATCAAAAGGTCCTTTTAAATATGTGGCAACACTCGCAAGAGATTCTCTTTCAGCTGTCTATTTTTTTATTTATTACCAAGACCTAGTCATTGAAATATTTATTTGTGACTCATGTGGTTTAAGATTCCTCAGCCAGTGATTCATATAGTAACTACAGATCAAACTATCGACAATCAATCTCACAACTTCACACGCCTTTCACAACTATATTCTCAACTCAAATTTTTAACAATTAAAATTCAATCAAATTGGACAGAAATTAAAAACATGGAGACATGAAGGAATTTCCCAGTATTCTAGGGAATTTTGGGATATACCCGTCTTACAGCCCTGTCTCCACAGCCGTATGATGAAGAGGGCAGTCCGTCATCATCCTCAGGAATCTGTCCTTTTATCTTCACCACTCTGCTGGTTAAAGAGAGAGAGGAGCCAGTGGAGTGCCTCCTATTCCGGGCAGAGCCTGCATTGGTTAGTCACATTCTGGGACAAGTGAAACCAACCAATGAAAATGAGGGGGGGAAAAGTAACGACAATAGAAATGAGCAAGATTGTCTAATACCTGAGTAGGTGTAAGAGGAACCTTAGTTAGCTGCCTGTGATTGGGTAGCTCACGACCATGATGTAGTGGGGCATCTTTGACATCCAATTGATGACATCTACATCCTTTGGCACAGATTGATTCCAATGAAACAGAGTTGTCCGATGAGAGGGTGTTGGAGCATCGCTCCTCTGGAGAGGAGGATGACACTTTCCAGGTGTCCATGCTTGCCCTCCATGGCAGCACCTGCAGTGCTGACCTGGACTATCAGATGACCCTGCACTCCTCTACACCCAAGGTAATTATGGGAAGCTGAGAAATATACAACCTTTACAGAAAGCATTTTGATAACACAGGAAACCCTGTGCAAGTATGGCCCACTAATTTGTAAATCAAAGCAGTTGCTGACCTTTTTCACCACCATTATCATAAACATTTAATTGTGTGTTTTAGAAGGTCAAAAACGCATGTGCAATGTAATAACATTGTTAAGTGTTTAATATTCCATTGTTATGACTGAATGAGTTTTCTTAAAACTGTACTCACATGATATAATGTTATGTTGTTAACTTATTTGTACTGACCAGTGTTGCCTGCATAGCTAGATAGATACAGTTCTATCTCTATGATTGTCTGTTTATATCTTTCACATTTTTCACTACCCAAATGTTACCTGCAACCCCTCTCCCCTCTCCCCTCTCCCCTCTCCCCGCCCCCTCCTTATGTATGAATGGTTTGAGTGTTTGAATATTTCAAGTGAAATGGTCCATTGCATGTTTCAGGGCATTTCCCAGTAGTTCTCCATCCTCAGTGTTTACAGTGCCATAGGTCCCTTTGCTACTGATTTCATCTTTCAAGTTTTATAGTTTCATCTTGGATGCTTAGGAAATAGCTAAAGAGATTCATTGCCACACAGTCCTAGCCTCATGAATTATTCCAGGGCGATAATAAAGCTAGATGTTGTGCATCACACACTCTAAAACAGGATCATCGGTAATAATTGCTATTCCCAGTTGACCGGTGATGGCTTTTCTATGGCTCATTACAAGGAGTTCAAAATGGCGACTGAGCCAGATGAAATCCCCCCCAGTTGGGTGATTGTGAATCTAATGGAGCGTAACCTCCATTTGGCTGCTGTGGTTTGTTTTACCTAGCGCACAGCTCGTCTGGACTTGTTGGATGAACGTCCCTTTGCAACGGTGTCCAGCCTAGCCGATGACACCGAACCCTTCTCCCCAGAGGAGAAACCCATCTCTTTCCCTCCACCAAGAAGTATTGGGGGTCACACGCTTGAAATTGACACAGCCAGCTCTGGTCTGTACCTAGAGCATCACTCGATTCAGACTGAGCCATCAGATCTGTTGAATTTATACATGTCATATTGTGAAACTGGGTTGGGATCAGAAGTTAATGGGGAGCCAGTGCCATCTCTCCATCTACAGGTGGAGCCCAACATGGCCGCTGGTGACATTGGGGAGATAGAAGGCTTATTAAAGGTAAAGAGGCTTGATCTCAATAGCTATACCCTCAGCATGATGAAAATGAGATTTATAATTAAACAAGCATGAGCAAATCAGGTTTCAATCGTCACAAAAGTAAGACAACAATTTAGAAAATAACAGACATCCAGATTGAAATACAAATGATAAATTGGACATAAATTCGAGAAACATTATGGTGCTCACAAAAGTTTCACAATGCATTACTTTTTATTTCAATCAAATTCCGGGAGTAGTCTGATCTCTACCAAGCTAATGACTTAACACAAAGTAATGAGTTTGAGATGGGAGAATCCCGTCCTTGACTGTTTGATTCCCTGGCTCTAATCAGTCCTTTCCTCCTAACCTTCAAGGTAGTTTAGAGGCCCTCACCCTCACCCTCAGACAATCACAATAATTATTTTGATTTGTATGTGTTCATGTGTGTAATGTTTTCTTTTTATGAATACATTTGTATCAAAATCCTTATTCCCAAGGATGAGGAGCTTGGTATAAAAGAGTCGACAGAGGATGGTGACAAGGAGCAGATTACCTCTGGGAGCAATTTTGAAAGAACTATCACGGTTGTCAAGGGCAACTCCAGCCTCGGTTTGTGTTTATTTATTTATTTAATGTCTTTCTCATAAATGTATATTATAATGAGAAGCTTAAGGAATGAACAGCCTTGGCTTTTTATCATTCTGTCATCTTTAAAACTCAGTGTTTGCTGAGATAGAAATGCATTAGATAGATACTGCATTAACTTATTATGTTTATCCTGAATATGTTGTGTATGTACGGAGCCCCTTAGAGCGCATGGCAAAGAAAACAACATCAGCCACGCTTTATTCTGTTCCCTCGGTTTACTATTATGTTCCCTCAATTAAATAAATTGTGCCCCCAATTTTATATATTGTTCCCTCAATTTTAAACATATTTCCCTCAAATTAGTAAATTGTTCCCTTGATTTATTAATTTGTTCCCTCGATTTATTAATCCATTCTCTCAAATTAACCAATATATTTCCACGATTTAGCATCTCTTTCCCACACAGTTTAGTTGATTTTGTCGGGTATGTGGCATGGGGGATACATGTAACGTACATTTTGATGTGATCACAGTGCAGTAGTCCCCTTTAACCAGCTAACAAGCTTGACTGAATACCATAATGTGTTGATGTCATCACATATTACACAAGGGCTGCAACATGCCAGCGAGCTTTCACAATATGCATGCTTTCGCCAGGACGCCCACCTCAACAGTAGCGCCACACACTGAACTATCGCCGCAGACGGACCTAGCTGTTAACCAAGAGCTGACTGTACTGAAGTTACTTGCTAGCTGACTAGCCAAGAGCATCATTCTTTATAGATAGATATGATCATTGAGATTCAGTATGAAGATGAGAGCTAGAGAGTATTACGTAACAATTCTGTCTGATACCACTCCTGTCCCATCTCCTGTGAAGGAACCACCCAGCTAAAACACAGTATAGATCACAACTTTATTTAATATGGTCAAGCCTACACATACTATTTGTATAAATCATTGCTTGAAACATTTAATACATAGTAATTATGGGTGACTATTATATGAACTATTATTGACCTTTTTGAGAGTTTAAGAAAATCTGTGTGTCGACCCTGCAGGGATGACAGTAAGTGCTATCAAGGACGGTTTGGGGATGCACATCCGTAGCATCATCCATGGTGGCTCTATTAGCCGTGACGGCCGTCTGGGAGTTGGGGACCTGATCCTGGCCATCAATGGGGAGCCCACTGCCAGCCTGTCCAACGCCCAGGCCCGTGCCATGCTGCGGAGACACTCCCTCATTGGGCCAGATCTGGGGTAAGAGATCAGGACCACACAATAATTTGATCCCTGACCGTATCATACATTTGATCCATTCCATGCCTACATGAAACCCACTGACTATAATGTACTGTGCATATTGTCACAGACATACAGACCACACCAAACACATATAATATTATTTATACCTACCCAAAGCCCAATCCACACTCAGAGAAGATGAGGCTGAACTTGAAGGGACTAAAATTCAAAATGTTATAAAAAAACTCACCATACACACAAGTATAAACATTTAGCTCTCTACACACTAAAAGTAGGCGTATCTTGATCAATGGTGGTTTCTTGCTTTTATGAAATGTGAATGATGTGGCAGCCTTTTCTATTGGTGTAAACCTATGATCAAGTGAAGCAATAAGCTTCCCACTGTATACTGTAGTATTTGAGTAAATTGCTCAAAGCTATTAGATCTGCACCTCTCACAGAAACATTTAATTCTCCTCTCTTTTGTCACCTGTCTCATCAATATACTTTTAGTTGAACTGAACTGAGGTCACTAATTAACAAGCCTCACAAACAACACATGGTAATACATCATGTAGTAAATGTTGTAATGTTGTAGAATACTTTTAATTGAACTCACAGTTTTCTTTTAACAAAATCATCAATAGTGTAAAAATGTCACTGAAATGATGTGAGTTTTAGTGCAACATAATGTCACTTCATAGGTTGTGCCATCAAAAGCAAGCAGTTTGTATTACAGTGCTGTTTATATACACCAACTGAATATGCATGAAAACATGAGTTTATTTGATAAGTCATAATCAAAATAATTCTCCATACTTTGTTTTTACTATAATGTGTCCTCAAAGTGGACTGAACTAGCAGACAGCCAATAGTGACATTTGAACATCTCACTAATGCCTTTGATTTTATACATTTCCATCTTTCTATACATTTGAGGGAAGCTACATTAAAGGCTGGTGTGACATTTAATCTGGTATCTCATAAGGACTGCTTGCGACGCAAAATTGTCAGTATATTAGCCACAGTGCATAAAATACTCTTCACGTTCTAGATCTGCTTGTGCACCAGAGGACGATCTGTGCCCCTTTTATGTGTGAGTATTGCTAACTCCCACGCTGATGGTGTGCAACCAAAATCTGCCATTATTCTTTCATCTCTGTCCACATTGTGTGTGCATCCAGGCCCCATTGCCAGTCTTTTGTAGTGGGTTTATCCAGATCAATACATACCAGTTCCAACACATATGTACATGTACATCACCATCCCGAGTCGGATCGGACACATTTAAGTTATTTTGTTCTTTTCATGTGATCAAAATGGAGTGAACCCCATAAATCCAGCTGTCACATCGATTCATTGGTATGGTGGTATCACAATTTCCAAAGTGTATTTATGTGCAAAGGTAGTCAACACACACATTATATATAGTATATCTGGATAAAGCTCTCACTGGACTGCACTAATGCATCACTAACCATGGTCTTCTACATGTGTTTAACTCTTCTGACATACTTTTCTGTGACTACGTGGCTTGCAGGTCCATGTTGTTTTGTTTGGTACCCATCCCATCACTCACTAATTCACTTATTCTCTCCTTGTCTGTCTTTAAGGTATTTGAATCAAGTTATTGTGAATCAAGTTTGTCTGTGTCTGCATGTCATAATGTTCAAATAAGAATGGATTCATCACCATTAGATCTGTCATCTTCACTCAAATATATATTTGCTTGAAATAGGGCCTCCTAAACTGGACCTCTGCTCATTTCTACTTTCCTTCAATTTAATTCTTAATATTTTTGGAACGTCACACTACTCCAAAGAATTAAGAATGAATGTTCCCTCAAATCCAATGACATATTTTGGGAAATATTCACCACTCATTCGATTCGAGCAAACTTTACTGGCTCAGACATTTATGAACGACGCATCTGTGTTTTAATAGTTATACAGAAAGATCTATACATTATTCATTGACGACTCACCTTGGGCTCTTGATAGGCAGAATGCATTGCCTGGAAAATATACTGAGTTCAATTCTCCTGCAATCTTGTGGACACAATTGGATGAGGAGCAGAAAGACAGTCGAGCTCCTGCATGTAGATTAGACAGCTATGAATAAATAAACGGCTCTTTGTAAAAGACCCTTCTCTGTCATATCTGGTTACAGCCCCAACGCTGATACTTTGTTAAACGGTCTTGCTGTTACTAATGATGAATACTGACATGCTGGCACACAACTAATTTTTTATATATTAATTGATAGTATATCAATATTTTGGGTATACAGTCTGTTTGCAGTGATGATGACAAATCTTATGGCCAAAGTGTTGTCAGGAGAAGTGTGTGGAGACTCATTGGTGGTCTCTATGTGTATGCCTGTGTGTGTGCGTGTGTTCACAGCATCACCTATATCCCTGCCGAGTATCTGGAAGAGTACAAGGTTAGCCTTGGGCAGCAGGTCAAGGATGACATCTTTTCTAACGTGTCCTCAGCTCCAAAGTAAGTCTAACCTGGTCCGTTCTACATCCTTCCCTAAAGAAAATTAGCTATAATTAGAGTACATTGTGCTATTTTATATTTGTCTAAGGGCCTAGAGTAGTCTAGTTATGTGGTTAACTCTGGGCCCCAGACTTTGTCAACAGGGCGAAGCATGTCAATACTCTTTTTGGGTTGCTTTTACATACTACTGTATATGTCCTTGCTAAACTTACACAAGGTTTAGACTTTAAGCGTGGTCATACAACCTTGTTGTGTGGAAATGAAATGGCCGTCAATGACAATATGAAAAAGTGTCAACACAGTCAAAACAAACTAATAAAATGAATTAGTTTGACAAAGTCTGCTGTTGTTTTTGCTTTTGTTACTTTAGAAGAGGAGTCCCCGAACTCCCGGAGCGTGAGGATGGAGAGGGAGAGGAGAGCGAGCTCCAGAGCACCACCTACAGTAACTGGAATCAGCCCAGGAAGTGAGTAGGAAGTGAGATAGGAAATGGGTAATACAAATCTAGGAAGTGTGTACTACATCCAGTGGTGGAAAGAGTACTGAAATATCCTACTCAAGTAGAAGTACTGTTACTTCAGTGACATTTTACTCAAGTAAAAAACTTAAGTAAGTGTAAAAAAGTAGTTTAATAAAAAGTACTCAAGGAAAAGTAATTTGCGTTGGATTTCATCATCAAATTAAATCTTATGACTGTCCATCGTTCAGATTTTGTGTACAGTTTAATTTAATTGGGCTCTTTAGGCGCAGCGTTCACTGTTGAATATGATTGGGCACACTGAGTGCAGTTTTGTAATTCGTTACTCTACAGGAGTGTGCTGCTTTAGTCCTAGAGACCCCCAGGGTGTGCAGGCTGTCTTTTCTAGCCCAGCACTACTTTCTCTGACTGAAATAAAATGGGCTAGGTAGTGGAACTGGATTCATCCTTTTAAATCTTTAAAAAATCATTGGTGCCACCTGCAGAGTTGAGCTCCAAAGAGAAGCAGGCAAGTCTCTTGGCATCAGCATCGTTGGGGGCAGAGGGATGGGCAGCCGCCTCAGTAATGGAGAGGTGATGAGGGGCATCTTCATCAAGCACATCCTGGAGGACAGCCCTGCCGGTCGCGACGGCACTCTGAAGACTGGCGACAGGATCGTAGAGGTACAGCATTTTGCAGGCCCCAATTCAACTACTACTAGCCTATCATATTATGCAGATATTAGTGAACCTGCACAGGGGCATATCACTGATTGTAGGTGCAGTGGCTGGTTTAGACAGTGGAGCGAGACAGTGGAGCTAGATCACAATAGTGCCTACACTATCACCAAGTGCCTGAAACTCTGCCAAAATACGGTTTACAGCAAAAGGATACAACATTCAGCCTGTGAGATGATATAGCTTTATGTAGATGCTTAATGTTATTTTGCTACTGTTACCCTTTTGGACCTTTTCAATTGTGTCTGCGTATCTTCCAGGTGGACGGTGTGGACTTGAGAGATGCCAGTCATGAGCAGGCCGTTGAGGCCATCCGCAGGGCTGGAAACCCTGTCGGCTTCCTGGTCCAGAGTATCGTCCACAGGCCCAGGGTGAGCCTAGTTTACCTCCATGTGTTAGCATGTTAGAGGAGTGACTAAAGTCTTTGACAAAATGTCTTGAATCCCTACTCTCAAGCTAAGCTGTCCCTACACAGAAACAGCCCCTAGTCCCTTTGCCATAAATACTTGTGCAGATCTGAATCGATTTGATAAGTAAGATGATTGTAGTTCCACCTTGTCCTTTTATAGGTATATGCATTTGTGTCTTGAGAGTGAAGTCAAGGGGTAGTTTCTGAACAGTGCTGTTATCACAGTAAACATAAGACTAATTTAATAATGTCAAGGCTTTTTTTTCAGTTGTTAGGCTGCAAACACATCCTGTTTATAGGAAAGAGTTCTGTAGTTAAAGTGCATAACAAGCTACAAATCTCCAAAAGTATGACAAGCTATTAGGGTGCTTTCAAACTAAAATGGATACAAAGCACAGATGACAAGGATAGTAAAAAAAAAAGTACTACTTTCCTTGCCAATAGTTGTCCACAGAGCGTGGTGGAGGGCACTAGGCTGAGAGAAACAGTGTTGCTTACATGTTGTTGATTGAAGGACACCTAGATAAGCATTCAATTGCATTTACTTGTGGCTGAGTTACACCTCTGCATAGATCTCATTATCATATAAATCATTCTATTGGCTGTGTTTTTTGATGAATCATTTTCTCTGGTTTTAAAGCGCCCTTAGGCTTCAAGAGCATGACTAACTCGTACCCTGCTGAAGCTGCTGCTGGCTTTGCAATAGGTCTTGAAATATTTACAACCATTTTAGGCATGCTATGCTCTCCTGCAACCTTTCCACAACCTTCCACTAACCATTCAAGCATCCACCTCTTCCCTTCCATCTCTCAGCCTGACTCAATCTATAGCCCTGCTTCATCACCAGTCATAGAGAAATACAGCATCACTTTAACACGCTTTCCTCATCATATGTGCCAGGTAATCTCTCTCTCTCTTTCTCTCTCTTTCTCTAACTCTTTGCACATCAGTAGAGTCTAGAATACACACGTTGTCCAGAACACATGCACAGTGTGCACAGAAAGAGATGCAGGCAATGTGGAATCGGAGTACGACTGGGAAACAGTGGCCACATTGTTTAATTGTTCCAAAGATCAAGTGCTCAGGGCAGGTCTGTAATGCCCTTTTAAATTGAGCCACTGGGGCCCACCTACCCACTATAATGATACATCCTTGCTGTTTCCCCTTTAATGCCATCATCTCTTTTCTTGAGAGAGGTAAATAATCTAAATGTAGTCTTGGGGATTCTTTGAAACATTTAATTTGACTTTTTCAGAGAAAGAGCTCTGCTTTGATTATTTAGGAATGTGTGTCCTCAAGGACTTTCATTACGAGTTGCTCATTTGAATAATTCCGGAGGTTTTTCTGTCCTCCCTTTTCCTATTTTTTCCTGACCAACCTCAGATTAAATTTTGTCAAGGCTCTACCATCGTGTTTAATATCCTTCAAATTGTCAGCTTTTGACCCTGTCTTGCTTTTAGAAGCCGCTCCTGCCCTTTCTGCAGCTAAACACCCAACCCGGGTCAGCTCCCTGCTCCACTAATCACACCTCATCCTGCTTATTACCTTCTCAGCTCCAGGTTAGAGTTCCTGCACCTTTGTGTGTGTGTGTGTGTGTGTGTCTATGTATGTCTATCTGAATGTCTGTGCCTGGGGGGAGGTTTGTATATGCCTTTCAAGGTTTTTTTCCTATGAGTGCTGTGAATGTGTGCGTATCTCAGTGTGTTTATCTGTGCATGAGGCTTTACAGTGTTTTGTGCTTTCCTTGTCCTCCTCTTCCCACCTGCAGTGCCCAAGGTTTGCTTTTTTAAATTAGCAATGCTCATTGACTCTATTCATCAATTTGAGCTCAAGGGAAAGTTAAAGAAGAGGAGAAACTGAAAGCAAACTAAAGTAATTATGTCCAGCACCATAAACAACAAGATCTACTGCATACCGCCAATGTGGTTGCAGGCTGGCAGGCGGAATATTTTAGGTCTGCTCCTGGGTGACAAGTGGAATATGAGGCTGCCCATGTCACTGACCACTGCATCATTATTGGTCCCCAATCTGCATGACCACTGTAACCAAGGACAGTTCATCCATACTCTGGTGTAGCCAAGCCTTTAGAACCACAAGTCATGAAAAGCCCAACTAAAGTTTTTTGGGGAAATTCTTCTGCTTTTCCAGTCAAACCAACCTGATGCAAATGATACCATTTGATACCATTTAGCATGCAAATGATACCATTTGACTACATACGGCTCAAAGCTGTTATGTTATGATGTTAGACTTCCAAGCTATATTCACACATTTCAAGATACTTTATGACATTGAGGCTCTGCTGATATGAATATTTGAAGACTGCCATCCCTCTTGTACATGGCAGTCATCAACCACGGACACCAAGGAGGAGAGAGCAGCAGCCATCGCGAGGGCCCATAGTGACAAGGTCAGTATTTCTATATAACTTCCACCCATGACCTCTGTAACATGTTGTTGTATTGCTATAGAAGTATAATGCTCTATTACTGGAGGGCTCTGTAAACGACACAGCACTTTTTCCTCCAGTGCTTCGACTCTATTAATAGGTTCCCTCTATACAAATGTGTCACCTTTGTTGCCCAGTAAACAATACTACAGTTACTGAGGAAAGGAAAATTGTAGAACATAAAAAAAAGAAGAACAAAATAATACTACTACTAGCTCTCAAGATGAACACATGAGATCAAACTCCTCATGCAGACAGCCCTTCAAGAATAGAGATTTAAATACTTAGCATAAATCATACTATTTGTAGAACTGTATATGAGACAATTCACTCATTCTCTATCATATAACAGTCTCTATGTTGTCATAGGAGTAAACATGACATTGCAGTAGCTTATGGAAAATCATGAAATATTCATGCCACATATTTGAAATAGGCCTGTCATACCTACTGTATGACATGGTGTAAAGTAGCAATGGTGAGAAAGGGTCTGAGTGAAGCAGTAGATCGACCATTATGATGTCCCGTCGTAACCCTGTAGTGTCTCACTGAATGTCACTGATGTTTCTCTATTCTCTGTAGGAGGTTGAGAGTCACAGTAGACTTTTCCTACGCCTCTCCCCAACTAACCCTTTCACTCCTACACCGTTTAAGGTTTGTGGGTCTTTGTGTTGTTGTGCTTTTCACCCTTTATTTCCATGTACAGTTGTGCTGCTGTGCTACAGAATATACTGTTTGACAACAGTACAGTATTTTCCATATGTGTTAACATAACGATGTCCACATGTACTCCATGTCTTCCATATACTGTGTTTTGTATATGCCATACATGCATACATGCTTTCCTAACACCTTTCCTAATACCTTTCCTAACACCTTTCCCGCTGTACTTCTCTGAATCCTTTCTGCTTATCCTTGCTTACTGGTAGCATCATCAACACCAAAGTTGGAATTTTGCTAATTGCTTCGCAAAATATGAAAATTACCCATTTTAATTCCTCATGAAAATGTCACATTTTTGATTCTTGGCTTTAAAAAGAAAGAAAAATCTATGCAATTGAATCTGGAGATTTCTGTTTTATAGTTATTATTACGATTATTATGATTATTGTTATTATTAATAAGATAATCAAAAGCATGCTTTCGATTGATGCTGTTGCACTTGGTTCTAAAGGTAAGTGTCCATTTGAATGTTATCAGATGGACTGTTGGATCATTTGACTTCAGTGAAACTTAAAGTAATTGTGTCAATGACTGCTCTCGGAACTCATGACATGCATTAAAATGCTTTGATAAAAGTAAACATTGCTCATACAGCATCAAGAGAAGAGAGTAAACTTCTAAAGTATTGTGCCATGCAACATAACAGCTCAGGTTTAACTTAAACCCCTATTCAAAACCTAATAGGCTATATGCCTTTGTTTGACACCACATCACCTATTTTCTGGATGCCAATGATGTGGGACAGCCACCTAAAAAGGAGGCAGGAAAGGTTTCCCCCACCACCCTTGTCCTCTCCCTCCCTATGGTGCCCCATGTGGGGGAAACGGACACGGATACCCTGACAGAGATTCCAGACAGACCAGCTGAGATGGAAGAGGAGGATGAGTTCGGTTACAGCTGGAGTGAGTCCAACCCTTTACCTCTATGAGCACAGATCTATGATCAGCTTACCCACCCCCAATTCTCACACTAATGATTTGGGGGAAAATAAGAAGAACTGGCCTTAGATCAGATCATTTTTCTGTCTGTCTTCTCAGGTCACAATGAGTAACAGTACTTCCTCTTGGCTTGCCTTCTACTATGTTGTACCTACCACCTAGCTGCCAATAGAGGGCCTCCACATTGCAGTTTTGAGTGGCCTGATTTGTACATTCATACTGTAGATATGACTGGTATCTATTCTAACTCTATTCTAACTCTATTGTCTAGCATCTATTCTCACTCTATTATAATGACTTTGTTGTCTCCAGAGAAAATCATCCAGCGCTATGGTAGCCTCCCGGGGGTTCTACACATGATTGAGTTGGAGAAGGGCAAGACTGGCCTAGGTCTCAGTCTGGCAGGCAACCGTGACCGCTCCCGTATGAGTGTGTTTGTGGTCGGGATCGACCCCAGTGGGGCTGCTGGCAAGGACGGTCGCATTGTGGTTGGGGATGAACTGCTCGAGGTGAGGTGATTTGGGTGATCAACACTGAGGAGTTGATACCTGTTTCATTTCACTTTGCTGATCAGAGAAACATAACTTGATTTGTTTTTCCTCTCTGATTTGATATTGAGCTTTATGTTGTGTGTTTTAAATCACCAATGTTATCTGGGGTTGGGTTGAATGAAATATCATGTGAACATAATGTTAAGATGATTTTCTGTTCTCCATTAGATCAATGGGCAGATTCTTTATGGCCGGAGTCACCAAAATGCCTCCTCCATCATCAAAAGTGTCCCATCGAAGGTCAAGATCATCTTTATCAGGTACATGGTAAAAAAAATAGAGATTCTCCCTCTATACCAGTACTGCCCGTCCCCCCTCTAGAGAGCCATATATCTCGAATATTTCAACCTGATGCATTGCTATTAAAAGCCCAGTAGAGGGAGCTGTTCAGTTTCCAAAGACCATCATTATATCCAAACTGACACACGTTAAGACTCAGGGAACATCGGTCCAAAGTGGCTTCCTCCCTTTGTCTCATTTACTATATCTAAGCCAATGTGATTGAAAGTAAATTCCCAAAACACTGGTCCTGTGTTTACAGAGCAAAGGGAGATGAGGAGAGGAGACACATTAGACTATTGAGATGCACCAATAGTATCATCTGGCTGAAGCACATATAATCAGGCCCACAAAATCACATTCATGCATTTAGTCACATTGATATTCACTGAGCCCCTCAGACAGCACAGTCTCTAGAAACACATCTGAAGACAAATTCACTAACATTCCCACTGATTCCTTCAACTATATTGTCTTGATGATTCAAAGACAGACACAATGCCCTCAGCTATTCATCTGAGTCGTGACCCTGAACAGGAACACTCTACTGACACCCTGAATTAGACTATAGTTCACAGACATATGATTCATATGAGTTATGGTTTTCAGACAGAGACCAGGGTGTCATGAAGCAGTGAGTAGTGATTTACTTGAGTTATGACTGTTGGACAGGAACACAGACGCTCTCAACCAGATGGCTGTGGGACCAGTATGGGAGCATGGAGACACACTGGAGCCCCAGACAGAGGTAAACACACAGACAGACACACACACACACACAGACACAGCTGGTCAATTGTTTTTGAAGTCCTCATGTTGTAGTGAGGGATTGATACTGTAGCTGCCTATTTATTGTCTATTTATTGTCTCTGCTGTCTATTTATTGTCTCTGTTTATCCTTTGTGTGCATAAACACCGTCTCTTATTGAAAATGTTTCTAGTTTGTAGCTATACAATGACTGAATGTGCTCTCATTTTCTACTGTCATTGCACTGTTGTATAATTGATTCTTTCACAGCTGGAAACATGTGCTTCCATTCCACCCTCGGCGATTGATGTCGACATGTTCAAATATGTGCAGCACGTCATACTGCTGAAGGTGAGACACAAGACACTCCACTGCCCCGCTGAGCTATGAGTTACATAACTGCAGCACACTCTAGCAAAGGCTGAGGGTCTGTTATTGATGAGATCACACAATAAAGGCAAAGGAGATAGGGAGAGAGAATGGGAGAGGGATGAGAGGAGCATAGTTTGAAAGAGAGAGAACGATAGATGGGGGGTGATAGAGAGATGGGGGGGGGGGGACAGGAACACGTTTAATGGAGTGCTGAGAAGGTAAAACACCTGGATGGGAGTGCCAGCCTCTGTCTATCCACATGTTTTATTATGTAATAGATGTTGAGGGTATGAAGGCAACATCTGGTGGGGCTGTGGATCCAGAGACATGTCTGTCTGTAACTTCCTCTCACTGGAACAAAATGCTGGGTAGAGTTTGCTGAGTAAATGTGATACTAGCTGACAAAGGCATTCTTGGTCCTTGCTTCAAAACGTCAACAAAGATTCAATTTGTGGTTTTCAAATGAGCGCATTCCTGAACTATGACAAGTCAAACTAAAGTTTCCCATGCTTTTTGCAACACACTACTGTTCAATTGTGGTTGATGGGGAAGGCTTGGAATGAATGTATTCATTTCTGCCATCAGGAGGATGGTGGATTAGGCATCACCTTCAGTGAGGACACCAAGAATGGAGTTGTGATTGAGAGAATAACTGAACAAGGGCCAGCAGGAAAAGTATGTACCCAGTAACACTTCTGTAAATGATACTGGATATGATATTCAGTGTTGATTGCATGGTGACAGTGAACATTTTCTAACAGCAGCTCTGCATTATAATGCAGGATGGCTGCATAAAGGCTGGGGACAAACTCCTGGCAGTGGACGATGAGCCAGTGGTGGGATACCCTGTAGAGAAGGTACCATCTGTCTCTGAAGACCGCCTTCTTACTGTATTACTCATGGGGTTGCACTCTCATGTAACACCAGAGCATTTTCTACCACTCTGTAAGAGGAAGAAACGTGTACCTTAAATGTAAAGTCTATGGTATGTAATGTTATTGTCTAATGTTAAAAGCATGATCCTGACTTGTAAGGTAATCAAGCAAACATTTGTAATGCTACCTCTGAGCCAAGTCTCCCTTTCTAAATGGATTTTAATGGACTTGCCTAATTGAATATGAACAAATTAAATGAATAATATTCGGTACATCTCAGGTCCACTCTCTACTGAGGCGGGCTAAAGGCTCGGTGAAGCTGACCATCTGTACAGATGAATCAGTTACGGACGGAACCGTCACCAGCCTACCAAGCATCTCTAGCATATCCACGGCCACCCTGGGCCAGTCAGAGTCAGAGCCAATCAAGGGTAAGTTGGCAGCCTGCGTCATCTCTTTGATCTAGCCAGACAAGAGTTTCAGCATGTGTTTGATCAGAATTATATGGTTAGAGTTTTACCCAGCTTTGTTACAGTAATTCGTCTTTGACCATAGACTTTAAAGTAGCTATTCATTCACATGAGAAAAGTGAATCAGATATCTGAAGCTTGGTGGCTTCCACAGTGTCCTTGTAGATTCTCGTGTGAAGGGGTTCTGCCTACTTTGATCCTTTCATCACAACTCATGATCTCATAGGCTCAAGTCGCCCATCCACCCCTGCTACCCTGGCCTCCGACCCAGTGACCTGTCCCATCATCCCCGGCTGTGAGACCACCATAGACATCTCCAAGGGCCGTACAGGCCTGGGCCTCAGCATCGTGGGGGGCTGTGATACTCTACTGGTAGGGACAAAACTACTCCTTTTGTCATTTCGCTACATCAAAGAAACACTGGTACTTTGAACTTAGGGCTCTATTTTCAGCCAGCGCAAAACGGACGCAAGTCCAAGCGCAGGCGTATTGAAAAGAAATTGTTTATGCCATTCAAATATAGCAAGCGTCCTTGTCTCATCTTCAATTATCAAATACGTTTTCTCTGAGGGTTGCTAAAGGATAGCACACAGTATGGCAAACCAATATCTTCTTAGAATCTATACTTTTGTATAATTGTTTAAATGCCATAGCCTAGTTGTATTCAGTCATATTCTTTTTAATACTGCATAAGAAAACACCACTGACGTGTAGACCAATTGACATTGTTTACATACTACAGGTGTGTGACGGCAGTATGTGTGTGACAGTACTATCCCAGTTCTGAAATAGTTGTGAAGGCAATGGCATGTAGGAAATGATGTTGTCAGCCCCCCTTCCCCTCCTCACCCCTCCATTCTGTCTGCTCACTCGGGCCTAAGGAATAGCTCTTTGTCTGGCCCAGCCACACGAGACAATATCCAGGCCTGGAATGTGACCCTTGACCTTAGAATTAAACACACCCACACCCACGCACACCCACACAGCTTGTCAACCTGTTCAACTCTGTCTTTATCTCTCCCTCTCCTTCACCTTGTGTCATTTTCTCTCCCTTGTGACTACTTTACTCTTCATAGTGATCTCCTATCATCCATTTTCAGCTGTCTCTCTTTTGCTCCTTCTCTACTGGTTGTCACACACCTCTCCCTCTTTCACCACGTGTCATCCCCTGCCCTCCCTCTCTCTCCTAAATCTTTCATTTGGTCTTTCTTTTTCAAGGGGGCCATTATTATCCATGAGGTCTATGAGGAGGGAGCTGCCTCCAAGGATGGGAGGCTCTGGGCTGGAGACCAGGTCCTAGAGGTATTGTGATATTACAACAGGACTCATAAACCTTACTGCATGCTATCCTCATAAGATACATAAACAATATCTAATATCAGAATCATAACTTGCGATCTTGGATTTCATGTGAACCATGAATTCATGTTAAATGGGAGAGCTTCTAACATAGTCAAGGCCACGTATACACCTTCATTGCAGGTAATCTCATATGATGTATAGAATGACATCTCAAGTCGTTGGCTAAACTCTCTCTTTGAACCCATGCTTTTTATGGAGGCAGGGTAGGGGTGGGACTGGGGCAGTTAGTCATGGTAGCATGTTCAATGGGCCTGGTAATGCCTCACTAACTACGCGCACACACACACACACACACACACACACACACACACACCCTTATGACTTAATTGCCCCCTGCAATTCACTTTTGGTCCCTATCCAAGCCAGAGTGTTCAAGGAAAGGGTCAGGAGAGAAGTTCGAGAGCTGCCACCCATTCTGCAACCCAAGCAGAACCAATACCATTAGCAGGCAATTCACTCCACTATGGGAAAGGCCATGCATGGCTATGCTAGCACTAATGGGGTATTTCCCTTTGATACGGACCACAGTTTAAAGCAAGGAGCCAGTTTCAGCAGCCATTGTCAAGTACATTTTGGTTTACTAGTTGTCAGGATTAGAATATGCAATCCCTCCCTTTATGACTCTTCTCTGTCTCCCTCTCTCCCTCCTGTCCTCAGGTGAATGGTATTGACCTGCGCGTGGCCACTCACGACGAGGCCATAAACGTGCTGCGTCAGACCCCTCAACGTGTACGTCTGACCGTGTACAGGGACGAGGCTCAGTATAAGGAAGAGGATCTGTGGGACGCCTTCACTGTAGAGCTGAACAAGAAGCCCGGCCAAGGCCTGGGCCTCAGCATCGTAGGGAGAAGGTACTACATCCTACAGTATCAAGATGCTGACGATTAGAATTAGCAGCATTGCCTGGTGGAGGCAGGGTTTGATAGTCATTTGGCCGAAGGGGGAAAACAGAAGAGGTGCAGGCATTGTTATATTAGAGGAAAGGAGAGATGTAGGAGTGCTTAAGGGTCCAGTTATTGTGGTAAACTGGTACAAAATGCACTCAGACGAACACCTACTCATGACATACACACCCATGCTCAGCCATAGGTAGCCTTATCTTGTCCTACAGTCCTCCAATCTTGTCCCACTGGATATGGCACTGTTTGTCCTGTTGCTCCTCAGGCCTTTTCACCGCCAGTGTCAGAGAGGTGTGTGACCTGACCTCTGGCCAACTCACAGTGGAGACAGCTCAGGAATGGGTTTAGCTACAAAGCCTCTGGCAGCTAACAGTGGCATCTTTCCATCTTTTCTCTCTATCCATCTCCATCTCTCTCTCTCTCTCTCTCTCTGAGGTGAGATTTAGGGCTCAGGTTGTTGAGGCATTTGACCTTTTTTTTTCTCTGTGACTCACATCGGTCAGCATATTGATTTGCTATACTGATTGGGAAAATAGTATCTAGCAGAAAAAAAATATCATAAAAACACTTGTGGAGGTTAGCAGTTAGTGGTAAACAGTTATAACAGCCAAGTGTCTTTGGCACATGGAAGCAAGCTTAATCACACACATTTTAGAGTTACCTAAAGGGGAGACTGACACTTCAGTTGTGCAGACACTTTAAACAATGGTCCCATTATGTTATAAATGCAAAAATGAAGGGGCAAAGGTGACATCCACACTGTGTAATGCTCCTGATTGTGGCACAACTTGCTGCATCGCTCTTTGATTTGATCTCATATCCTTAACAGAAATGACACAGGGGTGTTCGTCTCAGACATCGTGAAGGGGGGTGTGGTGGAGGCTGATGGGACGCTGATGCAGGGGGACCAGATCCTGTCTGTGAATGGAGAAGATGTGAGATCTGCAACCCAGGAGTCTGTGGCCGCTCTGCTGAAGGTGAATCTTCTGAGGAATCACGGGAGGTTGCTTAGGGATAACAGTGTTGGTTTTGAATGTCTCAAATAAAGCTGCAATTGTTGATGCAGAACAATGGATAGATACTTTATTAATGTCCAATGGGGAATTTATTATAAATGGTGTGTATGCAGACCGATCTGTTTAGATACTTTCAAACATAATAGTGTCAACAGCATGACCAGCATCTGTGTTGGTGATAGGTAGTGATTTGTTTAGCTTCATGTTTTGGGATGGTAACGCTTTCCATGTTTCTGTTTTAGTGCTGTGTGGGCCCTATACATATGGAGGTTGGCAGGTTTAAAGCTGGGCCGTTCCATTCTGAGAGAAGGTTCTCTCAAAGTAGTCAGGTGGGCAGCCGAGTTGTTTTTCCTCTATCTATGGTTTATGTTTAGTATTTATACTCAAGATCCAGTGAACGAGAGGGTAAATAATGGATCTGAATGACTTGGTATGTTTGTTGTTTTTTGGGCAGATGAGTGAAACAGGCAGCTACAAGGTGACCCCTCACTCTCTGTCAGGATCTGGAAGCCTCCAAGGTGACATAGACAACACACACAGAAGTCAGGAGTGTAAGTCTCACTGTGAATGTGGTGATTTTGAAAACCAAAAGATACCAATCATGTGATTTTGTTTGTCATCAAGACATTTGGGTGACAATTGTTGTTTACCATTTTTCCATAGCGCTGGACCGTCAGGAGATCAGAACTGTTGAATTTACAAAGGTCAGTTGTATATAATGTACAAGCCGAAAATTCTGAAATATAGAATCTGTTCGACCTCTTATTATGTAAGATTTATATCTCAATATTATATTGTGTATCTTATATTGTTGTTGGTGTTACCTGTAATTACTACATTGTGTGATTGGTGTCTTTGGGTGTTTTCCTTTTCAGGGTGCCAATGACTCATTGGGTATTAGTATAGCGGGCGGAGTGGGCAGCCCCCTGGGAGATGTGCCCATTTTTATCGCTATGATGAACCCCACCGGCCTGGCTGCCCAGACACAGAAACTAAAGGTAGGTTTTTATGGCAACAGTTACAGATTCTTGTTCAAGAGGACATGGAAGGTTTTCGTGAATGTGTTATGGTTTAAAGATACTCAGGTCAAGTCAAACTGTTGACGTGAAGGGGCAGCACTCTTGACTGGATATGAAAGTGAGATTGTGGCTTTAATTTGGTTTCAAGTCCTAACGTAGGGTAAGGGTCACGAGTCTTAAAGATGGAAGCGATGGCCTATGGCCCTCTGTATAAGGACTGACAGGCCAACCATTGTCGGTCTGGGAGACAGACTGGCAGGAGACAATAGCTGTAGTAGCCATCTGTGACAATAAATCTCACTCTATTGCACAGAGCACATAAAACCAACAGAATAGAGGGTCTGTTTGGATGCCTTGAATAGTATCATTATGTTGGTAACTCTTAAAAGAGGGAATGGCTTTTGCTTTTAAGGTATTTGCTCAATGGTTCTCATGCATTGAATATAGGTCCTATGAATAGATATCACAAAGAGGGGTTTTGCACACGGCTCTCAAGTATACATTCAGTCGTACTAACATTTTGAAAAAGGTGTAATAAACATGTGTAATCTCTGACCTTTCGACCTTTGACCCCTCCAGATTGGTGACAGGATTGTGAGTATCTGCGGTACACCTGCTGAGGGCATGAGCCACACACAGGCTGTGACCCTGCTAAAGAACGCCACTGGCACCATCGAGCTGCAGGTCAGTTGCGTGCGTGCGCACACACACACACACACACACACACAGTAATATTGCACCTTCTGTCTCTTTAGATAAGGAGTATGTACAATATTTAACTATTTATTGTCATGCTACTAAGCTTGCGCCTGGCAGAAAATGTTTTAAACAAGAGCATAGCACAGCTCAGCTGTCACTCTGTGTCTTTTATCTGTGTCTGATGTTTGTGCAGGTGGTAGCGGGGGGGGATGCCACTGTGACAGGCCCATCTCAGGAGCAGGCAGCTGCTGGACTCTCCGTCTCAGGCCTGACTGCCAGTAGCATATTCCACGACGACCTAGGGTGTGTACACACATGTACAGACACAAACAGTATGCAAGAACGCGCGTGCACACACACACACCTGTCCTGCCTGTTAGATTATTGTATACTGTATGTTACATAGCTGATGGTAGTCTTTCCCCCTGTTTTACAGTCCTCCTCAGTATAAGACCATCATCCTGGACAGAGGCCCAGATGGCCTGGGATTCAGCATTGTTGGGGGGTTTGGGAGCCCACACGGAGACCTGCCAATATATGTGAAAACTGTCTTCGGAAAGGTAAGGAAAATCAATGGCTTTTGGATAAATGGATAACACCTAACTCGTTTTCAGTTTTTATGACATGCTATTCTTTATGATGAATAGATTGTTCTCTGAAAGTTGGATTCCTTTGGAAGTTTTCTAGCCGACTGAGAAAGTGTGTGTGCCTGCTCTCTCTAGGGGGCAGCATCAGAGGATGGGCGTCTGAAGCGTGGGGATCAGATCATGGCTGTCAACGGGCAAACTCTGGAGGGGGTCACCCATGAGGAGGCTGTGGGCATTCTGAAGAGGACCAAAGGAACAGTCACCCTCACTGTGCTCTCATAACACACACACACACACACACACACACACACACACACACACACACACACACACACACACACACACACTGAACTTCCGTAGTCACACACAGAGGCGGGCTATTAAAGCCACACTTTAATATCTTACATTTCTCAGAGATATCTGATTTCTCCTAATAAGCCTGTATGCACACTGAAATGTGAACATAACACACACTGACACATCTATAAGCTTTTATTCGTTTTAGCAATAAAGTGAACACTGTGATCCATATTTGTATAATCCACATTAACCTACTACAGGTAGACTGAAGTATTCACTGGACACTGTGGCTCAGACCTTTTATACTGTAGATGCTTAGATGTATGGGCTGTATTATGATTACCATGAAGATTTAGCGTCAAGAGCACTCTTAGGCATCAGAGACTATTTCTATAGAGGAAAGGCCATTCTTTATGGCCAATGCTACTGTTACTTCTGTTGATCAACTGTGATAGTGAAGTCACTGTTGTGCTAGCTGATGTAGCCATGAGACAACGGATAATGTAAGTCTAGATAATGTTTAAATATTATTCCATGAACACGTTTTATGAAGAAATGTTTTGTCTAAAACATTTGTTTTTTTGGTCAGAAGTGATATAGACCAAGACGTGTGTGTGTGTGTGCGCGCACACACTCAGGGATAGAGGGGGAGAGAGTGTGTGAATGAGATGCTTACCGAAATATAGTGCTGCTATTGCAGATGATGTGAGGTGTTATTATCACAGTATTTTGATTCTGAAGTATTAACTTTTATCCTGTCATCTTTCATGGTTTGGTTCAGGGGGTTTTCCTGACCACCTGATCCAGAGCCTATAATAAGGTCCCAGTTTTTCCTGGCCTGGTCAAGTGGTCAAGGAAAAGCCTGGATAGACACAAAGATACACTACTGTGTGTTCTAGTTCAATAAGGCTTCATCCATTTTTGTTCTTAGTCCATTCAACACAGTAGAGCTGTTCAGCAGCTGAATTAATAAAAGTGACCTTCAAACTCCAGCTATTGATTTGGTTCATGTGTTCTGTTATGTTGTGTCCATGTTCCCTTTCACTGCAAACATACAGTACATAGATGGTAATGCTAGAGGCGTTATGCTAATTCTAGTGTCCCTTGCAATAGGGGCTCTCTGTGTTCTTAACCCTAAAACTGACCCACACAGACACCTACGCATATTATCTTAAAACTGCTGAGGAAGCTTTTAGGAAACCAATGTCTTTCTATTCTTTTTGATGATTACTGTAAATTTTTCTCTGCAACAAAATGTTGACATGTTTTGGCAGGGTATGTATTCAGATTGTATTCTATCATGCATTATATACATAAAAACAGATAAAATGAACAAAAGGAATCACACAAATTGCATCCCTGACTCATCCACGAGCCTACTGCATACATGAATGACCAACATTAATCATTAAACAAAGTTTCACATCTTTATGATGACCTACTCCTCACAATCCATCAGTTAGTTTACACATCTATCACAAATTCAAAGGTTATGGCTATTCTATTTATTCTATTTCTATGGAGAGATCCTCCCCTCTGCTCACCAGCAAAGGGCTGGTTAAAGGATACCTGGGGCATCATACAGTACAAGTGCCTCAAATCTGTGACATACATTATCTGGATGCATAATTTATGAGCAAATGAGGAATGACTGTGGCTTATGCACCTGATATACTGGAGCTGGGGGGCACATTTAGATGAAAGGCAGTGGGTCCAAACCACACATTTGGGGCTCTATTTTCAGCCAGTGCAAAACTAACACAGGTCCATACGCAGGCGTATTGGCAATTTGTGTTGGAGGTAACAGGTGGAATTAGGTGGGTGAAATCGTGGTAATAGAGGTCTATTCATGACAATAAGCAGGCGAAGTGCAATCAATTGCACGGAAAAATTCTGGCCTTGAAAATAGCAATAATATTTCAAACAGTCGTTAGATGTAGGGTATATGTGTATGTGCAGACAAATAAGACTATTCTCTCTTCAACTTAACGTGTTGCTCAATGTGTTGCTGACATTTACTTCTTAGAATCATAAAAAAAAAAGCTGATACCACAGAAAAACAATAGGCCACACAACCTCTCATCACCATACAAGGTGCGAATAACACTGCATTTACAACGGACACAACAGTGCCAATGTGTGAATTTACAACATGGGAGTGCTACATGATTATAACCTCTCTTTGCTGCGTTACTGTGGTTTGGAGCTAGCCTTGTTAGCAGACAGCTGCTAACCCAGCGCCACATGCTAGGAACCCAACACATGCGAGACAGCTAAGCTATCCCAAGCACCTGTTGCTTTAATTGCCCTGTGGGGTTGTGGGTTATCTAACTGCTCTCCAGGCTCCGGAGACACCAACTGACAGACTACAGAAGGCTGGTCTGGGCTAGTTCTTTAGATGTGAGATCGGATGTGGCAGCCGGGCCATGCTTAGAAGGATATAATTTCAGTTACAATGGAGAGGGCAATTGGATTTAGTTTTGACCTTACTACTTGGAGAGATATGTTGTCCAGATATGACTTGGGCCAGGAGTTTTTCTTGATCATGTGGCATGAACTGGGAAAAACTCCTGGCCCTAATTATTATACACTTCTCTCTCCCTGCTTACAATTGTGCCTCCATGACAAATGTTTCAACCCCTGGCTTATATGTTTGGCTCTGAAGCAAGTTATATACAGTTGTTCAAACATCCCATGATCACGATATGGTGTGGCTGAGCGTTGGCCATTAGAAGGTTAAGCAAACAGAAACCCGCAGTCAATGAGTTGGCCATGATGACTCAGCTACATGCCTGATGGGATATGTCACAGCACCTTGGTATGACACTTGAGCCCATTGACATACCCATTGTCATACTCTTAATGACTATTTTGTTGCATAGCTGAAATACCAGTGTGCAAATAGCGAGGCATACAAAAGGAGGGATTTGAATACAGAGCACAGAAAACAGGCTCTTCCCTTGTTATAACCGTCCATATGGGATGGGATGGGAGTCAAGTCTTTGAGTCATGTGTGCCATAATTTGTCCATGAGTTGTAACTGCATCCTAATGATGAGCATCGACTTCATACTGTCTGGTGTCTTATAATATAGGGGCTCGGCACATATTGAAGGTGTATAACACAACACAATTGTTCAATCATACTTTTCATTTTTTACATTTGTTATGACAAACTTTACCAAGTCTCAATACAGTCTTCTGAATTAGTGAGACTAAACAAGCTGTGAGCTGAGACTATATTCATTCATGATCAGTAGAATGTCAACAAAACTCCCTGTAGGATTTATGTTTGTTTTGCTCGGTTTGAGTACAAAATGTATCATTCTGCAATATAACAGCATAACATTTGGTCTGGTTAACCAAGCAGAATTGGAACAGGCACAGGCAAACATCAACTTTCAGCACAGTCTTTGCTGAGATGTAGCCAATGTTTTAATTGATAGTATCTACTGTAGTTAGTGAAGAAGCCAGTTCTGCCACAACGATTCAAAACTGCAATTAGATTTCGCTCTATAACAACACAATAAAACATAATTATTTCTGACATGCCTTTGGCCCTTTGTGAGCATTCCTCACTTGTAGGCTAGTTTATGTTGTCTATTTTGTTGCAATGATCAATCCCTCTAAACCAAATACAACTCATAAATGCTTAAAGAAGCCTTTATAAGCCACTTATTATTGTTAGAACAGGTCTGTACACGTGGTGCTTTGTCAAATGTGGCATAATCCTTTTGTCACCCATTAGAAAGACATTTGCTTGTAAATTATTTGTGAAGCATTTATGTACTGTATGAAGCCTTTAAAAGTCTCTAAGGCGTAAAGAAACTTGGAAAACGCAAACCCTTTCCTATCACCTTTAGCATTTAAAGTAATAATTTGATTAAAGTGGGACCCAACAATCATTCCCTATTCTATTGATTTCCATGCCTATGGTGGCTAATTTCAGTATGCTCGATCTCAAACTTGCCCTAACTTGTCAAGACTGTCAAATGGAACGTGTGCATGTTTGCACACAGGGGCTAACAGTGGGCATGGATGATTGAACAAATGCCTCAACATCATGTCTAGGAAGTATACAATCCCCTTGTGGAATTTCAAAATGGATGCACTCATGCAAAAGGAGGCTGCTATCTTTTGCATAGATCAGACTTCTACTTTACATGAAAGGCCTTACTATGTACACTGAGGGAGACTGTCTTCCAACTGGTTGATCGGGTTTCCCCTTCCTGGTTTAGAGAGCAAAGGGTCAAAGGTCATTATACTAAGCTATGGTTCATTCGAATATATGCACACATAAATTAGCGAACATTATTTAATTTCCTCCAAGGAGGTAGTTGAGAATTCCTACAACAATGTCTTCAACAGATGTCTCTCTTGAAATGAAGGAAGTTTACTATTGGTGGGAAAAACATTTTATTAAAAAGGGAAAAAAAGGTTGAAGCAACCGTTTGTCCTTCCTACAGTACGCAGCAGTGACTGCATTGCCTGTGGGTTTATTACTTGCTGGCTTTTATGAAGAACTGTCAGACAGATTAGTGGGTGCACGTGTTTGCACAATCCTCTCTATTGTTGAAGTCAGCATTCATTTGCCACCCTTAAAGGTCTTACTCACTCAACACAATGGAGTTACTGTGAACAATTTGGGTGGTGAGTGTTGACACTGATGCAAGAATCTGGTCACTTTGGTTGACAGTTGACAAACTACAGTCTGCCATTGATGATGTGCATGTTATCATACCTTATTTTTTCAAAATGTGTTATTAATGAATGTAATCTAATCTAATCACTATTTAGACAATGTGAATGTCATGTGACTGTATATCATGTACACACATGAATGTCATGTGACTGTATATCATGTACACATGCGTAGATAAGTGTACTCGAGGCATATCTTTTTTTTGTCTCCTACAGCACACATTTGCAGTTTCCAACAACTTGCATATTCAATGAAGATTTCCTGCTGCAAGCAAAATATTAGTTTCATGACAAGGCTCTCTGACACCTTTGGAACAATTCTTTATTAATGACCGAAAGCTACATTTTAAGTGAGAGGCTTGTCAAAAGACTGGAAATTCACCACTGATAACTTCACCAATGCATTAACAAGGTCTTCTAGCACACAGCTTTGATACCTGCTATAGTGCTGTATATTGTACGTTGACTGTAATTCAAAGAACATGTTCTTACCACAAGGCAGGTTGCTTAGGATTCAAAGCTTCTCTCAAACAGCCTAATTCCTACTCTCAGAGTGTGTTTTCTCACAAGATAGTGATTTATATTTTGCATGTGAAGACACAAAAGTTCCTTTTATTGTCACACAACCGTTTTCCGACAGCACGGTGGGGAGTTTTACATTCACTGACATACACAGCAATGAATAGAAGACAGATAACACAATACAGCCCAATGCACTGCAGATTGCACTTGTTGCAATCCATGTAACACAGGATCCTCCCTTGTTTGCCCTCTCTGGTGTCATGTTTCAACCCAGACAGAGCAAAAGAAAGAGACTGGAGTAAGAATACAGCTATATCCCCATTTTTGTATATAGCCATGACATTTGTTTGTCTGAGCAAGGCATCATAACAAACAAACAAGATGTTTCCACTAGCCATAACTCTGAATTATGTTAGCCTACTTGACAAGGAGGAGGAAGATGATTTACAATGAGGCTTCTTCCTTGGGTTGCGGTTTAAGCTCTGTACGGCTCATGTTCTTCTGTCAAATGGAGATGGGAGTCAACAAAGCAAATCCACTATCAGGTTGCCCCTTACCTACTGTGTGTTTACACAAAGTGGAGTCTGAGAAAATGTGTTTAGTATGACAACAAAGCCCATCCATTATAGTTGAACACCAAACAGATAAGATGTTTGACATTACATAAACCAGGCCTTCTCAACTACCTATTCCACCTCATCAAATAGCATTCATACAGGTGCTCTCAATTAACTAATAGACCTGTTAAGTATACAAGAGGAACTCATCATATATTGTTGTTCTTTATAATCAAAGGATGCATAATTTATATATTAACTTTGACCATATGTGTGTTTGCCAACTCCCAAGATACAGTCTCCCTTTTCAAGTTTCTTACACCATTCAACAATAGTGATCCATCTGGACAGACAGGAATTTCACAGACTTCTTGTCTCTGAGTTAATCAACCATGCAGTCAGTGATGGTTCAGTCTTAGCATGATGTCTGAGTAAAATAGCATACACAAATGGGAATGGATGGGTAAGATTTCTATGTGCAGCTGACTTTAGCAGGTGTGTTTTTTCAAAGAGTGGGTTGATATTGATAACATGCCTAAACAGTAACCACAGGCCCAAGTAACCAAACATTTATCTCTTAACATTTGACAAAGCAAGTCAAGCAAGTCAAAACATATTCAAACCTACTCAAAGTTTGGTTTCATTGCCATGCCAAGTGAAGTTGTTTCTCTATTATTCTACATAGTTTACAGGCCACATCATCTTCCTTTTTTGTCCTTACAAGTATTGCACTCTTTCCAAAGAACACCTCCAACCACCAGAACGACCAAAGCAGCGCTCCTCTCTCCCTCCTCTCCCTGTAAGAGAGGATCAATGAACAATACATGACGAAAACAAAAACATTTGAGACAATTCCACCCTACAACAAACTTCTGAATGCACCACTAATGTACATACATAAGTTACTAATTCATAGCTTTGGTTAGCTCGGATCATGATAAACGTTTGTAAAGCTCAGTGTCCCACTCCCTATGTACAGTACAGTACCTCTAATTGCCCAGCTGATATGTAGTTGTCAGGTAGCTATTCTCTGAAAGGGAGTTGTCGTCTTTAAATACACACATTGTGTGCTGCTTTTGGTATGTTTGCTTTGTAACTAAGCCTTCCAACCCATTACATCACAGCAGCGGGACCTGATAAGTCAACGTTTAGTCAACGTTTTATGGCCCCTGTGTAAGTGATGCAATGACACAGCCAGTTGGAATGTTTGCCAAGCTGACAGTGGAGAAACCACCAGGCTGAACAGGCTCAGGAAACATATTTAACCTGAAGGACAACCTGGGTTAGTTGATTAGTTGGATTAGTCCTGCCAAATTATATCAGACCTACCCAATTTCCTCATGGTTATTTTCTATCCAATGCAACTGCAAATTACATTTGATGTGTGAGTGCTTTAAACTTCATATTATGTAATTAAAGCATAATGTTTAGGCAATACTTTTCATAAAGATTGTGGAAATGTCCAGCCTGTACAATAAAAAAGAAGTCAAAGCTCACTATGCAAAACAAAAATGAACAGGGCCTACATATCCCCAACTTGCTTGAGAAGCTGTTCAACACCATAGACCCAGTTAAGTGCAACTATTCTATTCTCAGAGGCGATTATGTTCTGACTGGCAAATGGACAGCATTATTGACTGACATTGGTCTGTAGCACAGATGTAAAAATAAAGCAGGCCCATTGATTGGGTGTGGGGAGTGATGGAAAAACATCCCATGATGCACTAGAATTAATGGTATGTTCGATTGGTTCTCGGGAACTTGTAGCTCCCTGTTGGTGGAGTTATAACAACAACATGAATGCGCTCAAGTGCCTTTGAAGTTGGGACAACT
Source organism: Argentina silus (assembly GCF_951799395.1). Taxonomy (NCBI): domain Eukaryota; kingdom Metazoa; phylum Chordata; class Actinopteri; order Argentiniformes; family Argentinidae; genus Argentina; species Argentina silus. Next base: position 26,682,550 of record NC_139655.1, on the reverse strand, counting down.
CTTACACTAAAACAAACGTCTTGATTACAAACTACAAACATACATTACACATGCATGTGTGATTGCTAACAATTAATTATGTGAAAATTGTGCAGAAAGATGAATTACAGTTGACATTTTCATCATTTACTGTCTAAATCAGCACCTGTTTTCCGACGAGAAGGTGAAAGGTTACAGTGGATACATCACAACTCGTAAACTTGGGTATCATCACACTGGTCTGAGTTTCCCACTGCTGAATGCATCAAAAGCCCTTGGGTCGCTATTGCGGGTCATTATCCCTCATCTTCATTCATTGACTGGCTAGCATTTCAACAAAATTGGGTCCAATAGGTGATACCTACCCACACTGGATCCCAAGATACAATAGAGCAGGGGTAGACATCTACTTGTCATAATGTCAAAGATATCTCAAGCTTTGCTTCAATGTCAATCTGTCTACACACATTGAGGTATATTGTCGATATGTTGACCCCCAAATCCAACTTAAAGAGGTTTTACTAACACATATTTGACAATAATTATAATGTTATGTCTCAAAGGGTTTTGAGGAAACAAACGGTAAGAAGAAACAATGAGACATTGAGTACTTTGCTAGCACTGTAAGCTGGAAAATGACATCTCGTGGTTGTTCAAAGTTATGTCAAGGGCATAATAACATATAGCTTTTGTTATTATTTTTTGTAAAAAAAAAGATTGTCTTTCATCAAGTATATCACTTAAGGTGTATATGATTATGGGGATCATACCATAATTACATCCAGATGATAGCCTTTAATGTGCTACAGCCTTTATCTGTCCTTTATAACAAAGGCTTGATGGAGAGTCATAAAATGCCCTGACCCACCACTTAAAGCCCTCTTGTGCATTTTTGCAGGGTTTGCACTGTGCTATTATTATCTTATCAGAGCAGCAGTGTTCCAGTGATGGTTTTAAGATGTGCAAGAACATTGGAATTCCAGGACATTCTTAAGATTAGGTACTCGGACCTATAATAAGGTAACAGCCACCTACAACAGACATTGAGTTCCCACACTCAGAAGGGTATTCACCACCTGTTGCTCAAATAGAGAGGTCACATTAACAGTATTACATAATTTATTTCATGAACAACTTAAGTGATTTCTGTAATATATTTAATTATTTAAAGGGAAAATCTGGGATTCAAACCACAACAAAGTGGTCATCCTGCCAGTTGAGGGATGGGGCTGGAGAAATGTAACCACTCTCAAATTAATAGACGGAGCTATGGATGCAAGGACTAACCATCCATCAGATCAAAATGATAGTTTTAAGCATGCTTTGTTGCATACAGGGTTTCTTTACAATTGCAGTGTTTACAAACAATGGAGTAAAACAAACTTATATTTTGGGTTCTGATGGGCCATGGCAGTTGAACTAAGCTCATGAGACATTTGTAAGGTATATTTAATATTCTAAACCATACAGTACCACACAATAAGTAGTGACTTAAACCATACATGATATGTTTTAAGAAATAGCAAACCACAAGGACCCTTTTGTTAGCAAGTCTAGTATTCTGTACTCTGTCTTAGTAAAACATTTACTACCAGTGTGATAGTGGTAGCTGTGCTTTAAATCCAGTTTTCCCACATGATTTACGAGTAAACCCTGCAGGGATAGTCATGAGGCCTACCACCTGCCCCTAAAACAGACCATGACAGGCAATACACTCACCTTGAGTGCATTAAAAAGTATTTAAGGTGTACATAATGCTGTTATGTTTAAAAATAGCCCACATCTCAATAGTCTGAAGATGCTTCCTTTCCTCATCTCCTCTCCCTCTGCATTGATCTGACAACGGACATATTAAAGTAATATGAACAGATGAAAGAGAGAAAGAGGAGGAGAGGAAGCCACTTTAGACTATTGAGATGCACCCTTGGACTACTATCCATGGCTGCCCCTTGCTGATGCAGATTTCTGTCTGTCTGGCTTTCACTGAGGAGAGAGGAATGGCACTGGGCGTGGTCGGTTGCGTGTCCTGGTGTGATAATTACTGCATAGATATATTCACCCTGTCGATTCTTGAGTCTGGTTTGTACCATGCCATGGTACCTGGAGCTAAATGGTTTGAGCGAGCTCTTGAGATAAACCCCACATGATGCCCTGTTTTGCATGTCAAAGCCATGGATGAGACATGACTTGAATCCTGAACAACGCACACACACACACGCACATGCACACGTACACACGCACACAATGATAATTTAGGTTGTAAGGCCAAGCCTCAAATTGTGCAAGATTCTCTAGATCACAGTGTGCATAAACTGGTTTTGAAACGTTGTTTACGTAAAATGGGCATTCTTATTGGATCTTAGGTTCATGTAGTACTTCTGTTTCAAAGAATTTTCTCCCATTTCTGCTCATTGCAGTGACTCAGGTCTAAAATGCTGCAGCTGCAGCAGTCATTGCACTTCGACAGTACTCTCATACTCAAGCACAGACATTGCTGAACAAATGTATTCCTAGAAACTGCATTTTTCCAGGAGACTTGTATGAACCTGCTCCTTGGAACAACAGATTTGACAAACATGTGCTCATACCACATTAATCTAGTTTCAGTCAGGACACTCACATCAGTTTAACCATTGATTGCCATTAAGTTATCTTGGCATATTTGGATGGCTACTCCCTGCCTGGAGTTAAACGACCGCAACTTGCAGGTACATAACATGGCAGGGAGCCCATAGTCCTGTAGGTAGCCACATACAGAGCGACCTATCGGGTGGAGGCTGGGGGTGGTGGGTGGGCTGACTAGACCAAACTAGCTCTCACAGTCAGTACAACCACATAGCCTCGTTGATGCTATGGAGAAGCGATACCATGGCTGCTTATAAGCCTCTGTCCTTGAAAACTGACTGTATTTGGGCATCCCTGTAAACCAGCTGATCCGTCACCTGACACACAGCTGTGCCATTGACTTAGAGTGCCCTATCTGAACTAACGCTAGCTTATCTTCCTGCAGATATACAGTATGTCAAGGGAAGAGCAAACATAATTTACAACCATAAAATTACATTGGTGAAATCTATTTCATAGCCATTTTAGATGTGTAACTCAGTTAGACAGTTGATAAGTGGATGATTTATAAATGGCTGAGTACTCTCGAGTATAGACTTCATAGGCCAGGTTTCCCTGTTATTGTGAAAGTCATAAAGTCAACACATTTCTGTTTGTCGACAGGCATGCACAATGAACTGTCCAACAGACATAGCTGCAGGGTTATGCTAACACAAGGCGTTGGTAAAACAGTTTCTCATGACCTTCGCTCTACTTCAACATAGATCTGAGTGGGATAGAGTAGGGTTCAGACCAACTACACAGATATACTGTAGTCTCAAATCATGATGTAATGTAATTGTTTACTCATTGCGATGTGATCGTGTAACCCGTGTTTCGGTATGAACACTGGTGACTAGAATATGTATATTGAATTCGGGTATGGACCAGATATCAGAAGATAAAGACTCGTTCAGGAGAGAAGGTGGGATGCACAAGCAAGAATGAATCACACAAAGACGTATGTTATATTTAAAAGGTAAGAGAATGTTTTGTTCCTTTCTTCTTGTTTTCTTTTCTTTTCTCTTCATTTCATTTACATTACATTTATGGCATTTAGCAGACGCCTTTATCCAAAGCGACTTAAAACAAATACATTTGTTTAAGTAAGTGAATCATCTATCCATCAGTCATCATAAGATAAAGTAATCAATGCTCAGACCAGGGGCCATAGGCAGTCACAATGCTTGAAGAAGGAATTTTTGTAAAAAAAAAAAATATTAACAGGAGAGAAACTTGTAAAGGAGGGTAGTGGGGGTGAAGAGGTCTTTAGGAGGGACCGTTAAGATGTAGCCTGAAGAGATGGGTCTTCAATCTACGGCGGAAGATTGATAGTGACTCTGCAGTCATGACAGCAGTGGGAAGCTAATTCCACCAGCAGGGCGCCAGGACAGTGAAAAGCCGTGACCGAGCAGTGCGGCTCCTGCATCCACGTAGAGGCGGCGGTGCCAGGCGGCCAGCGGAGGTGGAAGAGTGGAGTGATCGGGCAGGGGTTTGGGGGCTGACCATTGCTTGCAAGTAGGGAGGTGCTGTTCCCTTTGCCGACCGGTAGGCGAGCACCAGGGTCTTGAATCTGATGCAAGCTGCTACTGGGAGCCAGTGAAGGGTGCAGAAGAGTGACATGGGAGAATTTAGGGAGATTGAACACCAGATGGGCAGCAGCGTTCTGGATGAGCTGCAGAGGCCTGATGGTGGAGGTGGGGAGACCAGCCACGAGTGCGTTGCAGTAGTCAAGGCGAGAGATCACAAGTGTTTGGACCAAAAGTTATACTGCTTCTCTGGTGAGCAATGGACGTATCCTTCTGATGTTGTAGAGGAAGAATCTACAGGAGCGTGCTGTCGCTGTAATGTTCACCACACAGGATAAGGTTCTTGGCTGTATGGGAGTTCTCTACTGTGATGGAGAAGTCTTAGAGAGGGCAGGCTTTCCCTGGGAGGAAGAGCAGCTCCGTTTTGTTAAGGTTGAGCTTGAGGTGGTGGGCTGACATCCTTCAAATGTAATTATTATTAAAAAAAAATAGATAGTAGAAAACCAACACATAACAATAACATTTTGAATGTAAAATGATTCAATGAGAATATCAGTGACTCTTAAATGCCAATAATCAACACATTTTTCTTTAACAGTACAACCCAAGGCTTTTCAGGTCTTGTGAGTTAAGTATGACTAATTATTCATTTACCCATATGGTTAGTTACTTTTAGAACCTGATCCCTGGTTCTAAACAGGGATTTACTATGTTATTTAACACCTTGCTTTTGTATTAATACTAAGTATTTTAGTTTAAGAGAGTAATTGTTTATTTTTTTTTCCTTTAAATTTTTTTTAAATAAAACTTTAATCTATTTTGGTATTACCCAGTAAGTCTTTTGGTCTTTTAGTTAGAATTACCTCTTAGTAGTTATTAAACCTAGAACATATTTTAACCAGAACTTATTCTGAAATGGATTCAACCACAACATTGTACAAGTACCAAAATCATTCACATCCCAAAATCAAATATCAGTGTCAATACATGTATACTCTGGATTCAAACATCAATAAACTTCAATAAGTAACATTACAAAAACAGTATCACACTCCGATGAGTGGATGAGGAGATTTGTGATTACTTAGTCTCAGTCCATGGACCAGGGTCCGGCCAGTGGTTCAAGTGTGTGTGGATGCAAAGGATCTGTCCTAGCGAAATCCAGAAGGCACATTGCACAGTGTCTCTCCTTTTTTCGCTCAGATCAAATCAACAAAAGGGACGTTGGGAATGGCTCGCCAGTCCACGCTCCGCACAGCTCCTCCAACAGAAGCGTAGCAGGACGAGGACGAAATCCAGGATCCAAAGGGAATGAACTCAACTCAACCAAAAAACCCGGCCTTGCAGAACAAAGCCACAAGAAATAATTAATATCCTTTCTCTGAATTACATTAATTTACCTCTTAATTTCAACCTTCAACATGTTTGTTTCATTGTAATCTCCTTTATAATTTATTCAATAAAGATATTTCAATTCCATATCAATTCAAGTGTCAATTGTCTTTCCACTGAATACTAGTATTCACTCAACCGAATATACATTTAGTTCCAATGCTTTAGCTTAGTTTAGTTTAAATTTATTCGCTGGAGTTAGCTAATTTAACTTCACATTAGCAAGGCATATATGTTGGTGGTGCTAACCATTGAATGCTATAGCTATCGTCATGTTAGTTTGTGACTAGCGCTGCTAAAATAATGAAAATACTGACTCACCAAGAGAAATCTTTCCAAGGTTACAGCAGTTTAAAACTGGAACTGTGGCTGGGTGATTCGGAGATTGTGGGTTCGTGGAAGGCTCGTATGTCTTTGAAAACTGAACAACTCTATAGATAACTTTGTTAGCTATGAGGCTATCTGCTAGCGGAGCTGTGCTACTCCACACTCTAGTTCACTCGACGCTTGTCAAAGTAACACTAGTGTTTTATATTCTCAAATATGGAAGTAAGTAGTTCTAAGCAGATCTTGCTAAGGTCTTCATTTCTTCACACACGGAAAAAGACAGAGCGATAGAATTTTTCTATGATCCAACGGGCGGATCTACACTTCTGTAGACTTATTACTTAACTCACAACGAGACTAGGGTTCTAATTGGTTGATTGAATAGTTTCTCAATTATACAAAAACTAATGAAATACTGCTTAATAATAATGATGTCATCCACAAATCACCTTTCCAAGTTTTTACATGAAATACCATTCCCAGTTTTTAACCATTAATATATCCCATATCATCTTATCTTTTATAGATTTTAGCTTCTCTTAATCATTCTTCCTTTTAGTGTCTAATATTTAGTACTAATTCACTTATTTTAAGGATCATTCTATTCATTTAACTCATTTCATAATACTCAATAAGTGCATTATTAATAGGCTCTATTTGTCTGGGTTACAATCGACTAAATGGATATCCTTCAATGTGCTGTTTTTGTATGAATGGAACCCCTTAGATCGTTATTTTTGTATTGTATTTTCTCATGTAAATGTATTCAGGTTTGGAGAACAAGTCACTTTGCATGTAATTCAGATGTAATTTGAATCCATTTGGATGAAACAGCCCGATACAATGGGAGAAAATTTATCTTTTTCAGTCTGCTTATGATACCTCAACAACACTTCAAATTAGCTTAGTCTCAATTTTGCTTTCAGTCACCACAATTTACTTGAATGTCCACTGTTGTTAGAGTTATGCAAATAGCCCTGTATTGTGCAAATTAGAGCAGAATAGATATTCCTCAAAGTGACAAATATCAATGACAAAATATAAACATTTAGATTATTAAAAATATAGCTTTGTATTCCACACACTCCAAATCAAATAGTATGTCTTTCAATAAAGCTACCATTTTAGCCAAATAAACAGTCTTCTTCTTCTTCTTCTTCTTCTTCTTCTTCTTCTTCTTCTTCTTCTTCTTCTTCTTCTTCTTAAAGAAAGCCATTCTCTAAAACCAAACAGGTCCAAGCTGTTTCATTCTAGCCTCCTACTGTTTTCACGAGTGGGCTGCAGTGGAATGTCTGCTATGTGACAACACTAGCCAAGATTCAGAGATTTCCCATGCCTTTTTGTATTCAGTCACTCCATAACACAACATCAGCTAATGGTTACTGCCAGCTACTTATCTCTGTGCTTATGCTAAAGTGACTTTTCTTTATACAAGCACTCAATTTCACATTTCTTGCTCTGCTCTACTTTAAATTGAACTGTGTTTTTTTCAATAACCTTCACATCCTGAGAGAATAATATACATTTCTCCACTGTTTCATTAGACAGTGAAATAATGCTTTTATTTTTCAATCCCACACAAAGGGCATATTTTTTTGTGTTTCGTGACATCCAGTTCTCTTTATTCTTCAGTCCCCAAATGTGCTAGGAGATTTGAGAGATAAAAAAAGCAGCGTGAAATGTCTTTCAAAGGTCTCTTACAAACAGTTTACTCTTTTACAAGGTTAAATGGTGTAGTCACAGATTTTCCTCTCCAGAAATTGATTTTAACATGAGAGTAAACTTTAATCACTTTCTGTCTGAGAAGAATTTAGGAATTCAGAGGAGTGCAGAACAGTGTTTAGTGCTAGGGCCATGGAGTTATTCCTGTTCAGGTTACATGGTCAGGAAAAACTCATGGCCCTACCCATAGAACTCACACACTGACCATCTGCATATCTGACAACTTGTTTGTCTTTATTAGTCTTAGCATCTGTACAATGTGTTCATCTATCCAATGACAATAGTAACAGAAGGTCGTGGAAAAGGTTGAACATTCATCTCAATAAACAGAAAAGCTGTCAGCAAGAAGCCCACCAGTGTGATGCTCATAATTATCTAGTATAGAGGTAATCATTAACAGTCACTACTGATTGCCAGACTGCAATTACCTCACCTGTTAGACACTGCATTGTACAGCCGGGTCAAGCAATAATGATTCTCCATGACTATCTGGAATGCCTTGGAGCCCAAGTCATTCTATACGGAATGTAGTGCCTCATCAGATTGCTCAAGTAATTACACATTAGCACGTGCAGATTAACAATAAATCAAATACCTTTACAATGTATTGTTAAAATACATTAAAAATGCAGGTTTCAAATACAGTACGACATTGGGACCACCATGCCAACCACAGAGTGGAGCTCGCAATAAGCTGCTACTTTATGGGTAGAATAGTGTACAGTAGCAAGGTGATTAAAGTGGATTAACAGGAGAGAAATGAAGGCAGTTTTCACCCTTGGCTCTTTGGCTCTAAGTGGAACATAGTAGCAGAAAACTCCAACCACATCTATTCATGAATAAAACAACAAAACGGTATAAACACACAAGACAGCAGATCACACAGCTATCATACAGTGTTGCTCTTCCTCTTCACCAGAAGAAGCCCCTCGAGTCCCATCAGTAAGAGGCTGCTAAGAGGCTTTTCTCCTGCTGCACAAAGAACTGTCTGTTAGGCTAGGGGGGATCCCAAGAGTCAACTGGGACAGGTGGCTATCCCCACAGGGAGTGTATGGGGGCTGGGGGGGTTGACTGCTAGGGTAATCAGAGACCATCCTGAGACAAAAGCATGGTGTTGTCGGGGTGGTGTGGGTTAACAACTGTTTAACAGAAGGCTTGCCGAGGATGGGTCACAAGAACACCCCACAATAGATACTGTAGTAAGGGACTGTGGCTTTGGTTAGTGTGGAAGGAGAAGTAATAAACACATGCTAGTTCAAAATATCTACCGACAAGATGGAGTGTTAAGGAAGCCAACACCTCCTTCCAAGGGGGCCAGTTGCATGGAAACAGAGATTTACACACAGCTAGGAAATAACAAATGACCACTTAAAAATTAAAGATTTACATATATCACCTCCTTCATGTCAATTTATTGTCTTAGTTATCAATCAGGTTCTAGTGTCATGATATATATCTTATATTAATTATTAATATGGGATGTAGCTCAATAGACTGAGAGGTTATTCAGGGAAAACACAAGCCACATAATGTGAAACTCTCCAACTCAAAAGTCCCAAGACACAGGCTCACACCACAGAGCACAGCGGTAATTTGAAACTGCTGAAATTATATTTCGGAGGTGGACACTCTTTAAATCTAGAAATTATCTTATTGTTTCTTATTAAGGTCCTGATTTGAATGAAGAGGCTTTAGACTGTGCCAAGGAAACTAATCTCCCTGGATATTAGAGGTCTCGTACCTCTTGAACCAAAGCACTTGAGAGGAGATCTTTCAGGGTCTGTTACACTGTTTAGAGGCTTTTGGGAGCGGAGGATTGTTTTTTTTTCTTTTACATCCGTCAGTACTGTCTGGCGTTAAATGGGTATTTCAATGCAGTACAGCAACAGATTTGATGAGTGAATCCCTATTTTTGGCACTCTACACTATGCCAGGGCCAAGAGGACAGACAACTAGAGCTTTGTCTATTTGGTGGTGTCAAGTCATCAAGTTTAGGCTGTTGAAACACACATTAACAACTGGAGGTCTGTGAAAGAAAGAGAAACAGACCTATCTGAGGGACTATCACAGGACAGGTATTTTTATAAGATGTAAGAGGATTAAAGAGAAATCTCTTGTGGCACGTAAAAACAACTATATCACAAACAAATAACATCTGTTTTCATGTGATATGACTAAAAACACAGACGAAAACACAGCAAAGATTATAGGTCACTTTATACAGACCATTATAAATTATTTTGGAAAATGATGATGGAAAATCAAAACACATTAACAATATCAGTTATTATTGGAGAGTATCTTATCATGTAACTAATCCTGTCATGCAAAGATGGCTAAGAGAGGCTCATATTGGGAAAGACAGTGATGGGGAGGGTGGTTTCTGCTCATTCCCAAGGGGATCACATTGCCACCAAGTGCTGTCAAAATGTTCCCAGGCAGGAAGACAGTTTATGAGGAAGTGCAGACAGGTTGTTTGGAAGCAATGAGGATGGGCTCCAATTATGACAATAAGGACACTTGGACACTTGGACACTCAGAGTACACATGAATATACACTCACCGAACACTTTATTAGGAACACTATACTAATACTGGGTAGGCCTCCCTTTGCTCTCAAAACAGCCTCAATTCTTCATGGCATTGATTCACACGATGTTGGAAACATTCCTTTGAGATTCTGGTCCATGATGACATGATTGCATCACGCAATTCCTGCAGATTTTTCAGGTGCACTTTCAAGCTGTGAATCTTCCGTTCTACCACATCCCAAAGGTACTCTATTGGATTCAGATCCAGTGACTGGGAAGGCCACCGAAGAACACTGAACTCATTGTCATGTTCATGAAACCAGTTTGAGACGACTTTTGCTTTGTGACATGGTGCATTATCATGCTGGAAGTAGCCATTAGAAGATGGGTAAATTGTGGCCATGAAGGGATGCACATGGTCAGCAACAATACTCAAATAGGCTGTGGCATTCAAGCGATGGTTGATTATTAACGGTATTAACGGGCCCAAAGTGTGCCAAGAAAACATTCCCCACACCATTACACCACCTCCACCATGAGAAGGTGTACAGGTGTTCCTAATAAAGTGTTGGGTGAGTGTATTTATAAAGGGAGAGAACACAAACAGAGACTAAACATTTTTATGAGAGGAAACAAGAAAGACGAACTTGAAGACATACTTCTTTTATAAAGCACTTTTTCCTCTCCACAACGTATGAAGGGACAGTAACAAAAAAACAACCACAGTATGTGCTTTAATCCTCTACTGATGCTTGAGGAATTCCAAAATGTCTGTTTTTAAAAAAAAGATACAAACAATATAGGGCTATGGTGATGACTCAATTAAGTTCACCCAAAACCTGTCCAAATTCAGATCAAATCACTTGACCTGTGTCAAGTCTATCTGTTGTTGTGGTTTCTCTTTGACCTGAAACTGCCCTTATTTGACCTGGATCAGTGTCCAGCGAGTTAGGTCAATCTCCAGCTCTCCTCACAAAAGAGATGAATACAGTCTCATACTATGCATGAAAACAAACTAGAGAAATGTTGGAAATAATTGCTGGGAATCACACAAGATTTGAAGTAAACACTCAATTCACTCAATTCAGTAAACAATAAAACAATTTTTTGTCTTTCTTTCTCTCCCTGCAATCATTTGCTCTCATGACACAAAGAGCAGAAGAACTGAAGAACTGAAAAGGTCAGAGCCTAGAACAGCAGCTTCTTTGATTCCAAATATAGCCACGGAAAGGTTTCCGGGCCCTGAACAAGAAAAAAAGATCAAATGGGACGGGGGTTCGTTTTGTTCTCTCTTTTTTGACAGTTGAGTCTTCCTGGCTGAAGCTGTTCTGTGTTTAATCTCCATAGCTCAGTGGATTGATCCCCAGCACTGTGGTAGTGCAGAGAGAGCTATATCCAAGACACACATCAAACAGGGCAGACACACAGGGTGCCAGGAGGTGACCCAACACACATCAAGGTGAGAGAGGCTAGGGGAATATATGAGAGAGAGTAGGGGGCATATTTGAGAGGGGGGTATGAGACAATGAGAAAACTAGAGTTCAAATCTCTGTCATTTGGCACAACCCTTGGTTTGGCCTTGAAAATGGTGGATTGGACAAGAACCAAAGAGCGACAGTTAAGTCATCATTGCAGTCAAGCTGAATGGCAACTCAGATCTACGGAACAGAGGTCACACCCAAGACTGTGTGACTAATACTGACTAATTAGCTAATCCCTTGGATTGAAACAGGCCTTCCATGGAAATTTACCAGAACGGCTACATTTCACCAGAAATGTTGACATTACCCATTGGTCATACACTGGTTCCAACAGTTAGGAGGAACTAAAGGGTTCGTTTGCTCTGATAGCAACGTTTGTCAGATGCATACAGTCCTCTCTCTAGTGTTAAGCAACATCCAAATACAACAACCAATTCATAACTCCAATTGGGTCGTAGGCTAATTCACATTGTTCATTATCATTGCCTATGCCATTGTTTTCATCAAAGGTAGTTGTAAATATCGTAGTAATTTAGGATATTGTTCCTGGATGGAGAGTGTACTTAACAACTCAACTCTCAGTATGAGGTGATGTGAGTAATATTGACCATTACCAAGTCACATGGGAAGGGTAATGGTGCTTATGAGAAAATTGCCAACACTCAAATTTGATCTAGTTGTATGTTTATCATGCTAAAAATAACCTCACAATAAATGACAATTTATGGAATGCACCATGACAAACGTGAGTTCTCAGGGTGGGCATTTGTATATTAAGTTTCCATAATACTGTTTATAACAGCTTACCAAGACAACTATTGTACATTTCTAGACAAGGAATTTTCAAGATGAGACCCCACTGTTATTCTCACATGGGTTTGCATAGACCATAGTCTATTTCTCCCATATTTGGTGAGACTGGTCTCAGAGACTTCACACTTCACTAACACTGATGTGTCTCTGCAACTTGGCAAGTGTAAAATTTTACCAATGTCTGCAAGAGAAAGTCAAAGTTATCCAGTTATGCAATAAAAGTAATCTAATTGGGATGACATATTCAGCATTGAAGTAAAGTTGAATGGTATCGCATGCAGAACATTGCATGAGAAACACAGCATTAGGAGTGTGGTTAACCTTGACATGCAGTAAGTATTTTTCCAAGTCGAAACAAGATATTCATGGTAAGGGCATACCTTATTAAGTTTTCCATTGCTTTATTAATCTCCCAACATTCTTCTTTATGTCTGGGAATGTGAAAGGGCTGACAGTGGATCCAATTCCCTACATAATGGTCATAGTTAAGGATTAGTCAAACCAAGAGCTGTATGACTACTTTATCTAGCTCATGAATTAAAGCTATTCCCATTATGCCAAGCATTGTCATGTGATCTGTGTAGTGATTATTTTTTGCTGACACTATAACTTAATAAGCCAATATAAAGGCTAATAAATGTCAATACATGCTGGAATACTTCCGACACATTTTTTTATTAGGTTATCAAAGTTGCATTTATTTTTTTCTAAGAATGCTAATACATTAAAGTATAATAAATTAGATATTAAATATTAAATCAGAAATGTCTCTTACAGTATGCAATCATCATCAACGTAATCTTGTTTCAGTAGTCTGTATCTGTGCCTTCCTGTCCGTGCAGCCCTCTTTGCTGTATGGGTCTTTTCATCTACCCTACTCCAGTAACCCATATCCTGTGTCTTGTGTGTCCACTCTGTCGCATGGTGACAGTTTCCCAGATACCACAAGGTATTAGTTCCTCAGCCTTGTGGCACAGACCAAACCACTGTCTAATTTGCTTATGGATCCTCGATGGAAGCCGCTCTCTCAAACGTATGGCAATGTAATTATTTGGTCCGGAGGGAAGTAATTGGGGCGAAGCTACTTGAATGAATAAATCATTGTTTTGCACTTGTGTGATCTGTTTAACTTGGAGATAGCAGGGTCTCACTGTCTATTTCTCAAACATCAGCTCTTATGGCTTAGTTATGGCTAAAATTTCAACCAGTTTCTGGAATACCTTATTTTATAAAACAATGAATTGTCTTATTTCTACGACAAAACTGAACAAACTGAATGGATATCATACCATTGTATTGTTTGAAAAGGAAATGCATAGTTCAACAATTATGGCTTTGTCAGCAAGGCCTATAAACTATTCAACCACCAGGTCAAATGTGGTTCCTCAAATGCTGAGAACTGGTACAGTTTGAGCTTGTTGAAATTACTCTCTCACTGGAGCAGTTGGCACAAAATAAAAGAACGGCAGTGCTGAGAAAAAGTGTTTCTTATCACTTTTCTGTTGTTCTAGGTTCAAGGGGAATGCTGGAATCCCATGCTCTGTAAAAACACCCATGCTCTGTAGCAACTGAAGCCACGTTTAGCTGAGTCAGTATTTAGTGAATTGACATGGTGAATGATTAAGTGAAAGAGAGAGCATTAGGATCTCTGTCACAACGAGATTGAGAGGTGCTAAATGAATATGCAGTTATGGAGGGAAAGTAAGCCTTTAATCTTAGCCGTGGAAAGACAAAAACAACAAAAACTGTACATGGGTAGTGTACCATGCACCTCTCTCGGGAATTTTTACACAGAAGGCTATTATGACCTTATTATTATTATTATTATTATTATTATTATTATTATTATTATTATAATTAACCAGATTAACCTGTTCTTTTCTTAAAATCCTCTGATTGCTTTAGGGGCACTGGGTCTAGTCTCTCCTGAGGGGTAAAGAGCTAGTCAATCATGACACAGTAAAGATTGTTCAATAGGAAATTGTCAGTATTTTATATTTTATATAAAATTGGTGGTCATTCACAAGGCATCATTCCAAAAAATGCTTTGGCCTTGTTTAGCTTGACAGACAGATTAAGTGTGCCAAAAGCTCTTAAGAGGAGAGGAGAGATAAGGCAACATAAACCAAATAAAGCTGCTCTGCACTTTGAGGGCTCCAATTTTGTTCCACCAAACAGCAGCACTAAAACCATGTACAAAGTCCTTTTTGGTAATTTGGTGTCACCTCTGTTCCGACCAACACAAACTTTGCACCAATATAGGCGGGGCAGTAAACAGCAAACGTCTTCTTCTCATATTCAATTATCTCCACCCAGTCATTGCCGGAGACCTGCCCTAACTAAAACTTTGCTGAACGAAATTAACTTTAGTGGTGCGCAGCGCTCCTTTAGCGGAAGCAAATTGGAGCTCATACTGAGGGGTATCTGTTGTACGCACATTTTGTGCCTTTGTTAAATACAGTGGTTTTAGACATGGTGTGAGACTGTTGATAAAGATAAAACAACTAGAGTATTTGAATACAGATCCTGTGAGGAAATAACTGAGCTTCAATGCGGTTCTACTCCATTCGATTAAATTCTTCAAATCCTCATTCAGTGGTGGGTGCAAATTTTGCACATTACTCATTTGGGGTTCAGACAGTGATACATTGCTAGGGAGACATTTGATTATGTACATCATGTACTTTGTGAGGGTCATAATAATATAATATATCTAACATATTTTCTAAGACTCTCTATTAGTGTGCCATATGTTATCCCTTATAAAGGTCAGAAGATCAGATAAATAAAGTGGAGGTTCTATCTTTTTCTGGGAAGTGGTAAGGAATAGCTGCTCATCGCCAAGCAATGGAGACCAGGGTCTCTACTTCCCAATGACTTTCCCAGTACATTTTCTCTGGAAATTCAATAACCTCCTCAGCATAGCAACATGCCAGTGAGATAAATAACAATAAAAAGACACCACATGGTTGGCATTCCTTCCCTTTTTTTGTCTAATTTGTGATGCATTCGATTGACTTGATCTGTCCATTAGAATGATTGATGGATACTTAAACGTTTGTGTGTGGTAACACATTTTACATTGTAGTGTCTTTGAGTACTGAGGAAAGCCCTATACAAAATAAATGTGTTTCCTCTACAAATAGTTCGGAGGGTATAAAAAGAGAATGAGCTGTCATTTCCTGAATTTAGACGATATAATCACCCCTTTTGCTTTGTGTTTGGTCCAAGTGGGTAGGCGAACAGAATAAATGAGCACAATACTCCATGGTACATTGCTCAAAATGCCACATGTTGCAACCTGATTATGACTAGCCTGACTTAAATCAAGCAACATCAAGCAACAAGGAAATGTGCATAGGACCTTTCCTGTGGTCTTAAGAATCCAAAATACTGTCATTTAGTGCCAGTGACATGTTAACACAAAAAGTCAACTACAGTATCTTGCAATTTTTAGAAGCTGTGTGGGTGTGTGTGTTATAAATCAAACCAACTGTACACTAAAACTCAGAAAGAAGAAAATCACAATATATTATTTCTTTTCCCTGTCACACCTTTCAACAACACCAATAAATTAGAAAGTTAAAAAGTAGGCAACATGAACGCACAACACACACACAAGTAATTTGAATCAACAGGAAGTGGAGTTTAAAAGCTAACATCATTAATCTTTGTACAGAATTGAATGTATTCTGTTGTTTACCAGTCATGAACCAGTTGACTAGTTTGAAACAACGTTAAGACCAACAAATACAAAAAACTATCTATTATTTAAGTTAGTCAAGTGTTGTAGACCTCAAGATTTTCATTTTGGAAGAGGTCTTATATAAGGAATTAATCTCTTGTCGTTAAAAACAAATAAAAACATTAAAATAATGACATTGTTGACCTAGGCATAGCAGTTTTGAATGCCGTCTGTCTAAAATAAAAGCAAGAATTACATTGAGGGGAAAACAGTGATGCAGATGATTTGGCGCGATAGCAAATTGCACTTTGATGCTACAA
The DNA here is from genome assembly GCF_951799395.1 of Argentina silus. Lineage (NCBI taxonomy): Eukaryota > Metazoa > Chordata > Actinopteri > Argentiniformes > Argentinidae > Argentina > Argentina silus. The sequence goes on along the minus strand of NC_139655.1, from coordinate 26,666,167 downwards.
CCTAATCTCATATGAAGGAAATGCAGTGCTTTTGCCACATTAAATGGTCTGTCCAATCTCTCAGCACGAAACACTAATGCTCCAAATGACCACTAATTACTTAATTAATCCATTACTTAGATCATCTGACTGAAAAGGGAGCTGAATGTGGCTAACCCAAGACATAAGTTATGTTGAGTAAGCACAAAATAGGAGGAAACACTTTGAAACGTTGGATGTGCTTGATGAACTAGTTTTCATTTCCTATTTCAAAGCATGTTGCTAGGCTGTGCCCTACATGAGCCTGGTAAGCCTGGTAAGCGAAAGAGGGCACAAGACACTGAGGTATCGGAGTCTTTGGAGTACAGTAAGAGTGCAGTACATGATATATCTGTGCAAAAGACATTAATTGTACGCAAGTCAGCTATGTGAGCAATAGCGAAAACCCAAAACGAACAAAGAAAATGTTCCTTAAAGACAAGTAACATTTCCGCCCTGACACTTCAAGACGACTGAGGGGGAGGTTCTTTATGAGTGTATCTATGCACAAAACTTGCCAAACTCACTTGTGTTAGAAAAACAACATTTTGTTTAGTTTCAGCTGGACAGTGTTTGTAGTTAGTCTCAATAGCTTTACTCTCGTTTTTCATGAGGCAATAAGTGGCTAAGGTTTAGTGAGGTGTACGTTTGCCGACGACAAAAAGTGATTTGGTTTTAAGATACTATTTAAGATAGCACAAGTCATCCAACACATATTTGCTCTTTTCAGCACCACTTAAATGTCACTGTGACATCACTGTACAACATTTAGCAGCAACAGGAATTAAAAAAACACAGTCAAAAGAACACATCCTCAGCTAGATTTTGCATGGCAAGATCAATAAGCTAACAAGCTAATCATTTGTCCACTTAATTCATCATTTCAAAATGTTTTCAACAAACTCATTGACAACCCTATGATGTAACCCGCCAGGCTTTATCTACGTCGTCATTAGCCTCATAATGTTATCCAAAGCAGTAGTATTCATCAGAGTCCACCCTGAGTCGCATGGGCGGTTTGCTGAATGTATCGTCATCTCTAACAGGTTTATCCGAAAAATGATCGATGTCCACTGGCGAGGGATGGTCAGGGAGGTCCTCGGCCAATGTGTCCAGATAGCTGCCCACAGATATGCCGTCCAAACCATCATCTGTCAGGCTGGTGAAGCTGCCCCGTGGGGAAGTTCCGTCCTGGCTGTCTGATAGGCTGTACAGGCTGCCTGTCAGGCTGCTTTCGCGACTGGCCACACCCCCCTTCTCTTCCATTACCCAGCGGATGGACTCGATGCCCTCGTTGATTGTCATCAGCTGCTGCATAAGCTTGACATCTATGGCCCGGAGATGTGCCTGTGTTTTGAATGAAGAGATTAATTAAAAAACAACACTCAATAATACTTCCAAAATGTCTTCATACAGAAAGATATTTTTTTTCCCATTCCCTTCTGGTGGGAAGCACATCTTTACATCAATAGTTATGTTGTGCATAATAGGTATAAGGAGACATGAAAAGTAATATAACAGGAAATCATCCCCTTTCATTTAATGGAATGGTCTGTGCATAGCTCAACACTCTTTATAGTGACCATTCATTGAACACCCTACACAGACTGGGGGGGGGGGGGTATTAGAAAAGATGCCCCCTGGCTAGCGACGAATAGCCAGCCATTTATGGAAACGGACAGTGGCAGGAACCTCTAGCCAGTCAAAAAAGCATTGAGCCAGATGGTGGCTGACAAGGCCGATACAATATTCCGGACAGCTGGCTTAATAAAACAGAGCCCTTCTTGGGAGTGGATCCGCGACAGGCCCCTTTTAGCTCATAATGCAGCCAGTGTTTGCTTTGTGGATATAGCCTCCCTTTATGTGCACACAAGTCAAGCCAGAGCATAGTGGAATTTTACAGCATTAGCAGTCTCAAATAAACGAGTCGCCTCAGACGGAGGGTATATCACAAGATGAGACCAGCTAATGAGACTAGCGCTGCATGATAGCCGATATTTACCTTCACAGATCATCGTCTCCCATAACACTTAGCCATTTTTAAGTTTTTGTTAATTTTGCATTCTTAAAGGTGAAGCATGTCAGGGTTTTTTGTAGCTCAACCTCAACATCAGATTTTAGGAGGAGCAAACTGAACACTCTTCACCGAATGTTCTTTATCATGTGATCTCATTGCTTGACCGCTACCAATTTATCATGGACGTTATTGTAAACCTCAAATCTACATACTGGACCTTTAACTTAATTCAAAACTGTTTACATTTCCCTTGCTTTTATAGAGTACGAGACAGGCATTAGAAGATGCCAACATGATCAACATAGGCTAATCATTGTTGATGTTTAATCTGTATGTTACAGACTGTTATCCACCTGATGTGATAGCCTAAAACAGCTTTTACTGTTATCAGTATTAAGTAACAATATGACATGGACATGAACAACTGGTAGTCTATTGTGGACCTCATTTGGCAGAGAGGCCATGAGTAAAGTAGCCTGATTGGATTACAGATTAAGTTGTGAGTGTAAGAAGTGACAGCAGTACAAAAGCCCAAGATGGTCCAAATAAGCAATGAACAATACTGTGGAGGAGGAGTTAGCAGACTACTACTAATAGAATTAAACTGGTTTTAACAGCTGAATTAAAAACATGTTTGGATGCAATTCAGTTTTTCCTCTATGTAATTGGCTATATAAAGTGACTGTCTCGTCACAACACAAAGACTGGCTTTACCCAGTCAAGATCCTCTCTCATCGTTCTTCCAACACAATCATCATGATTATGTTGTATCGGACACCAGCCTTTTACATTGGCTCAACATGAAAGCTTGTGAGGACAGTCTTTTGCCCCAGTTGGTCAGTCGGTCAGCCCGGGCATGACACAGCCCCCTACTCTACAAAACTCTGTCAATTTAACCATCTGTTCAGGAATCCTAATACCACAACTGACCATAAGCCTTAAAATGGGGGTTTGCTTTGACTACACAGCAAATCAGACACGGGTAGACTCTGGCAAATGCAATGGTAAAAGCACTAAAAACAGCAGTGAAAAAGTACAGAAAGTCTGTATGAGCAAAATCATAAATAGACACATAATTGTGTTTTGGTTTCGCTTGTATTTTCGGTCAGAATTGCGTTACATTCACTGAGGTGTGAATGGTCTGTCTTCAAGATGCTGAACTATGCACTGTTGTAATGAGCCAGTGTGATTGGCCTTTACCAACCGGGTGGTTTCACATTTGTGAATAGTCACCTGGCTCTTAAATTGATGCAATGATACATTGTAGTGACAAGCATCAAGTTAATTTACTTTTCTGACGTAGCCTATAGCACTAGGCTAAAACCAGCAATACAGTGTTATTGTGTATCCCTGTTATATGTTTTGTTTTCTCTGTGTATTTCTACTTGTATTATTGGAAAGTGTTTTTCCAATAAACACATTTATTAAAAAAAATAAAAAAAAATAACATATTATTATTATGAAGGCTATATCTCCATTTTGGATTCTTACCAATCAATAGTATAGCATAACAGAAGAAAGATTCTATAGGCCCTATTATCAGTGGCTCGTGTTCATGTTCTGGCCTATTCCTATGATACAGACATGTCCAAATTCAGATTACAATTCTATATATTGCGGTGCTACTGTATCAGCTCCGGTTGAAAAAACGCAGGCTATACCAAAAGCAACATCGGCTACACTATATACACACAAATTGCATCATCTTCTGATAAAGACTTACCATTTCTTGTTTCAAAAATAACATTTTGCCCTCCAGTCTTTTCAAGTCTGTAGAGTGTGTACGGTTATTCGCGTTATTCGGTGTCGCCGACCTTTTCTCTTCATGCTTGTCGTGATGGTTTACCACCGCAAGCGAACGAATGAGACTTTCGGGGACTTTGCGACCCAACTTTGTCTCAATATCCTTAAAATCGGGCAAGACGTCGTCCTCGTCCATGGTAAAAGTACAGTGCCAGAGGAATAAAACTTGTTTTCACTACGAGCAATAGAATACAACAAAAACTCAAATTATGGGGTCCGGCTCGTGGAACTCCCACTGACTTCGCAACTATTGGGTCATAGCCTTGAAGGGAAAGCTGTGGAGTCTGACGATGGCAAAGCGACTGTACATCCACCGGCTTGCAGTTTAAAAATACGTTTTTTTTGTTTATCAAAGTTGCATCAGTCACTCACAAAATAATGACACAAGTACATGTGAAATAAAAGGTTTTAAAATGTCGGACGTGTCTATTGAAACTAAAGTCACTCCAGAAGGACGGATGGTAAGAAAACAACGTGCTTACCATATAGCCAACCACCCTCCCCATATGGAGCTTCCCCTGAAACCGAACACCCTGGACAGGTGGGACATTGATACCACGCCCATTCATATGGTAATTATTGTCACAGGAAATGTGTTTTCAAAAATGCAGTATGCGTTCATATATGTACAGATCTTTAACCCAATCATGTTTGACATAGTGACACGACAAATTAAGTTGACATGCAGTTATGGAATAGGCCTATACCTACCATTTGTGGCCTTCTCTCAAGTTTTAGTATTTTCTCAAGACTGATTTAGCAGATGTCAAGCCTTAAGTACGATGTAAATTCCTGTAATTACCATTGTGGTGGTACAATAATTATTCCCCTGTTGTTACCCTGGAATAGTGTGACAAGATGTGTTTTAGCGTTGTGTTTTAGGGATGTGTTCAAACTATTCACAGATTAACTCACTCTTAGTTTTCTTTATATATTTTAAATGTTGTATTGGACATTATCAATTCAATGGAACTGCTCTCAACTATGATACATGACTTTGTGGCACCACCATCAGTAAATCAATAATTCTAAAAAAGCAAATGCAATGTTAAACTGCTGAACTGTTTATGTAATCAATCCTAATCTTTTTTGAAGGTGAAATAAACGCACACATTTTTGCAAGGAGAACTGGCACTCAACTACTATAATTCTTTGCTCTTACACCCCCTTGTGGCCACTATGGATTTATTGCTTCATTCAGTACCTTGTCAGTCTACCTTGAAGAGATAGTTCAGGTTATATTTTTTCTCATTTTCCACTTGCTAGAAGGTTTGTTTGTCACTTTTTCTGTCATATTTCCATTCTTGAGCTTTCTTTGGCTGGCTCCAGGGCTAGCATTTAGCCATACCTGTGTACATGAATAGGATGACCTTTCAAAACGTCAGTTGGTCCAATCAGGTCAGTGGGATCGTCTGGCGGGCATGCCGCAAAACCTAGTGGCCACTCGTGGTTGTAGTTCTCACTTGTAGTTCTGCCCAAAAAGACAATTCCCAATGTAATTGCAATGGCACAGTCGGTATTGTTCCTGGCCGTATGAGGTCGATTCCAGCATGACTTTGTTCTACAATTACTTACAATTACTTATGTTCTACAAATACAAATTCATGCCTTGGCCATCATATTTTTTTTATAGCCCAGATCGGACGATAGAAGCATCTCTCTTACTTCGATAAAGTGCTGACACCAGGGCAGCCAGCCAGGGCATGTGCAGACAACGTGTGAGCAGGTAGAAAACCGATAAAAAAAAAAACCCAGCTACAACTAGTAGGGTACAGTACATTATATGAGATTATCTGTATAGTATAGGCTACTACATGTAGCCTAATTATTTAGTATGTTTTCAACAATGGTTCTAACTTGCTATGGCAAGATCATGCAAGATAATACAATATGCAAGGTAATACAGCCTAATAGAAATTCTGCAATGATGAAGGAATGACTGTAATGTCATGTTCTAAAATTACTTTGTGATGATGAACCGAGTTGTCCAACTCAACATTCAGTATTACTAATGACATGCACACCTTCAGAATAGAAAGTGACAGGCTATTATCAGATTCATAACCAAGCTTTGAACTTAGTGGCGTTACCATTCTCTCGTGATTGACTGTTATGGTCAGAGCTAATGAACCCAGGCACAGAACACAGAGTCAGGACACAAATATAAAATAATAGGGTATTTAATGAGGGAATAGCAGGGAACCGGAAAAGCAGGGTGGAATGGCAAACGGGGTAGGGCAGGTAGGCAGACAGACAGGGCAGGCGGGGCACGTAGGGCAGGTTGGGCAGGCAGGGTAGGTAGACTAGGCAGGCAGGGCAGGCGGGGCACTTAGGGCAGGTTGGACAGGCAGGGTAGGTAGACTAGGCAGGCAGGGCAGGCTCAGGCTCAGATGTTTGCAAATCAAAGAAACTGGTGTAATTGCTTGTGGCTGGTCGGTGTAGGCCACTGCCACAGCGCACATCTTGGCAGGATCTTTTCTGCCTTAACAAAAAGCATATACTCCAGCAGGCGTTGCAGGACTTGGCAAACATGCAGTACATGTTCCGAGAGGGATTGAGAAAAAATCTGAATGTCATCCAGGTAAACAAAAACAAATCGTTTCAGCATGTCATGCAGAACATCAGTAACCAGGGCCTGGAAAACCGCAGGGACATTAGTTAATCCAAAAGGCATCACTAAATATTCAAAATGTCCAAGGGGGGTGTTAAATGCCGTTTTCCACTCATCGCCCTCCTGGATGCGGACTAGGTGGTAGGCATTGCATAGGTCCTGTTTAGAGAATATGGACGCCCCCAGAGGCAGAGGGTACTTGTTCTTGACTGTGATGTTATTAAGCTCACAGAAATCAATGCATTGCCAAAGTGATCCATCCTTCTTACCCACAAAGAAAACCCCCACGCTCACCGGGGAGGAGGAAGGACGGATGACACCTGCAGCTAGAGAGTCCCGAATATATGTCTCCATTGCCTCTCGTTCCGGCCGGGAGAGATTGTACAGCCAACCACTGGACAGGGAGGCACCAGGCAGAAGGTTGATAGCGCAGTCATAGGGATGGTGCGGTGGGAATGATGAGGCATGGTGTTTGCTGAACAGCAGCAAGGTCTTGGTATTCCTGCGGAACAGATGAGAGATTGATAGACTAAGGCAGGGGCAGTGGGTCAAAGATAGAGGGAGCAGGGGCTGAGAGCAGATAGTGTGAGTGGCAAAAATCACTCCAGGAGCGAACCTTACCGGAAAGCCAGTCCAATTGCGGGTTGTGTTTCTGTAACTAGCGGAAACCTAGCACAAGAGGGGAGCGGGGGCAGTCCATAACATGAAATCTGATATGCTCTTGGTGATTACCTGACAGTAAGAGACATAACGGTACAGTCCAGGAATCGATGAGGGCAAGCGGCATCCCGTTGAGGGCCTTGGCTTCCAGGGGGCAATCCAGGGCTTCGAGATCAATGCCCATCTGTCTGGAAACCTCCCAGACGAGGAAACTCTCATCCACCCCGGAGTCAATGAGAACCAAGAGGGGCAGAGACTGGGATCGCCACACAAGGGTGGCATGGAGTTGGGGAGGGGAGAGAGAGGAACAAACAGCTCGGCTTGCCAGTATCTCTCCTATTACTGGCGAGCCCACCCTTTTCCCGAGTGACCAGGACAGGTGGGTCAATCAGGTGCCCACCCTGGCCGCAGTACAGGCAGGCTCCTTCCCTGAGGCGACGAGCCCTCTCCTCCAGGGACATCCGGGCTCTACCCAACTGCATGAGCTCAGGGTCAGAGAGGTTGGGGAAAACTCTGTGGAACTCTGAACCTCTTGGAGGCGGAGTGGGTGGAGTAACCGATGGGAGCAGGATGGACGACTGTGCCCTGGTAGACCTCTTCCTGCAGCGCTCACAGAGACGGTTGTCTAAACGAATGGCATGGGAGATGAGTTGGTCGAGATCTGGGGGCTCTTCGTGGGACGCTAGCTCTTCCTTTATGGCGTCGCTCAAGGCGTTCTGGAATGCGTCCTGGAGAGCCTCATCAATGGCTAGGGAGGCCACGTTGCGAGAGTCTTGGTGGAGGGAGAAGAGTCGCTGGGCTGCGTCCTTGCCTTGGACGGGGTGTTCAAAAACCTTTCGCATTGCCTGGGTGAAATCAGCATAAGAAGAGCAGATTGCCGACTGTCTCCCCCAAATAGAGGAGGCCCAGGCGAGCGCAGCTCCTTTAAGAGATCTGAGCAGATAAGTTATGCGTTACTGGTCGGAGGAATAGGTAGGTGACTGTTGCTCGAACACTAGCGAACACTGAACTAAATAAGCCTGACAAGAACCTAAATCGCCATCGTAACATTCAGGCACAGTGACAAAAGGTTCACAAACAAGGGCGGTAGCACTAGGAGCTGGACTAGGGGCTATAAGGGTTGTCTGGGAGGTGGAAGGGTTACGGAGATTACTGAGGGCGATGGACAACTCTCTCAAGCTATGTGAAATGTCAGTGAGTGCCCTTTCCTGTTGCCCCAGACTGACATCCTGGCTGGCGCAGGTGTGGCGGAGAAACTCTCCTGTACTTGCGATGGTCTCGAGGGCTTGGGAATGCTGTCCCAGAAAGGAGCCTTGGTAGATAAGGGCTTGCTGGAGTGACTCTGTGTCCGCTGGGTTTGTCGTCATGGCCAGATCGTACTGTTACGGTCAGAGCTAATGAACCCAGGTGCAGAACACAGAGTCAGACACAAATATAAAATAATAGGGTATTTAATGAGGGAATAGCAGGGAATGGGAAAAGCAGGGTGGAATGGCAAACGGGGTAGGGCAGGCAGGCAGGCAGACAGACAGGGCAGGCAGGGCACGTAGGGCAGATTAGGCAGGTGGGTAGTGTGGGCAGGTAGGCAGGTGGATAACCGGGTCGAGGTCCTGAGATAATGATCAGACTGAGTACAAAAACACGAGGACTAAGAATCAACATGAGACTAAGCGGCCAAGAATGAGCTTGGAAACAACAAACAATGATCTGGCGAAGAGTGGATGGGAAGCCGGGGTGTAAATACAGCAAGGTGATGAGCAGATGATAAACAAATGAGCAGAACGAGCAGGTGGAGATGATGAGTGACAGCAAACCAGAGCCTGGCCACGCCCACACACAACACAAACACACAGACAAAGAAAGACAGGAGAGAGGGAGGAACTGGCACAGACTAGGATGAAATGGAGGGCGTGGCATTGACATTGGATCAAACTAATGTGTGCTGTAGGCCTATTGTTGTTTTATCAAATACATATCAAATCATTAGGCTACAGAATTAGATTTATAACTTGGCTACTGTTGCAAAAGTAGGATATTACTTAGAAACATGTGTTATTGGGGCAATGACCTTTTAGACATCACAGCTTCAGAAAAGAAAAATAATAAATGTTATATCTTATTCATAACAGGACTTGATTGAACGAGGGATGCTGTCATGAGTTGAGATCAATAATATTGTCAATTGGCTAGTGATGGAAGATATTATAGAAGGCCATTTGGCTATTTAAAAATCTGTGATATTTAGACCATGTTATCTATGGGATACTAATTTACATGATGATATCAAGTGGATTATCACTGTATACATCATGGTTGAAGGTAAGGCCTTAAATAGGTCTGGATAAGCCTTCAACACTTTAAGTAAGTGGACAATTAGGTTTAACATTGATAAATCTGTACTATCCCTTTACATTTTGGCCACTGTGGCCCGCATCCAGTAATTACAAGCTTGTGTATTTTGAGACAAGAATACAGGAAGAGAAATTATTGAAGATAATGTTACAGATATTATAAATTAGCATTCTTAATGAATAACATTTTATTTAATTTTGAATGAAAATGGTTCAGTTAAAAATATTTGTATACTTTCAGAATCAAAATGTTTACAAGTCAAGCCACTCCAGAGGGTAAGTAACAGTAGAATGAATGATACAGTATGTTCATTTAAACTCCATTTATGGACTACAGTACAGTATGTGTTATATTGAAATGGCACACAAACATCAATTCGTAATCTAATTACATCGCTGCAAACAATACAAAAGTATGAAAATAAGTACCACTCAGCTTAGCCTGTTGTTATAACACTGAGCCTAGACTACAGATTGGCCTTTATCGTGGTCATCGTAACGTTGGTACTGTTCTCCGAGAAGTGGCTGATGGCCCTCTGCCTTGCTGTAGGACCTGGCACGCACGGCACACGTGGTGGCAGCGAAAATTACTGCCACGATGACGAGAGCTGCTACGATGGTGATGGTAATGATCTCCGTCAGAGAGAAAGGACGAGCTAGAAAGACAAGTAAAATGTACAGTTTTACAGTAAAAAAGAATGTCCATTTAGTTCAAAGTAAATAAATAGAACATGACATTGACAAGTAGATAGATGACCCACACAATTAACACAAGTGCAATGTTGCCTGTAGCTTATACATTCACAGCAATATATTATACATGTATTTGTAGTTGAAAAGAATAAACCCTACATGATGTATTCTTTTTTAAAATACACACCTGGCCATTCTGCCTCATATGAGTACCCAAGGTTCTCAGGGGCAGTCATAAACATCGCAGCATTTGTCACCGGTGGCCAGAAGGGCACCATATTGTACCCCCTGTTGTGACCAATGGGGGCATTCTCTGAAGGATATACAGGTGAATCTGCAAGATATAAGAACATTCACATTAAAAGATGTGTCAAAGACCAGATATGGTACATATTAATCGATTAGTGTCAAGCCTTGGCCACATCCTGAAGGACCTATAAATATATTCACAGATCACCCAGAACAATAGTCAGGAAGAAAGAGCAAGAACTGCTCCCTACATTCTGTTTTATACCCACATCTCAACCATCAGTGTTCAAATCAGTTGGTGTCAGGATAATGAACCAATCAGACCTTATCTTATCAATTACACTCAAATGACACCCAGTATTCAAACATTTACTTCAAAGTGAGAGTTCACAATGGCCATTTGGCCCATCAGGGGAAGGGATTGAAAGAAGGAGGGCAGGCTTGGTTTATCCATCGACCATCAAATAAATCATATCCAACAAATGCATAGAATTCATTGGAAGGATGAAACAACATCACATTTTCAGATTAGCGAGCACAGGCAAAAACTAGAGAATCAGCCGATGAAGACATGAAAATCAAATGTGGCACAGGATGGATTACCTGGGCTGTGTCTCCTAAGCCACTCGTCAAAGATAGCATCAGTGAAAGTGTGGAGCAGGACAAAGATGGGGTCATTGGGGGAGAGGTGGGTCTGACCACCTGTCCCGTTCAGGAAAAGGTGGGCCAGATTGTGTAGGCTCCTCACTGCGGGGTCATAGTTTCCCTGGGGAGCGCTATAGCCTGCACACACAATACAAAGACAACATTGTAGCTCTGTTAATTTGTTAAAAAAAAAACACAACTCATTATGTTTGCATATTTATGAGTGTGTGTATGGATGTACATGTGTGTGTGTGTGTGTGTGTGTGTGTGTGTGTGTGTGTGTGTGAGGGTATATGAATATGTATGTTAGTGTATAAGCGTACACACTTACCTTCAATGGTGTTTCTGAAGCTCTCGGAGGAGGTGGAGTAATAGGGCGGGGTGTCGAACGTGTTCACTTCCAGGCAGTCAGCTACATCCTGAGGTTCAGGGAGCCGCTGCACCATGGGACGGTTGACATTACCCGCTGGGTTCCTTCTAATAGGGGTGGTCTCAGAACCTGGGTGGAGAGAGGAGAGGGTGAGGCGAAACCATTTTTTTTAAATTTCCATTTAAATCAGTTACTTACAACACTGACACGTTTCCAATATAATTCATTGTGTCTTCTAATTACTGTCTAATTGATACATAACCCAGGATCACAGAATCATTGAGACAAAAAAAAAGGGGGGGGGGGGGGCTTACTGTTGCAGATTGTTCCCAAAGTGTCATAGTCATCCACACTCTCACAGATGACCCTCCAATTGGAAAAGATGGAGTTAGAGCTGAGGGAGTTCATATCAAAGCTGCTCCTCGCTCCCAGTAGGTCATCTGTGCAGATGTCACATGTGCTTCCACCAATGGCAAAGTTCCAGTAGGGTAGGGCAAAGGATGGGTCTTGCAGCATATCCTGAATTAAGAGTTGGATTAGAAACAATTACAAAAAGGGCTGAATCCCAATTGGAGATTAGCATGAACACTAATAATGAATATTTGTGAAAATAGTTATGTCTGAAATTGGGCATACTGAGAAGAGATTAACAACATTTAGCTCATCCAACTAATGAATATAATAATCCAACTATCTTTAAAAACAATAAACAGGCTTTGTCCGTAATAAACCGATGAGTAATGCATAATTCAAGAAATAAATTAAGCAACAGATGTTCTTTTGTGCCAATTAGACCCAAATCTCAGCTCTAACCACTAAATGCCTAAGCACATTTTCTGCAAAGCTTGCTTGATTATGGCATGAAATTGCAGCGTCTGGTTCATACCAATGCCATTACATTATTAAAACAAACAAGAAGAAACGCAAAATTACATAATTGATGGGCAAAAATACAAATACAAATGTATATGTGCGATACTGTAGGTGAATCCCCAACACCTGATATCATTGCATTACGGACCTCGTCACGGTAGATATATCCACTTAACCTCCAGTAATAGTAATCTAGATCAGATTGATACGGATTCTTTCTTGTGGTCCAGGGTCAGATCTATTATTTCATATGTGACATGCTTGAGGCTTTATTACATTTGAGCCCCCCCCCCCCCCCCCCCCTCACCTGCATGTCGCGCTCAAGTTGGAGCAGGTGAAACCTATGCCATGTGACGAAACCTGGGCCTTCGTGCGAGAAGTCCACTCCTCCAAAACTCGGCTGTCCCAGCCCCAAGAAGGTCTTACTGACCGAATAGTAGTGAGACCAGACAAAGTAATTGTAGATGGTGATGTTTTCGAACTGCATTGTGTTTCCATCGGGCCCGAAGATGTCCTGATACCGCCTTGTAGCGATGACAAGGTCCGGGTGCACGGTGCGCTTCGCCTGGTCAAGAGCATTTACAAACGCTCGCTTCTGATCTGCACTGAGTTGCATTACGTTCCTTCGGACTGACAGATTACAGAGAGAGAGAGAGAGAGAGAGATTTGGATTAATCAAAGCATTCATGCGTTAATGAGTAAGCTACTGTGCTTTTTGGAGAAAAAGATAATTGTTCATGCCAATGGGGTATAACATGGCACTTTTTACCTTGGTGCAGAATCAGACATCATTGCCTACGCCTTTATAATACAATTTGTTTAACTATTTTCTCTGGGGGCTTGTCTGCCCTTGTTAATCCATACACTCGTTGCAGTCTAACCATAGCTTCGGCAGAGATCTCCCTTTGCAACACTGTTGAGTCATGCGTAAATTCCGGTCCCATGAACAGAGCAGCAATCAAAGTAGAATTTGCTGGACCCACATTTTAGTTGACTGAAGTGGTCTATAATTTTGCTTTTTTAACAAAACCACAATGTTCCACAATTATCTGGTTTAGTGTCAGACATATATTGCAGACATATTTGCCTTTTAAGATAAAACCTATGCACAGTGCAATTGCGTAATCGTAAACAAACATACAATATATATTGGGATAATGTAAAATGTATTTTATTTAAGACTGATTAAATAGATTGCACTGCTTACCAACAGAGACTGGTTGATCACAGTTGATCCCCGTCCACCCATGTCTACAACGCCCGCAATTATAACCGGAGAAATTTCCATTGCACTGGCATGTGCGGTTTAAGAAACGAAGGGGCCAACGTTCCCTGTCATCCTGTCCATCATGGGGGTACTGTGGACCGTGTGGACGACCGTCCGCTGCTACTGACACGCACTGTCCACGTCCTGTGCTGGACCCGCAGGCATCGTTCGGGACCCCAAACGGGGATGGACAACACTGACCACTTGTAAGTCCCGCTGGAGTGACACATTCCCTTGGGAACTGAGCGCGGACGAGCACTGCGCTCAAGAGCACAAATCCGTATTTCCACATACCCATAAAGACGCAAAAAATACGCACACCTTAAATTCAATGATATGGAACGACTCAGTCAATCAACCAAAATGTCTCTCTTTCGTGAATGACACTCACTAGTCAGTACACTGAAAACCACATAACTACTATAGTGTTTCAACTCAGTGGACTCAGGTCTGGTTGCTTTCCATGTGGCCAGTCCGAAGTTCTAATTGCCTCCCCATCAGCCAAATAAACCCCCGGCCTTAAATACCGGATTAGCGCATGACTGCCAGGATTCCTGATCTCCGCGTGATCACATCACATTTCCTACCGGACTGAGAGGGAAGGAGGTTAGGTGGTGATTAAATCATGCACAGTATTGTTCTACTGTGAGACATACCAAAGGTTTGCAAAGGGAATAATATCGTTCTGCTAAAAGGCATTTAAAACACCGCAATTAACAGAATAGGCGCGCTTAGATAACATTTACAATTACATGGACAATTAAGTAATCATGCCAATTAGGCCTATACATGCATGAAAATACTTTTCCTGTGACAAATTGTGGCGGGGTGCCTGGAGCATTTTCAGTAAACATTCATGGTTCCACTTTATTTTAATTGGAACGAAAGCACCAAACTACACTCATTGAACACTTTATTAGGAACACCTGCACACCTTCTCATGGTGGAGGTGGTGTAATGGTTTGGGGAATGTTTTCTTGCAATCATGTCATCATGGACTCGAACCCCAAAGGAATGTTTCCAACATCCTGGAATCAATGCCATCAAGAATTGAGTCTGTTTTGAGAGCAATGGGAGGCCCTACCCAGTATTAGTATAGTGTTCCTAATAAAGTGTTCGGTGAGTGTATATGTATACTACTACAGTGTAATGATGACGATAATACAATTTACAGTCACTGCTCATCTACAATGACCAAAGGTACAGATGGCCAGTGCTCTGGCTATTTTCCCATTGTATGATGCTAAGTCATGTGTTCATGAGTTTATTTGTGAATGTGATCATCTCACCCAAGTCATTTGACTTCTCACGCAGCAGCCCCTCCTAACCATTCCATCCCCTTCCTCCTCATGTGAGCTAAGACCCCTTGGGGGGCCTTGTGATAGTGGCAGGGTGTGCAATGGAGGCCGACTACTGGATCACCGCTCTTGTCTTTGGGAGTAGAGTTCTACTGATGACCCATTTGTCTTTTTGGTATTATAATAGCCTATTAGTAAGGCCCACACTTTTCCCGAACAGGTGATAGGGTCAGGAAAAACTCAGTGCCCAAATTATTATGACTTATATAGTGGTGTGACTGTCCCATCATTGGTCAAAGCTAAAGTCTGTGGATTGTCATCACAAACATATTTTGAGAAGATGGAGAAGCAGTAATTGGTCTCAAAGTTACCTTAAGATACCATAATCACTTTCAAGGGCCAGAACCAGACCTTAAGTCTGATATACAGAACTGTATCATTCCCACAATATACTGCATGTTTTGCAATGAGTTATACAGAGGGCATCTCATATTACAGACAATAGTTGTCTGGTTGCCTTAATTAGTAGTCATTATTTCATAACAAGAATGTGCACATTATCAGCATCCTCAAGGGGTTGAACTCCTGCTAATTAGTGAACATACATTTTCTCGGTACAACAATGTGAGTGATGGTGGGCAAAAACATCAGTTGAGCTCAGGGAAGAAGTTCAATGGTGGGTTTTTAGCTTTGAATTACCATATGTCTGTTTCCACTTGAAAGAGCAGACAATGCTGACAGAAAGAACTGGCAGAAAGCCGACATTCCTTAAAAATGCAGGCGTAAAGGTATACAGAACAATGTCATTAAAAAGACAGCCCTAAAGGTTGTGGCCAAATGTAAAAATGTAGTTAGTCCTAGATTTACCTCCCTGCAATGTTTTATTGCACAGTCCTGTTTCAGTTGGTATTTACTGAAATGTGATATAGTAACAAGCTATACTCTCCAGTACTTACAATCAACTACACAATCAAATCACAACAAAATTGGCACTTGCAATTTAAGTGATGTGGAATTGTGCTACCACAGCCGCAAAAGGGTACTAATCACTCACTCCCATTTTACTCTGTCATATCTAAGTAATTACAAGGTAAAATATGGGTAGTGAAATAAAACCTCTTTTGTATACATGAGAAAACCTGAATTTTCACCTCTGGGTGTTGACTGACATGCTGTATGAAAAGGATTTTAAACCAGTCACATGCGTTTCATGTTGTAGGTCATTATACCAGTCAGTGTGTAGTTTCATAATTGGGTCGTGACTGTGAGGATTACACAAAACTATAATCCCATTCCCATGAAATACATATGAAAATACAGCCACAGAACCCATACATTTGTAAGATCTCACAGTTACAGCAGGGGACATCTAATACCTACAGTACTACAGAATCATTCAATTGTCACCAAGGGGTCTTGGAACATAATTTATCCTGAATCTCCATCCAACTGAAACTTGAGGAATGAAAGACATTTTCACTATGACAATGCTTTGTATATAATAAATAGTTCCATAAACAATTTGATCCAATTTAGCATTCTAAAACTCAATGTACCTGATTTGTTAATGTCGTATTCCATTACAAGAGGCAGTGAATAATTAAACAAGCTATTGACATTAAAGTATGTATTTCAGTCATCATACAGTAAGGTCATATCGCTAGAGTTTAAGGAGCCAACTATTTAGTGACTCATAATAAAAAAAAATGCTTATAAAAAAAAAAAATGTATACTGTCTATGTCTAAGAAAAACAAGGCACTGGTGAGCACAGCAATCACAAATGTGCTAGTAGATCCAAGGAAGACTTCTACAGTGGATGACTGATGAATGCTCACCATAATTAAGAAAAAAACTGTCCCACAGATCAGCAACACTCTCCAGGAAGTAGGCGTGAATGTGTCTGACACTACCACTACCAGCAGAATACGTCACCAGCCAACTACAGAGGCTTGACTGCAAGGTGCAAACCTCTAGTTATCCTCAACAAGGATGGTGAGGTTACAGTTTGCTAAAAAGCCTGCAGAGGTCTGGAAGAAGGTCTTGTGGACAGATGACAAATATTATCATGTACCAGAGTAATTTCAAGAGGAAAGTTTGGAGAAAAAAGGATCTACCCAATATTTACAGCATGGGGTGGAAACAGTTACAGTTGCCTCAGTTATTTGTGGGCCATTTGTGCATGTGGGTCGCAAATCCGGGTTGGGGTCAATTCAGTTTAAATTCAATGAATTTAGAAAGTCAATTGAAATTGCAGGTCAATATTTATTATAATAATTATTAGAGATTTACTATAGGAAGCTTCAAAAGTCAAAACTCTTGGTAGCATACAGTATGTTGGCCATGATCTATTTCAGTCATACTTTGGTTTTAGTATCTCTGCTATTGTGACAATATATAATCCTAAATCCAATATATCACATAACAAACATGAACCTGAACTGATAATTTGGGTGGTTTTGTGTTGTTTTGGCTGCCAGTTTGTGGTACTTTTGGGTACCTGTTTGTGGATGTTTGGGGTTGCTTTCGGTTGTTTTGGGTTAGGCAGAGGAGTCAAATGCACGACTCAGAGACAAAAACTTCATCCAATAGAATAGTCTTTACCATTAAAAACAATTCGGTATACAGGTAGGCAGTCAATGGGTAAACAGATAATCCAAGAAGGGGGTAGGCAAAGCAGGTTTTGATACACAGGTAGGCAGTTCCAAAAGTCAGGCAGATAATCCGAAAAGGGTTCAGATCAAATTAACCAGGAATACTCAACACTAGGAAAAAAAAATCACTGGAACGCTTGACACAAGGTACAAAGACGAACTGACACAGAGACAGGGGAACACACAGACTAAATACACAGGAAAGGATGATGAGGAACAGGTGAAGCCAATCAGGGCGGGGTAGACAATCACACAGGTGGGAAACACACAAGGGCAGGTGGTGAAGTGTCTGAAACGAGAGGCAAGGTGAGTAACACTAAAATAAACAGGAAACAATAAATGAAATAACATGAAACAAAGACAAACATAAACTAAGGGACAGGGCGGGACGTTACACTTTTGAGTACTTTTGGGTTGCTTTGGTTACGTTTGGGTTTACCATTGAGTCCTTTTCGGTTCCTTTCAGTACTTCCTTTCAGTAACTTTGTGGTTGTTTGTGGTTGTTTTTCATGATGGACTCCTGAACCCTTGCACCACACTACACCACATTCCACATTAGTTTACTGTTCAGCACCTGATCAGCCAGAAGAGGATGGGGCCCCCTTGGAGTCTGGTTCCTCTCAAGCTTTCTTCTTCACTGGTTTTTCCTTGCTACTGTTCCCTATATTTTTCTCCCCTCTGAGGAGTTTTTTTGCGAGGCTTGCCTTTTGGGGGTCTATTGTTTGATATTAGATCACATTGTTTGTATTGTTATTTATTATTTATATTGTTTAGTATTGTTCTTATTGAAGCAACATTCGTCTATGTAAAAAGGACTATACAAATAAATTGATTGTTTTGTGTTGTTTGGGGAGATTAATAGGACCCAAACATATAGATGGTGGTGCTACTAGCTAATATAAGGGCAATGTGTAAATCCAAATCTTAAATTGGACACTCATTCATCCAGATCCAACACACTCAGCCAGTACATACATGTGTGCATCCCGTGACAAACCAACCTCTCTTTCCAAATCCCCCCTCCCCACACATCCACCCCCCCAGTTACTACTATCCTGTTTATGTGAAGTAAAGAACCTTCACAGGGTTTGAATCATGTGAGAAGATGTGACTCAAGCTTAATGGTAATCCTTGCCTTTGGTCAAAAAGCCACAGTGGGAGTCATTATTGCAAACTATGAGCTGTTCATATATCTTTTGGATGGGTCCCCCCCCTCTCTTCATCCCAGTCATGTGATTTCCTATAATCACTCCTGTGCATCTCTAGTCTGACAATAGATGGTCATTAATATGAAGATTATTTCCTTTTTTCCTTCAAAGCATTGGCTTACTGTTACGACAGTAGGTAGGTATACACTACATAACTGCATTGCACTATATCATATAACGCACATGTTGGCGCAGAGGAAAACCTCCAGGTTGTAGACTGCCTGGGGATGCAGTAATTTGACCTCAGAGGAATGCCTTCACAGTGGAGCGGGTGAACAGAGCCCCTGCTCGGGATGCTCGGCTGATGAAATAACCAGGCCTCATGATCAGAGCCCTGTGGTGCCGCAAACTCCTGCACATTACATCCCATTGTTCAAGAGAAGTTCTCAACGTCCCCTGTGTGTGCAGGTTTTTATTAAGCCCACTCTTCTTGGACTAATAAGCATGTTCAAGTCTCCATTGAAATTATTTTTTTAGGAGTAGGCTTTACTATCAACAGATCTGTCCATGAACTATGGATATAATTATTAACACTTTAGTTGATATTCCCATCAAAGCTAATTAATTCATTACCAGGTTTCAGTATGTCATGCCTCATAACAGATTTATGTGTTACAAATGGCCTAAATTGAAAAATTGCCATAAAAAAATCTTAAAACTATAAGTAATGTTTACGACAATATTTATGGTTTTGTAATGGAACATTGAATTTCACATTTTGATAATTACTTAATGATTCCTGTTTAATGTAATTGTGTTGAAAGGATCTTTCCTTTCATTTCCATCAATAATCATTACACAATTTCACACAAAATATCTGTCAAAGGAATAAAAGCACCAAGAAAATGTATGATTGGAGGGCATATCTTTGATGACATGTTGGTCGAGACAGCATCACGTTTCACAAAGCTTTCTAGTGATAATCAAATTAAACAGTTACAAGTTACAAGTTACTATTCTAAATCCAGTTGGCACAGTCACAGCAGCCTCACACGTTGAGTGCATGTCCTCTCTAGATTTTCAAATATATCTTTAGTGGAATCATTGAAAAAATACACAAAAATATGTTAGAATTCAATTGACAACTATATATTGGATGGCCATTATACTGGTGACATTGGATTACCCCATCAACCCATCAAATAAACAATACCATGCATTCACCAGCAGAGTTCACTGTTAGCTCATATACGATCTGTACTAATTTATTTGGGACTTTGAGAAGAATGAGTCTCACCTATTGTAGAATACTTACTGTAATGTAGTTCATTCTCAGCCACTTTACTGGTAATTGAGTCTTTTAAAATGACTGCAAATCCTTTCTAAATAGGGTGGTGATGTTCTAACAGTGCACAAATATAGTTCATGAACATGGAATAATACAGTCATCATGATTGATGAATCATATCTAAGTTGGTGGTAAGTTGTAATGTGTGGATAGGCTATAACCCAGGAACCAGACACTGATTGGTGCAGGCATAGGCCCAATGTCCTGCTCACAAACATATTCACTGAGGGGTTTATTAAGTCACTTAGTTTTAGATGAGAGGGGTTGTTGACCAGCCTGTCAACAACAGTAAGTATTGGCTACAAAAAATGTTACAGTGCTTCTGCATTAGAGAGTTGAGAACTGATTTTGAGCTAAGAATTACAATGCACATAAAGTGCGTGAAGTAAAGAACTTAATTTGTTCCAGCTGGGAACTTCTCAGAACGTGGTGTCTGCAGGTTAAGAAGTAGACAGACAAGGTGATGGATAGCTGGAGTGAGGCTCTGAGGCCTCCTTGAATATCGGTTTGCTGTCCACTTAGCACCTCCACCAGCACCTTAAATCTGCTGGTTTCCAATACGAAGGCACTTCCTGTGATTTACATAGCAATAATTTAAACCGCGCCAGTGCCATGACCTGGCGTTAGCAATAAAAAAACTGAAATATACTGCCCAGACTGGCGCTATCACTTGATTGCTTTTTAAGTGTTATTAGTCTCAAGGGAATTTTGAAGCTGTTGTGTTTTGTCCGTCGTCCGTGAGAAAGTGTTACCTCACCAATATCTCGACAAAGTATGGAGACGAGAGATGAATTCAAAGAGAACGGGAGAGGCTGGAATAAATCAACACGAGGCAGTCTTGTTATGAGGCAGATTATTGCAGACAGTAGTGGTAATTAGCATAGAATGGTACTTTAGCTCCAGGATGTACCAGGGAAATGACTGGGTTGGAAGGTTGCACCAGTCTAGGTCAATTAAAATGCAGGAGACACAAGGATGATGAAAGAGGTAAGTTGTGCAGCAATGTGCAGCAGTATTCTCAGTCATGCTTGAACTCTAGGTCTCGCTTTTACAGAAATTACTGGGTTTACCTGAGCAATGTTAGTTATATTTGTGAGATTTAATGCAACGTGATATTAAAAATGTTTTCCCATTTGTTTACCATGAGGACCTGTCAATGCCTATACAATACAATTTGACATTTTTTTCGTAATTTGAAGTTAATCATCATGGATATGGTTAAAGTAATTACGACTTTTGTTACAGTGTCACAGTGAATACTGATGTTAGACGCCTAATGATCATTTTTAAATGAGGGGATGGCCTGATGAGGCGACGAGGAGCTCCTTTGTGACTACCAATGGGAACAGCATGACAACACTGATGAATGATTGTAAAAAATATGGTAAAAAGTTATAAAGTTCTGGAACATAATGAATAATGATTTTATGAGTTATTCCTATTCTAGTGTATGCTCTCAATACCTCCTTTATACCTGCAGCTTCTTATCAGGTGTGCATATAGCTTTACTGTTACCAGATAATGATTTTTAGTTAACCTACCTTTGCCAAATGCTCTCTTAAATTTATTGGACCGATCAGTGCACAGTTGGTCTTCCTATCCTCACACCAGCTTTAGTCCTGATTCCCTCATTAGGTGTCCCATCACACGTAGCCCCCTCGGCTGCCACCTAAAGCCCACAGACGCCTTGAACAAAGGGATTGGAGAAAAGAGAGATGGGATCAAAGGCCTGGGATGCGGCTTTGTGAATTACCTGACCTGGATTCTATAGAGGAGATAGTGGCCAGATCATGGGCACCACACCACGGATGAAGAGTATGAGCATTGGAACATCATTGCCAATCCACTCTTTAAAAGTTGTATAAATGAGCCCAATTGTTAATATAGGACAGCATTGTGTCTGTATCTGGAGCTATGAATTTCAGATATTGATATGTCAAGAGTGTGCGGTTCAGCAATGGAAGTTTCTACTTTGCAAGCGACGTGTGTGCACATGTAATGAATTTGAAATTAGTTGCCTCTGTTTTTGTTCCTCCACACATATCATAATGTTTGAGGATCATATGACAATGTCATATTCTCATTGTGTTGTGTTACATTGGTTTTGAAAACTACCACATAGCCTACAAATTTAAACATCCACAGAGAAAAGTTCCTGAGTGTCAGCAGACACTGATGTACTGCTCACTGTGGATTGACTACCTAATCCATTTTCTGTCATACAGTTGTATCGCTCAAGCACCTTTTGTCATGGAATGGTTGAATATACACTTGCAAATACAGGCATGCAAACTTTAGCGTAAAGCTAAGTGATGTGAAATTTGAGAAGACATTGTCAGTCAAGTTCAGCAGTCACACATAATCAAGCCCAAGGTAGTTCTAATCTTAAAGGTAACATGCAACATTGGTCTTAAGAAAACATTTCTCAACATCCCATTAAGCACCAGCCAAGAAAGGTTCCTTGACGTCCTGTAAAGCATTGCATTGGATGAATTCCAGAGATAGCAGAAATATCCTATTCTGAATCTGCCTTTCTGCACATTTCTGCTCCTTAGGCTCCAATATGACAGAGTGCCCAAGGAAGTGATTCACCTGCTCTATCTCCCTATGTCCATGCCAGCGAGTCATTTGTTAGCGCTCCATTATGTCACATAGCCAAATGTATTCCATTTGTTATGTGCGCAGGGGTGACGACGATGGAAATGTTCTTGCTAATTTAATGCCTATTGAGACAGAAAATTGGATCTACT
Organism: Argentina silus; assembly: GCF_951799395.1. NCBI lineage: Eukaryota > Metazoa > Chordata > Actinopteri > Argentiniformes > Argentinidae > Argentina > Argentina silus. Next base: position 26,643,414 of record NC_139655.1, on the reverse strand, counting down.
TCAGGGGCCCGTGATGTGTGTCGTGTCGCCCGAGCTGCCGATTTCTGCCAGAGATTAATTAAAATGAAATTTCGGTGGGACCTGTGACAGTCGCTGTCTCCCGTGAACATTTCTTCATAATTGTAATCGGAGCGTCTCTTGAGGAGGAGAGGCCTGCGATGTTTCTAAGCCAAAGGGATTTGAGAGGTGTGCATCAGGAAATCCAAGCCATTCACCAGGAACCACTTATGGCCTCTTGAACACTAAACATGGTAACAAAAAGACAAGGTCGTGTATGTTTGAGTTGGGGTTTGTGTCAGGGATTAGTGACATGTCCACAACATAGTCCTATTTGTTTAGGTAGTACAAAACATACAAAATGTAGTTATTGTGTACTAGGCGTTTTAGACAGTCTTACTCTTACACATAATCACAGACTACATTCTGATCACATTGAAATGTTTCTGCCTATTCAAGTAGAAACTACACCAAATGTAGAGCTCACTACACCAATTTCTCTCATTCATTCAGTAATCCTCAGTCAAAAGATCAAACAGGTTTCTCACCTTTCTCTCAAGACAGGAGATTACGAGCTGTCACTACAGGGATTTGGGTTGGACCAATGCTGTCTGTGTTCCCAGTGTGTCATACTCTCACTAGGTCACTCTTTTCTACACTAACAGACCATGTGAGTACAGGTGCTTGTTCAAAGCCAGTCTGTTCAAAGCACAGGTCTTCATAATGCAAGACTTTGAGCTTTAAGGACACATTTTGACACCTTAAATTTGTGGTGCAAGGTAGATTAGGTACCATAATACTCATCATCGTATATATCTAACAATACATTCAGCAATGTCCATTCAGGCTGGCAATCATTTGTGCATCTTTACAGTCACAAGATATTTGAGGTGATATGACACATTTCTATGCTGCTTTAAGATGTTTATATTGTACTTAATCTCAAAGATGGCAGCCATAATGGTGGAACCAAAAGGTTCAATGCCATAAGAGTGAATCAATCAGCTAATGTATACATTACTAACGGTATCTAAGCACTCATACACTTGTAGTCATACAGTAACAACATGAAATGTTTAAATACTTTCTTTTTCCCTGTTTTTGTGTTACGAAACCTTAAGCTATTGTGGGCTGTTTATCTTTTACAGCAATGGGAGCTGAGAGGAAGAGTTGTGCTCCCTGGAGTGCCCCATGCTTTGTCTTATTGTCATGACTCATTGCTTGGGCTATCAACAATAGCACAAGAGCATTGAGGTATCCCAATGGAGAATACTACAAAAGGGTTTATATGTAAGCCTTGAGACCTGTTCGTTATTGTACTGCTATTTTGGAGGCTGTTAATAGGTTTTTAGGAGGTTGCACATATGTTAGGATTATATACTTACAGTATATGTGTTAGTGGAGTGAAGTAGCTAATGAAAGCTCACAATAATACAATATCTTTTAGATATAGTTTGTTATCTCATATGAAATTCCCCACAAAACAAATTGGTATATATATATATATATATATTTATTTATATACAATATGCAATGGAAACAGTTTCCAATGCTAGATACCATCTATGTATATGTGCTTGATGATATAACGGAATATATACAGTATCTGCTCTCAGCAAAAAACACAAATACTTCAAATTGTACATTTCATATACTGTAGACTATGAATGCCTTCAGGCTATATCCAAGTTATCTGATTGGGAGAAATTGATTGATGAAGTTACAGATGACAACCCATAATGTAGTGTATCAAATCATTCTGCTCTGTAATACATGTTTTGGAGTCTTGCGCCTTATCATCTTTTAAAGGGATGTTTTCACTATTTCAAATGTACAGTATGTGGCATGGGTCTTCGTGTTAGAATTGTGGAGTGTCTGTAACCAACCTTGTATATGTCTACAATATGACAAGTTGCAAGGGTATGAGCTTATCTCTGAGCCTGTTAATGTAATAGCTATCATGAATGAATAAGGAGCAGGGAACCATTTCATATTGCCATTTCCAATCTTATTTAAACCTACCTGTGCCACCCAAGACTAATCAAAAATGGCATAGCAAATGCATCAGTGATGGTTTATACTTAGCTCTTGGCAAATGTTTGCTCTGTAACTCCCAATGTGATCTAAAATATGAAAATTTTGTCTTATCCAAATTGAGCAGTCATTCAACAGTGATTTCTCCTGTTATGAACAAGATACCCTGCTTTAGAGAATTGTTTTTTAATCCTGGTCCTCCTGGAGACCTATAACGTGTGCATGCTTTTGTTAAGGCCCCGTATTAGTTGAACCAGCTGTGTAAGTGTGACAGGTGGAGTTCGAACACAGGTATCCCATATGGAAGACAGAAATGTCCACCATCAGGCCAAGGAGACCTAGGTCCTAGGGCAAAAGTTGAGTTTACATGTCTCAGGCAGGGCTACCTCATCTTGAGGGTGTGATTCCAAATCACCTCTGCTACACTCAACCCCCTTTGACCTCTCACTCCACGGAAAGACCCATCCAGGTCAGGGCACCAATTTTGACGAAAGTTTGTTTGCTAGTCCCCTGCATGGCTACACTTTTCAAAACATCAGAAAAGAAAAATACACTCAAATACCAAAATGCTACTGAAGTAATTCATGGAGAGCTTTCTAGGACAACTTTGGCTTTTAAAACCTATGCACTTTGCACTTAATATGTGTTGTCAGGTTGGAACTTCAGGTTGGAATAAACACTAAGATAAAATGTCCCATCATTATGTGTTTGAAACATACCACTCAGTGAAACTGCAAATTCCATTGCATCAGCGTTGAATCCGGCTTGTTACTAGTAGGATACATGTGCCTTCACACAATAGTAGTTTCTTGCTTAATGTGTGTGCATTCATTACAAATCACATATTTGGTTCCTTACCCTGAAATTAGTCTATGGACAAGGACAAACATCAATCAACAGTTTGGCTCTGTTTATCTGGGCACAGTAACTAACAGCTAAATGTTAGCAAAACCCAATGCAAGTCAATGGACCCTAAATTAGCATGTTTGAAATGTCATGCCCAAATCATCTAAAATTGTCTGAATAGACTCAATTACCTGATTTAAATTACTTTGAGATGATTTGAGCATGACATTTCAAGCTTGCTAACTTATGTTTCATTGACTTGCATTGAGATGTGGTTAAAAATTCTAACAATTAGCTGTTAGTTACAGTGCCCAGATAAACAGAACCAAAGTGTGGATTGAAGTTACGCCTTTCACACACAGAGAGTGCAGCCTTTAAGTTGAATTGCGGTAACAAGCTGACAGCACATAGTGGGTTGACATCTTAAGGGAGTGAGAGTAAGCACTTTGACAGAGCAATTTTGAGTTTGGAGAGAGTGCTCGCTGTCTACACAATACCTTTGCCTCCTTGTTTCCACCATCTTACACACAAACACACACACACACACACACACACACACACACACACACACACACACACACACACACACACACACATACACACACGCAACTTGGGTGCGAGACAATACCCTTTTTGTTTTCTTTATTTGGGCCACTTATATAACTTACCATTGTGAATTACGTAATGCCTCCATAATTAAATTTTTATTGTGTCTCTCTTTGAAGCTACTATAATTGGGCGTTTATATGTTTTGCGGTTTGTCTCCGAGGCCTCTGTACACTTTGACGTAAGTTTAGTGGCAGACGCTAAAATTCTCCAAAGTAGAACACACGTTTCCCTTCATTCCTGTGTCCCCCGGGGTCCGTTGTAGATCACTTGGATAAAAAGAGAAATAGGAGATGTTTCATCATTTCTGGGTAAACATTTTGTGGTATGAAAATGTGTCTTGTTACCTTTTTTTCTGAAAGTGCAATAGATAACTCTTTTGCTGTTTTGAAGTGTGCAGGTTGCCATGACAGGTATTATTCAAGTTATTATGGTGTTTTGCTCTGTATTGTATTCTGATGTAGTTTTATTGCAAAGCCGTTGCACCAATAGCACAGATAACTTACACAGCAGTAGAGTTTAGCTGACCATGGTCAACTGATGTGGACTATAGATACAAGTTATCGCAACCTGTCACCCCAATAAATCAAGATGGATGCATCCAACAGCTCCCAGAGCATTCTGGAGCCCTTGGTCATCATTGTGTCACAGCAAAATGGTGTAAACACCATGTATAGCCTACTTTATCCCCCCATTTTGATTTATCCAGGGGAACAATCATGCCAGAGATTTTGAAGCAGGCTATACCATGTGGCTAAGGTGAGAACTGCAGGGCACTGCAGTCAGTGGCTGGTCCTAACAAGTATTTCTCCATTGAAACCCATGTTAAACTTTGTATTCCATCTGACAAAAAAGAACTGATTTGGATTGCTATTTGGATTTCTATTATTTCCTACTGTTATATGTATCTATTTTTTTGTTGATTTTTTTCACCTAATTGACGTCACATGTATACTCGAACATCCAAGGCGCATGTGTCGGTGAGTATGTGAACCCGATGCAACACTGAAAAGCTCTACTTTAACGACGGACTGCTCCTGCATTGCCAACCAATCAGATATCGCTATGAACGCTATGACAGTGCCCATAAACGGCACTTCGTGGATTCAGTGCGCCAATTGCGTCTGTCATCCATTGAAAGGTTAGCAGTACCTATATGTATATCAATGGATTGATCAGGTATTGGGTGGTCATATGCAGGTGAAGCCAATTACATTGAGCTTAAAACTATCCATGTCTACTGTATTTTGAAAGCATAGACTGTCAGGACTTCAATGAACAACAAAATGCAGTCTTGCTGTGATGAACAAGGTACTTGTTGTCTGATCTCTGTGATATTGGTAAACACACACTGAGAGTGCACTGTAGTTTACAAAGGACATATTGTGCAAAAGCCTGCAGCTATACAAACTAAAGAAACCTCAATCCCAAAGTCAATCTCATAATTGATGGTATCATTCCTAGGATATGTACAATAAGATCCTTTTCATATTCTCAATATGTTTCAAAAATAGGATTCTTTATTATAAGAAACTTTCTAAAAGATGGTGATGGTAATGAATATTTGATTATATCCATGGAAGGCATGCACTGTAATCCTCTCACATAAGTCCTTACTGCTTAAGCCTACATGAAAATAGGTTCACAGGTACAACCAATTGCACATTCCAGGAAGCATATTGAAATTGGCTGGTGATTAAATATACTGTCCAAAAATGGCCTATGTACGAGTGAATGTCATAGAACCTGAAGGGAAGTTGTGGTTCTTTCCTATATAGCTGACATTGAATGAAGGCTACTCAATCATCCCATTGATCAACAATGTGCCGGTTATTGCTAGATGCCCTTAGGCCTAATTAAATATTAAACCTTTTATTGGCCCCCACAAAGGTATTTGTAAATACATTTCTTGTGAGGGAGAGCATCAACGATTCCCACTCTCCTCCCAACACAAAGTTGCGGTTATTGCCACTCATTCTTTCCCTAGACCCATTTAGATGCATTTAGAATGATGAAAGAGATGGGAAATTGTGCAGGATTGCTGCAAGGGGGATGGATAGTATATATCTCAGTCTATCGAGGTGAAATTTAAAACAGAGCTCCTGACTTAAATGAGATAATGAAAAACAATGATGCTGGGACAGAAACCATACAGTTCCACCTTACATTTGCTGTGATGCCGGTTATAAGATAGAAAGTTAACATACCTCTTAGCTGTTGCACGGGTGCTGCTTGACTTAAAACATTCTTATACAGCTACATATTGCTTAATCATACACTTTGTTTTATTACACAGTGTCAGAAATTAATCGGGGCAAGCAGAACAGGTCAAAAATTGACTTTTTCATAGGCAGTGAAATGTATGAGCTCATTTGGTCATAAACAACTGGTGACAGTATGTTGGACTCTCTGTCCCAGGAAGGTGTTTTTATGGATGGACTGAGGTGACATTAGCAGATAAATCAGGGACTCCATCATTAATAGAGCCAAGAGCTATCAAGTCATAACCCCAGCAAAAATAAACTGAGAGAAGCATGGTATAAAACATATATTGGCCTTCACTTGGCTGGTATATCCATAATTCAAAGGCGTAAATTATAAGGTTGCCACCTCAACCTTACAGCAGATTCCCTTCCTTCCTTTTACAGGGAAAATGCAATTGAATGACCTGAAGCTTTGAGAGAACACATAAACATGCTCTACATTCAATACAACAGTAGATGGAGCCCCTTGCATTAACTTCATGTACAGTTCCTCCAGTTAGAGTGATTTCACACTCCACAGTTAGAAACATTACGTCATTGAGTCTCTCTAAAGTTCTATATCAGCCCTGTTACAAGTCATTTACTGTATGCCATTATTAATGTCTGGATGTACATGTATCTTCTGTCACTTTGCACTCAAGAAAGAGGTAGAATTGATGGAGATTTGAACAGATACAGGACAAATATGAGTCAAAGCTTTGATGTTTGGTCATGGGAGCTGACATTTAAAAGAGAGAAAAGCTGTGTGGAGTACTCCTGGCTTCATCTTAGAGGCATCTTCACAGAGCTGATTGCTACCACTTTTGTAAAGTATATCATAACCTTTGAATAAAGCTATCAACATTTTATGATGTATCTAACAATGTTGCTCTTGGTCCTATTTCCCAGAGTAGACAAACTAAGGTCCAATAGTGTGGGTCTGAGCTCATCAAACGCTTGTGAAAGCCACCATATACTTTGAGGGTGTATCTTGAGCTTCTCCTTTTTCTCAGAATAGCTTCTACTTCTCCTCTTTTCAACATAACACGTGTGCACATACACATGACTTGCACGCACGCACGCACGCACGCACGCACGCACGCACGCACGCACGCACACACACACACACACACACACACACAGCAGTGGGGCTGACCAGATTGCTGTGGCCGAAGATACGCAGGGAGATCATCAATCACGACGGCCTCCCTCTGGTCAAATCAAGTTTGTCCCGGTGCGAACAGAAATGTACGGGAGCTCAGCTAAGGCTGCACCTCGCTTGCTTGCGGGCACAAGGGGCATGCTGGGGCTTTTCTATACCCAGTAGTGCACCACAGATGGATGGATGAACTATGATTAGGAGGACGCTCCGGCTCAAAAGGCCGACTAGGACATGGCTTCCATGGGTGAAGGATTCTTCTGTTCCGCTATCGACACAAAAAAACCGCTGGAGGGGATCAGAGCTCATTGTTCAAGACAATCCTAAAGGGAGACAGAAATTTCACCTAGATGTCTTGTTGTGTCTCAGAATTTTATGACTTAATTGAAGTATATACCACCCTGGTTTCAGTGGTCTATCATGTGGTTACCCCCAAGCCAAGGGTGGTGAAATCAAGCCAACGAGTCAAATCAAGCTAATGCAAAATGTTGATATTTTACATAGAAACATAATGTTCTAATAGTTCAGTACAAATGAGCCTCCAAATCCATGAACTCATTTGAATAGGAGCACAAAACAATCTATCCAAAGTCTATAGGAAATTATGAGAAGGTATTGATTTCGGCCACAAAACACACAATCACATGACAACATGACACACATGATCCCTGCTTTTCACCTCTTCGTCAGAGTCAACATTCCCATTGTTGTGGAGAGGAAATGTGGGCAGGGCTTGGAGCAAGGTAGAGCTGAAGTGGAGCTCACAAGTGGAATTGGTCTCCTGACATCCACAAAAGGCCTGATTTCCATGCCTTTGAACCAGTAAAAGCACATTAACCCCCACAACAAAAAATAAACCAGATATTAGTGATTAGAAAATGTACAGGGGCTACTGACAGAGAGGATCAGGGAAGGCAACTTTTAAAAATGTCATTTAACCAATCTGGACAGATTGACGGATAAGGGTTGCCCCTTTAAGATTCTATTATCATCAAATGGCCAGACCAGATCAAAGAGAAAATGGGAATATTTAACATTGGGAGGAAAGCTGCCATAAGAAGGACACACAGGCTTTAATGTCTGTCTTCATTATGACTGATCAATCACTGTGGATTTCTGTGACAATACAAGAATGTCAGTGTAGCTAAAACCTTGATGGATCTACTGTACAGATGAGGCCAAATAGATTGAGTGGAAATTCCTGCGGACAGCGTAAACGCTACTCAAAATAGCCGGAAGGCTCTGGGAAGCTCTGCAGAGCCTGAACACACTTGAGATTATTTAAAACTCCTCCTTGTGTGCCAAGGAGGAGCTTTTACAACATTAAGCACGCATAGGGTGATCAGAAAATCGAGACAGCTCACACTTTAAAGAGAGCAGGCGAAAACATTGCATTGTACTGTAGATTTAATTATTTGTCCAAGCGCAAGGTTTTCCTCGCATTTGTTGGGGTTGCCTCTTGCACAGCATTCTATGGATCAGTGAAAGTAAGCGGTCATTCTGTTATTAATATTATTCCGTTGACTATAATATATAAAATTCACAAACGTTAATCTGTAAAGAAATTATATTTTCACTGTTTTACTGCCCATATCCAGTGAGTCATTTGTAGTTGCCTACAGTAACTGTCTGTTATTTTTCGGCCTGTGTGCAGCATATCATAGTTGGCTACAAATGAATCACTTTTTCATGTCATATCATTGCTGTAAGGTTTGGGAATGATGTGCTCAACTCAATATTGACAACGTCTTTGGGTACAGGGTTAAAACAGCTAATTTCTGAAGGAAAAAAAAACACACTCACTAGAAATACTTCAGATATGTTTCCACACTGGAAAATGGGTTTAAGGTCAAAGGAAGAATAACATGTAAAAGAAGAATGTGTGGTGTATGTTTTGAAATGTCTGTGTGGGTTCTATTATGTTGGCAAAACCAAGAGGGAATTAAAAGTGAGGATCACAAAACACAAAACCAATATCAGATATCGTGATAAGACCATTATTGACTTATATAATGCTATAAATTACTGCTTACTGCTACTTGTGAAACACTTGTGTACATCTATGGAGGTGAAGTCATTTATAAATATGGATGACTAGAATAACATCAAACAAAGAATGACTCAACAAAAACAATGCTTTTCTCCATAGATTTTATTTTTGTCAAATGGAAATGAAAGACTGACAGTATTAACTGCTTTCAGGCATGGGGGGTGCCAATTTCAGTACCCCTGTGCCCACCGGCGAAGGAGTGTCTTTGGGTCTTAGAAAAAAAACGCTTATCTCACTGGAACAGTCTTTGGCCAGTCTTGACCATTCACCCAAGCTTTGGGGATCAATAAAAACACATCCCCCTGATAACTATCAACATTATTTTCAAACAATACCACCCACAATACTAAATATAAAACTAATATAGGATTGAGTACAAATGTAACTCAGATTTCAAATTAAGCTTCAGGATAAGTCTCTGAATGTCCTTGAGTGGCCCAGCCAGAGCCTGGACTTGAACCCGATCGAACATCTCTGGAGAGACCTGAAAATAGCTGTGCGGCGACGCTCCCCATCCAACCTGACAGAGCTTGAGAGGATCTGCAGAGAAGAATGGGAGAAACTCCCCAAATACAGGTGTGCCAAGCTTGTAGCGTCATACCCAAGAAGACCTGAGGCTGTAATCACTGCCAAAGGTGCTTCAACAAAGTACTGAGTGAAGGGTCTGAATACTTATGTAAATGTGATATTTCAGTTTTTTATTTTTAATAAATTAGCAAACATTTCTAAAAACCTGTTTTGGCTTTGTCATTATGGGGTATTGCGTGTAGATTGATAAGGGAAAAAATTTATTTAATTCATTTTAGAATAAGTCAGTAACATAACAAAATGTGGAAAAAAGCGAAGGGGTCTGAATACTTTCCGAATGCACTGTATTGATAATAGACATTTTAAGCATTAAATCATTTATATATTCAATCACTTGCCTTTGTACTTCAATCTGAATCTTCATTGACCGAAGCAAACAATACAAATGTATTCTCTTCCTTATGATGGGCTCTTTACTGGGGGACCTCATTCTTTTGACAAAACACAGCACTGTTTTGCAAGCAAATTGAACTGAACAAAAATTGTTGGAATATTTGACAAATATACTCCTGTATCATCACATTTATTTTATTTCTTCAGCTTCATTGAAGACACTCACGTTAGTCTCCTTGTTGTGAAATGTTATATCATATTCATCTCATATTTCTTTGCCAGCAAGTTCCCACAGTGGATCATTTGATTGCTTTATCTCATGTTTTTAACACTAGAAGCCGTCATTATACAGAGTGAAGTCCGGAGACGACCGTTTGTTGACATTAGTGTAACAGTGTAATCATTGAATTAGATCAATACAATGCAAAAAATAATGCACTGGTTGTGTTTAGTCTAGACATAAGAATCATTAGATTACCACATTTTGTATTTTAAAGAGCTTACACATATTTTACCACATTGACAGACATAATTGTTTTAAAAATAAAAAAAAGATTTTTTTTTGTCAAATGTGAAGTGCCAATGCTTCATAACAAGTAAAAAATGTGTGCCATTATGCAAATGTGTCAGTAAAGTCCACAGACAAATCCGTCAGCTCCATGCAAACCACATTCAAAACAAATCTCAGAGGTTTCTGTGTGCAAGATCCACAGACAAGTGGGTTGCACATTCCACAGGTGTCTCTTTTTTTTCCCGTGTGCATCTGCCCAACTCTTTGCAGGCTAGGATGTATGATTTGGATTAATCACAACACTCGCTCACCCGCTGGCAGAGATGCTTGTTGGGAACATGTCAGGCTTGTTAGCCATTAACTGCGTAAAGGGGCACCAAGCTTTTGTTGCTCATCAACAGTGATGTTGTCTTCTGGCTTATAACAAGCAATAGAGTTATGCACAAAAGTGTTCCAAATGTCTGTAATCAGGGCCAATGTGTCTGTCTCACTGTGCTTGGATCTTGTGCCCTTATCAGTCAGACACACATACTGCAATACACACACAGCACTTACATACACATACCTACATATACACATACCTACATATACACATACCTACATATACACATAGTTGGAGAAAAATAAATAGGCCTAGATCAAGCTTCGAGCAGTATGATAAACGGTATCAAAAGGATGCTCATTGCGTTTCGACATACAGGAGGGTCTTCTACAGACAGAGGGTCTTCTTGCTGACAAATCATATGTTTGGGTAGGTAGGGTTCAGAATGAAATGGAGGAATCATAGGAGGAGGCTCAGAGGAGTAACAATAGCTGGATTTCCTTCATGTGCACGTCCTAAGCCAATTACCGAAGCCAATTACTCCTCCTCACCACCTACCCACATCAAGCCATTGATGAATCTGGTGTATTAGTACTGGCTTGTAACAAAAGCCTGCTGACACTGTAGGTCCCAAGGATCAGTTGAAAAGCAGTGCACTTGAATGAGCTATTCCATGTGAACGAATGAATGAATGTTGATGGTGATGATGATGGTAGTTATATAGTGATGCTTCATTAAAATTCAGTGCCATAAAGGTAGGCTTTATCTGCTGAGGTCATTCATGGGTTAACATAGACTCTCTGTTGCCTCTGTGTCTGAGAATAATGATTCAAATTCCTCAATTAGTTATGTGGTTATGAAAAACAGCAGGGTTTTAATATTGCTCCCACCCCTGCCCTCCCTATGACTAATTCTGTGAAAGGCCGTGTAGACCATTCAAAATATACCCCTTATATCTCAGAGTGCATATCCTCCCACAATATCTACCTCAGCGCGTGAGAAAATAATTGAGAGGGGCCATCTGGAGATGGCATAACAATTTAGACTAAACCGATAACACTTCCTTGGATGACAGTACAATAGGGCTCTAATTGTATATAGGCCTTAGGGAGTGCTCTGTTGGTTAAGACTTGTTATGGGACACCTATTTATAATACATTATGAATGCACGTACAGTGCTTATTTTCATCTCAGGACTTGCTGTAAGCAGCACAGTCTCCAAACAAAACGTGCATGCAGTAACGATAGTTGAAGGCCTCCCTAACATGCTCATACAGTATTCATGTGACTGTAACATGGAATATGCACATTTTGTCTGTGCATATAAATTATATGGATTTTGTCTCCCTCTTCTAGCCAATTGGTGATAGTACCCAAATCCCACAGGTCCCATTGATTTTTTTTGTTTGTTACATGTTAACAGTACAGGTACAGGTCTTCAGGGTTATGTCCTTGATGGCCATGACAACTTTCATGTGAATTGAACCAACTGATCTGGATTTAGAACTGTTTTTATGCGGCTACATGAAATTGGAAGTTTGATTGGCGTGTCATTCTGTCATGTTTTTACTGATTGGCTTAGCTTTTGTTAGAGACAAGCGCCGTGACCATGTATAGCAATCGGACTTGACACTATGACACTCTTAAAATGAGCTAAAATGCAAAAATGTCATCAACAAATCACTCAATAAGTTGAACTGAGTCCATCTTAATGCAAGGATAATAGTTCATGTAATTTTGGAATGAATATCTTTGTTTTTATCGGATCTCTGATTTCCATAGGAATCAATTACACACTGTGTGGATCAGGTTGATATTTAAATCAGTTCTTATCTTAAATAGTACCTACTACAAGGCTATGTACAGTATTTTAAAGTTGTATATGATGGCTTTCATTACACTGGGTTGTTATTGCTACATGATTGATGCATTTGTTGCATGGACTGGACACCACTATGGTGCCACCCTGCAAGACACAGATAGGTTGCACCACAGCAAATGACAGCAATGACAAAATAAAAATTTCAATACAGAGTTCTTATATTAAATAGTACCTACCTGATAAGTTTATGGTTGGTGTCTTCTAACATACAGTATATACTGTAATAGTCAATGCGAACTAGCTATCTTGAATTCTTTTTTGTAGCACATGCTATGCCAACTAGCTATGCATTAAATTTAAATAAGAGTAGCTACCAAAACTTCACCTGTAGTTGCTTTCCAGCTGGAAGGCTTCTGCAAAATGTCCATTCGCATTGAAAGAATAAACCCTCAGAACTAAATAAAGTTGAAAGTCATCTACCATCTACCGGAAACAGTACAGCCTAACTTTTTTCCTGTTTAGACTCAGTGAAACCAATGATGTTAATAAACTGACAAATACTGTACATAGCCTTGTGTTCCATAAACTAAAAACAAAACAAGGCATGATGTCATCAAACAGCGTTACGTGATTGGCTGGAAAGAAAATCTGCAAAGCTCTTCGATTGCAGTGGATATAGCTAACTCATTAAGGCCTGCATTTGTGTATCAGTATTGCATATTACAGGCGGAAAGTTAGTGCCAAAATTCTGTAAACAAATGTAAACAGATCGACGGATGTAATGTGATACGCAAATGCAGATTCAACAGTTCGAACTCAACACAATGCTTTTTTTTAATAACTTTGTTTGTCACTGCTTTCGTTTTTATTCAGACATCATGATGTTTGTTTACACATTTTAGACCATTTACTCACCCATTTTTACATTACATTACATTTTTACATAATTTTTACAAATCAAGAGGTGTTTGTTTGTGGAAAGGGAATTCTATTTGTGCTTTGTGTTTTTTGTTTACGGATCATGATACACATTTATGAATTGTATTTCTTTACAATAATATTGGCAGTAATCTATCTCCATATGTCAACCCCTGTAGACTTGTTAACATCAATCATACACAACTCATGAAACACTTCCTTGGTAGAAACACAACAGATGGAGAATATATGGTCATTTTTAGCCATAGGGGCAGTTATCAGGCTGAACAGGATACCATGCAGGTTATCAGTCTCATGGGGGATATTTAAATCATCGATTCTTTCAAATAGGTAACCTGCAGAGATAAAATGTTGGTTAAAGGCGTCACTTATTCTTCATTTTTATTATCCGTAATGATACATTGTTGAGGTAAAGAAGGAGAGGAACAATTGTGATTCAGTGATTCAACTGCTTTCCAAAATGTAGTTTGGTCACCACCAGAATCAGAGATAGTGTTTGAATAGTAACTTGATTTAGCCTTCTTAATCATGGCAGTACATGTATTTCTGAGATGTCTGAAGGATAGCCAATCAGTACTTTAATCAGTAGATCTAGCCTTATCCCAGGCTAGATTTCTTTCCTTGATTAATTCAGAGAGCTCAGTACAGTACCAAGGATTGTCTCTATTCTTCATTCTCAACCTTTTAACTGGTGCATGATTATCTGCCACAGAAATAAACATTGAGAACAATAGTTGAGTGCTAGCTCATCATCAGCAATATAGGAAACACTGAGTAGATCACGTTGATACAGTTCATGTAGAAAACCTTGAAGTCTTGAAGTTTCTCTTTGAAATCATGCAGGATTAGACTTTGGCAGTCTAGTATCTCTACACACAATGGGGCAGTGATCACTGATATGCAAAAACACCAATGAAAATGAGTCCATAAGTATTGGAAAGACAAAGCATGTTTGACTTATTTTAGCTCTATACTCCCACAGTTTGGATTTGAAATCAAACAATTACAATGAGGTTAAAGTAGAGACTCAGCTTTAATTAAATGTTTTATTTTTTCAGCTTGGTTACACCATTTAGAAATGATAACCCTTTTTATACATAGTCCCCCTATTTCAGGGCACCAAAAGTATAGGACAGTTGGTTTGACACATATTTCTGGTTAGTCAGGTGTGTTCTGTCACATAATTTGTGCAGGCAACTGAGCTCACTGCAAGGTGCAAATCACTAGTTAATCTAAAAAAGGATAGTCAGGTTACAGTTTGCTAAAAAGTTCCTAAAAAGCCTGCAGAGGCCTGGAAAACAAAGTAGGGAGTTTTTATTTATGTTACAGTGCCCTGCGTAAGTAATGGGACAGTTGAGCATTTTTGGGGGTTTTCTTAAGTGTAAAGTTCTTGACTAGCCATGCCAATCTTCAGATTTAAATCCAACTGAACATGCATTTCATTTCCTGATGATAAGATTTTAGGCAAAAAGACCTCAAAACAAACAACAACTGAAGATGGCTGCAGTACAGGCATGGCAGAGCATCACCAGCATATACCCACTGCCTGCTGGCGTCAATGGGTGGGACCTTCAGCCAATTATTACATGCAAAGGATTGTTGACCAAATACTAAACATGAGTGCTTAATTTGGACATTTGATAAATCTGTCCCATTACTTTTGGGTACCCTGACATTGGTGGACTGTGCATAAAAAGTGTTGTACCATCTGAGTGGTCAAACCAATCTGTACACAAATACTATCAAATAAAAGCTGAGTCTAAAATCTCTTCTTTAATCTCATAGTATTGTTTGATTAAGTTTGAAAATCCAAACTTTTGGAGTGTAGAACCAAAAGAAGAAAAAATGCTTAACTGTCCCATTACTTACGCAGGGCACTGTAACATAAATAAAAGCATATGGGTACACAGTAATCTCGACATGGGGAGGGGGAGTTGCTAAGGTCAACCATATGCAGGTCTAAAAAGGTGGGTCTTGAGGTAAGTCTTAAAAGTGGTAACTGTTACTGACCCCCTAAGAAGGCACTCGATAAGAAAAAGCCCTGTCTCCAGCTGTTTTCTTTTTGATGTGGGTGATGACAACAAGTCAGTGCACTTTTTAACTAGTAGCCAATGCAATGATGATAGAACAGGGGTCATATGATCACATTTTCTATTTCTGGTGAGAAATCTGGCGGCTCCATTTTGGACAAGTTTCAGATTTCATATGGCTGCGTTGGAGAAGCCGGATAATAGCAGTAATAGCAATTGCAATAATCAATAATCTTGATGTTTTAAAAGTGTGAGTACATTTTTTGTCATCCTGTATTAAAAGACAATTAGTTATTTTTGCAATATTGCGTAGGTGGAAATAAGCTATTCTTGCTTATTCTCTGTGTTCAGAGTCAATAATAATACCAAGATTCTTTACTGTCTTTTTGGGGGAAACTAGACATCCTTAAATTGAGCGCCACTTCTGTGAAATTCAACCTTAAGGTCAGTCATGCAGGACTCCAAAACAGGTAGTGGCATGCCAGGTTTAATTGCAATGTAAAGTTGCGTTTCATCTACATAGCAATGAAGGTGTACACCATGATGAAGGATTAAGTTACCTAGACATAACATATATAGGGAAAAAAGTAATGGTTCCAAAACAGAGCCTTATGGAACACCATAATTGACAGTACAATGTTCAGAAGAATCACCACCAATATGGACAAATTGGTTTCAGTCAGGACACTTACGTCAGTTTCTCAAGTCTAATGAAAATGGTAATACATTGGGTTTGGCATAATTGGATATTATAAGGCAGGGAGCCCATAATTTCTCAACCCCCCATAGGTAAGTAAACACAGAACGAACCTGCAGGTGGAACAGAAGCCGGAAACATGCGTGAACCAGCATCTGGTCATAGGTTTTCCTCTTCAATGATGAACATCAGCATGTAAGCATCGTCCGTGTTCAGCATTGCAAATAGAAGGACATGGAAGAGAATGGGATACAATGCAACTATTACTTGAGAATTACAATGGAGTTCCTCTGCTACATCTATCAAACTAAATGTTTGAGGGTATGTAAACAAAAGCTCATCCATTTTCAAATCAGAGAGTGTGAGAATCATAAGATTTTAATAATAATCACAAGCAGTGTATTCACCATGCCTTAGAAGCCCATGCAACCATGAGAAAACCTTCAAAATCTACATAGTGACTTAAAACGCCCTCTTCTTAGAGGACACCAACTGTTAACTAGAGGAAGAGTCAACTCTTCTCGAACAATCTAAACTGCATGGATCATGCCCGCAGCTGACAAAAGCCTGCCATCTGAGCCTTAGGAGGCTGTAGTTCTGTCGTCTTTGCCACCCCATGCACATGTATATAGCTGCCTTGGACACATGGAATGCAACGTCTTTAGTCTGGAATCTAACCAGTCTAACCATAACTGACAGGGGCAAGGCATTGGCAGGCCAGCATCCAGCCAGCTTGAGCAGGATAATCTTTAAGGTGCGGTCATTTGACAGTTCAACCAGTGCGTCCTCCATGTCGGATGACAGATGACTTGCGGTCATTACAGTGAATGATTATCTTATCCAGTCATATTTTTCCGAAGCTGTTTCCTCGGGGAAAAACTTGTTAAAGTGTTCCAGGAGGGCTTGAAGGTGGGTAGTGATAGATGTCTTCACAGTGTTAACACTCAGATCATTTTCCTCCATGAATTCCTCCAGCTCAGGAAACATATCAATCCTGCCCATTTCAACTCGCGCAGTCCAGCGATCCACTTTCCTCTTGAATGCGCGGATTTGATCATTCAGCGACATGATGCTTGTGGTTTCACCTTGCAATGACATGTTAAGTCCGTTCAGTCTGTCAAATATGGCCAGCAACAATGTTGACTTATAAGAGAATTCTCTGTTTGATAGCCTACAACGTGTATTGTGTGATTTCCAGAAATGAACGTTGAATTAACATTTTCTAACACAATATTAATTACTTCAATACCTGTATAATTGAAGTAAAGCAAGCAAGCCTCTGCATTAAAATTGCTCAAAGATGCTTCCTAGTGGCTGTTTTGTTTTGTAATGCTCCTCAAAACATTTGGGAAAATGGGCAGTAGACTCACTACTACTGTTGTGCTCTACCGTTGTTGACAAATTAATGTTAAACAGTGACCTACTGTACAGTATGTGTCGATTTGAATAATTAATGGTATAGGTTTGAAATGTGTGAAAATTAACCATGCATCAACAACCAAAATATTTGGACACAATATTAATCAGACTGAAATGGGTTACATAATAGCTTTATGAACCATCAACTTCTCATCTCAGTTTCATGGGAATGTACTGTATGTAGTATGATGTTTTTATAATTTCCAATTACTATTCATGAGCTGTTATTGTTACCTCTCTCTCCTGTAACTTCTCCCTGGCTAGCATTCAAGACTAGCAAGTAAGATATTTTAAACCTATGCTGTTATTTAGTCACTAGCTGGGTTAAGAAAATAACATATGCTTGGAACCTTAAAAAAATAAACACAATTCTACAATCGAAATGTACTTTGCCTTGCTCAAAACATCTTTTGTTGACAACCCTTTAAAATGTTGATGCAGTGTGCTCAGATTTTGCAGGGAGGTAGTCTACAGCATGTGTGTGTAATTAGATCATATTATCCTTCTGTGTAATTTGAGAAAATCTGTGTGTAACTTTCATCCTATTCCTATGTTACCCCTCAACTAAAATTTAAATACTTACACTTACCTCGTTGAGACCAGACTTTCCTAGTTTGGAAAGCTTGGGGAAATCCTTTGCAGAAAGTAGCTACAAAGGGGTGGTAACCCATTTTAAATGAGTGACGCCTTGCAACATGTAAAACCAAATACCTCACTTGGACGGTGGTCCAAAAAACACAGAATTTAGTTTTTAGTTCAGATTTTCTTCCATTTTCTGCAATTTTGCAAGCTAGCATAGGCAACAACTCTCTGCAGAAAAGTCCTACCCAGTAAGAAAAGACAACACACATAACAACAAGCAGCCATTCTACAGGCATGTGAGGGGAAGGTTATTGGAATGTAACATCCAATGAAATTCGCTCCGTCCAGTTTAATCCAAGACAGAATGGCTAGACAGAATCTAAAATTCTACAGACCTCCAAAACAGGCGTGAGAACAACGTGATATGTGAGACTACTCAAATGTTAATCATACCAAATGTTTTTTGCTTGGTGTATTTATTTATCATTGATGCACCCTGTCCTATTTTGATATAAAATAATTACAGTGAACCTTTCTTTCAAAATTGTTCAACTTTTGACAGAAACTTTGTCTTTGTCATTCTTAATATTTGATACAAATGCATGGCACCACAGGAATGGAGTGTGATCCACTGTTAAGGAATTTCAACATCTTAATGAATTATAAAGAGGATTTGTGCATTACTATGCCAGAAGAGATCATATCTATGTTAGAATTCTGGGCCAAATACTCCCTGGGCATTTCTCTGTGAAGCTTTCTCAGAATTGACATATTCAGTGACAGTGTTGGTACCTTTTTTAGTAGAAGTGGATGTGCGTTGCTCAGTTCATGCTAGAACTAGTCGTCAAAATTACAAGATGATGTCACAGAAAACATGATGACATGAGCGGACCAGAGTGATATGCATTGTTTGCACATAGATGACAAAATCCTGGGTATTAGGAATAGGTCAGATTATTTTTCCTGTGCAGCAAGAAAGCATGTATGAAAAGCAAGCATAAGTAAGTACTACTGAAGATTGTGTACCATGTTGGAAAATATAGTTATACATAGTTATACAGTAGGCGGGCTCAGGTCAGTTGTCAATCCTTGCTGTAGATGCTTTACAAATCTTTGTAAAGAGGCAAGTTTAATTTCATAAAGACTAATGGTGAAGTTGTTTCGTCAAAATGTAGTCCATGAACTTATTTATGGTTCACTCCAATAATCCCTATTCATTTTTCCTATCTGTATTTTTTCAAATATCTAATATAACTGCTGTGTATGTAGAGTTAACCTTTTTTTTTTTACATTTCTTCTCTGATAACATAGCTTTTGGTTCATGTGATTTTGTCTAAGTCCTCAACTTGAAAATTTATAAATTATCTTTGATAGCCAATGTGAAGAGGAAACACTAGTTAATCGGATAAGAAAAAGTACAATAAACTTTAGGCTTACATGTTACACAATGCTTATATTAGCTGTTTGAAAAAATCCTGATGGGGAAAAATGAATGGGCATTTTTGTTTTTCCATTTCCATTTTCAAACTACATTTGGAATGCATGCTTCCGGACTCTCGGAACAAGTCTTCACATCTAGTGCTTTGCCAAAATTGACAAAACCCTAGTGCATCTTTTAGTAACATTGCTCAGAACCATCTACAATAAGTGGCCCTCATAAAGGGTTAAGGTATACTTCATGTAGCCTTGAAGACATTTTGTTGAAATTTGAAGACAGAATATGAGTCTGTGCTTTATCGTGAATAAAGTCACAAGTGGAGGGCTGGTAATCCGTCAGCTGTGACTTTATTCACGATAAAGCACAGACTCAAGTGCTTTATTGCTTTTATACAACGGTTACAAAACAAAACAGAGAATTGTAACAAGAAAGCAATGCCTTTATTTTATATTGCGTGGTAGATTGTGGTGGTTTCGGCCCTGCACTTAGACATTTACAGGGTGATTTTCTAAGAAACTTAAAAGCTGACATATGTACTCATTTTCCTGGGCCTATGTATTGAGAAGCTATTTTCAAAGATCTGACTTTGCTGCGCTTGTGTGCAGAGGTGAGCGCAAAAAGAGGCGAACACGCCTTATTTAAATAACTTGTGCGCTTCACTCATCATTTTACAATGGACTGTGACTTTGAAGGTGGAAAATCCAAGTCAGAAAACTTTACCTCAAATGAAACCACGCATTTGCTAGACTTAACAATTGAAAACAACGATTTACTTTAATAGTGGGAAAATGAATGCGTCATCAAAAGAGAAAACTGACAAGGAATCACTAACTCAATAAATACTACATCTGTCAAACACAAACCAAAACGCTCCCATGAAAGTGGCACCGGAGCAGGGCGGGATGCAGCCTGCTTTGACTGGAGGTGCGGTGAAAATGTTTTGGGGGGCATCATTTAAATTGCAGTCATATAAAACACCGGAAGGTTGTGAGTTCGATCCCAGGGGCTACCACCATTGTGCCCCTGAGCAAGGCAATTAACTCCAAGTTGCTCCAGGGGGACTGTCCCTGTAGTTAGTTCACTGTAAGTCGCTCAGATAAGAGCATCTGCTAAATAACAAATACTGTAATGTAATGTAATATAGTCATAGTCACATTTACCCGCCAAATATTTTACCCGCCAAATATTTTCTTCTTTTTACCCCCTCATATCTTTTGTGATTCTGTTTGTCATGCATATTTGACATCTTATTGAATTACATATTCCCACCACCACCACCCCCCTTCTTAGGAAGAATTTATATTTATAAACTAAAATGTTGAACTTTATTTTTTATGTTTTTATATTATTATTATTATTATTTTTTTAAATAATTTGTTTTATATAGGCTACGGGTGAAAAAGTTAAGTATGCCTATGTGATTCAGTCATATGTTTTGCATTCATAGTCTGTCAAATCATGCTAGGGTATCGGTTTTCTATTGAAAAACTCATTTAGGTCTAGACCATTAGTAATGAACTCATTTAACGTACTTCCAAAACACACATCCACTCCGAATAGGACAGCTTAGAATTTATTTTCTTAACAGTTTTTTGGACATCTCTGAACCTTTTCCCCTCTTTTTTTTTTTCTTTTTTTTTTTAGCTTTCTATTTTGTTATTTACCTTTTATCTTTTATCACTTCCTTTTATCACATTTTCATATCACAGCGTCAGTTTTCTATTTTTTTTAGCAAAAACTCAAAAACAAATTCATCCATAGCTAGACTATTGGTTATTACCTTCTCATGAGCCAAAATAACCAAATTCTTTTTTCTCTCGTGTAGCATAGTGTGTCGGAATGGTGTTAGGACACGGGACAGCGTGGAAAATGAACTTTCACACAATGCTGAAGATACCCCAATAATCTGTGCTGTTATGTACAGTGTATGCAGCTCAGGGAATGCTTCCTTGTAGCCTTTAACTTCTTTGCATATAGTAGAGAGGTCCACCTCTGTGGTGAATTTCCTGAGCAACATGGGCCTTGCTACAAGAATTTCGTTTCCCAGGTTATCACTGCATATTGTGCCTGCAAGCAGTTGCAGGGGGTTCAGAAGAGCCAAATCCAGAAAAGAACTAGATTGAGGGAGAAGGCAATTTACTGCCTTCATCATGTTTTCTCTTTGAAAACCTGTTCTCAATTTCAGCAATGGCCATGTCCAGAATGCTCAGAAGAGTTAAGACACTGTGTGGGTACTTCAGAATAATCAGCATCAGTGTGACCTACAGTAGACAGAACAACACTGTTACTAAGTTGCCTGCTCATTGTTCTCTGTCTCTTTCTTGCAGGGGGGGAATCTGTTTTGCCTGATTGATCCCTTGCACTGTCTCCACGCATATCTTTCAATGCCTGCAAAAAGGCACTGATGACCTCCCCTGCACTCCAGAGGTCTCCTGAATGAGCCTGCAGAATAGAATTAGCAGGCTTTAAGGCACCAATAACTTTAACTAGGAATTCAAAGAAATTGTGTTTCTTCAGTTGTACTAACAGTCCTGATGCCTCTGTGCAAATATCCATTCCAGCTGCACTATCTTCTGATACCTCTGAGAGAAAATTCAAGATTGCTTGCTGATTCTCAACCACACACCTGGTCACATCGTAGTGACTGGTCCACCATTTCGAATAGTCTCTTGAGACAGGGTGCATTGTATTGGTGTGTAATGAAGTGACCCTGACAACTGAAAGAACGTTTTGGCACATGGCTCCGCTTGCATTGCATGCACCACAGCCAGGTGCAGCTGATGGTTGTAGCAGTGTATGTAGGGAACATCTCTGCCTATCTTTTTTTTTGCAGCAATGCCTGCACACCCCCTCTTATACCACTCATTACAGAAGCACCGTCATAGCACTGACTAATTATGTTGTCAGGAGTGTAACCAGATTCAGTGAGATGTTTCAGCATCTGTGTTGTGATATACTCAGCATCCAACTGAGTCAGGTCCAACAAGCCAATCAGGTGTTCCTCAGGAACAGAATCACAGACAAAGCGAATCATTATGGACAGATTCTCTATATTGCATCTCTCCCGTGTCCCATTACTTTTTATACCAAACCCTGTTGTGTCAGCATTTTCATATTTGTTTTTAATTTGATGTAACACTAGGCTTGCCAGGGTTTCAATAATGTCATTTTGCAGATTGTGGGAGGTATATTTTGCATTCTGGGGTATGCTATTGTCTATTTCTCTAAGTCTAGCATCTTTTGTGAGTGTGTACTCAAACAGCTTCAGGAAAAGCCCTGAAGAGATATCATCATTCCTGGATTGAGGGCTCTCAAACATTCCACGGAGGGGCAACTCATTAACAGCTAGGAACCTGACTGTCTCCCCTATGCTTTTAATGTAATACCTGTTCTTCTCAGTCTGGTTTGGTCCTAGCAGGTGGGAAATTGTTTCACCACTTGCCTGCCTTTTCTTAATTTCTGCCCATGAGTATGAAGCTTGTACGTGGCAATGGCTAGATGCATGCTTGTTGAATCCCCTGTCTGACTCCAATGCCGTTTTCCAGTAAAACATTGTCTAGTGAACATGACATCTTTATCTGAGTATTCCAGCCATGGTCGAGAGCAATACCAACCTGGGTTGAATGCTCGAGGACCTTACGTTTTTAAAACCGGCTGCAACGGTGTGCTGTCATATAAACCATGCTCGGCATTACCCACAGCAGTGGAAATGTTTCCCTTATCAGACGTTATAGCCGCGTTGTTAATGAGGGAGGGAGTGCTTGTACTGGGGCCGGCAGTATGCTCTGCCTGCTCTGGAGTAGGGCTTTTAGGCGTGGATGGCACATCATTTGGGGCAGTAGCAGGGGCAATATGTGGTTTGGGGATCAGAAATCGACGCATGATTTTTATTAGGCTATGCACAAAAATGCACTCCCAACAAGAACTATCTAGCTAACCGAGCTAGTGTTAGCCAGCTAGTAGCCTACTATCTACAGCCTTGTGTTCGAGAAATCTAACTACCAGTACTAAAAACTGGAACGATTGTGAAAATCTAAACTGAAACGGTTCAACAAATAAAAACAATGAAAAGACTGATGATCAGAGCTATCTACTACAGAAGCATTTGACAAGACAAGTTCGCAACCACAGTTGACTTTGAGTGAGCAGTCGATTGATTTGTTTCGGAGTTTTATCAGTGAGGATTGAGGCGGAGCTTTGCGTTGCCCAACCAGCCAATCAGAAACTATTGTAAAAACAATTTGAAGAAAGGAATTCAATGATTGGTTTCCAGACGTTTTACACGAAAATAAAAATGTAAGGTTTTGGCTGTGAGCATGGTAGCGGGAGGACTTGACTGGGGGGGCATGACAAGAATCTGGGGGGGCGTAGCCCGACCCAGCAGCCCCCTGTATCTGGCCATGCACCGAAGGCGAGTGAAACCCTGAATGAATGCGAGGATATGATATGGTCACTAAAAATCATTAATTTCTATACGCTTAAGTTGATTGTAGGCTTAATATGTTGTTTTGTTTTTAAGATGAACCTTCACCATCTAGCGCACCAGTGATGATTCTGAACCGTTCCTGCTGTGCTCCACTGCCAACTGTCTCAAAACCAAAAACATTTCCACAATTTTACTGCATCAAAGATAGCTATAAAACAAAACCTTGTAGATGACAAAATCGTTTGGCAATAGAATGCAAAGCATTGGAAAAGCTCTGGTCCCGATCCCCAAGGCTAAATCCAGAATGGCATGATTGTCAAATCTATATTTTGTCTCAAAACAACCACTGTTGTCAAGTTAGGTCTCAAAACAACCACTGTTGTCAAGTTAGATCTCAAAACAACCACTGTTGTGATAAACAAATGTTTGTACTCAAGTGTTTGTGCAAGGATATTACTGTAATGTATGGTAAACTGGAAAAACACATCATAGGTGTTACTTTATCAGAGAAGAATGCACGGCTTCGAACACTTCTCGGCCAATCACAATTCCCGTTCTGATCTACCATTGAATAATGTGTATTTCTCACTTTAAACTAATTTGACAAAAGTGTATTTTTACACAATCTGACAACAGTTTTTCTTTTGGAATGTGTGGAAATGACAACGGCCCCTCTGACATTGTGCTGTATGCATTAGTAAAGCTTTGACTCATGGGGAAGCAAGATTTCAAACTTGCTTAAAAGTATGAGAATTATTTAACACTTCACTTGATAGTTTAAGACCTCTTCCAGAATGGGAATACATGTTTTATTTACATGAGAAACCATCATTTATTAAGAGTTAAACATGTTGAATAATATCTGTGTTATCCTCAAGCTACTTTTCCTTGAGAATAAACTTTTGGTGCTTTGTATTTTGGAGAAAAAGGATCACATATTTGATCCTCATTCAATTGACGCTTTAATACAACCTCCTCCAAGTGTTACATTTTATATGCTGTGGCAGCAACTTTACCAATTATTACTAGTTTTACCATAGGGCAGCTTTAGGCTATGTTACAGTGAGTGACTGATTCACTGTTGACTGATTTAATTCAATCATCACAAGTCAGTCAGTTTGCCTCCTAAAGAAACTTGTTCAGTATGTCTTCCTGTCCTATTTCTGTCTAAACGAAAATGCAGTACTCTGATAAACTATGTCGGAAAACCCTTTTTGTTATGTCGTTGTCTATTTTATGATAGTTTGGAAGTTGTACTTGTTTCTTCAGTTTCTTTTAGGCTTCCAGAGCACACAAGATATTGTAGGCATACTGTATTTCAGGGAGGTGCATATTGGGATGGGAGTGAAATTGGGAGTTATGCGCTAGTGCTAGCTACTTCAGAAATTGAAAATACAGCAGCAATAAATACAGTACACATATCTGAAGTGCTAGTCTGCCACTTTTGATCATGGTAGGTTTTAAAGGTTGCAGTGCTAGATACTGACTCTTTCAGAAGTAGCTTCCCTAGCAACCCGCACAACGCTGGTTTGAATTGTGCTATGAACAACAATATTTGCTACTTATAGTTGTTAATACCAATTTTTGCTAATGCCTTCCCCTGACAACTTACCCTGATCTTAACCACTCAAAGTCAATGTCTAATATTTCCTAACCACCACTAAATTCAAAGTTCATAAAGATTAAGTTCTTACGTAAGTCACGCAAATTCACTTACCCTCACGTAGCGTATCTTCAGTTTTTTAGTTATTGTCCAAAAATGCATTAACCAGGACACGCAATTGGGAATGCGTAGTACTGTGTATAGGCAGTCTACATTTAAAATAACTTTGTGTCGCTGTCATAACACATTCAGGGTGATTTTCAAAGAAATGTAAAACCATTTTCCTGTACCCGCGCCGTGCCAATCTATTGTGAAGCTTTTTTCAAAGATCTTTCTGTTGCACTTGTGCGTGGAGGTGAGCGCAAACAGAGGTGGACATGACTTATTTAAATAACTTAATAAATTAAGCCTCACTCATATAATATTACAATGGACTGTGACTTTTAAAATGTAACCTCAAAAGCATTTGCTAGACTTAACAAAGATTTATTTCATAGTGGGAAAACTGTCATTCAAAACAATGCTGCGAGGAATCTAACACAAACCAAAAAGTTTGCCCATATCACCCCCATCTTTGCTGATCTCCATTGGCTAGCTGTCCCTCAGTGAATTGACTTTAAAATACTCCTCCTGGTCTACAAAGCCCTAAATGGCATCAGACCTGCCTACCTAAAATTTCCTTTTCCCCTATGAACACCCTTGCACCCTACAGTCAAGCCATGGCAAACTGCTTCATGCACCCAGAACCAGGCTCTGCACAATGGGGGACCGTAGCTTTTTCTCAACAGAACGCTGGCCTGTCTTCCCCGCTTGCAGTGCCTCTTATGACCGCAAGGTGTAGAGCCAGATATACAGTGAATGGTAAATCAGAGGTGAGAGTTGCTCTTATGTACAAAAATGCTTAAGGGTCGTAACAAATGGTTGAAGACACAGTATGTACAAAAATATGTACAATTAACACTTAACAACTTAGGTGTCTATTTCAATTATATCTAAACTTCTAACAAGAACTAAAATACTTATTTTTCTTTAAATACAGATTTGTACTTTATTTAAGCTTTAAGTGTTACAGCATGGTAATGTAATGTAGCAATAAAGTAATTTAAGAAATAAAAGAAATGAAAGTAAATAAAAGGAATAAAATAAATTAAATCTTACCCTATCTGTCCCTACTCTGTCTAACTTAGTATAAATTTAGAGAGGCTCCATCCAGCATCAGCATTTGCAACCACCAAATACTCTCAGTTCCTCTATCAGCCCAGCTGATTTCTCCGGAGCAGCACCGATGCCCTCAGCCAAGGGACTTTCGATGACCCACGCTTCCTAGTACAAGTAAAGTGGTCACTCAACCTGTTCCAAACCTTTATTTGACCCGAGCAATGTAAACATGCAGAAAATGATTTTAACTGAAAGTCTTAAAAAGTCCCAACCACAGACAATTATGGGCAATGCCAACTACTGGGACAGCGAGGACTAAGTCTCAAGGTAGCTAAGAGGGAGTGTACTCCGATACCATCAGCCTCCAGGCTGGGGGTTTCCAAGTCTAAACTCTCTCCTGAGAGGACTGGTCATGGATTCCCCAATTGGGCTAGACCTCCTGGTCTCTTAGGGATCCGTCCTCTGTGGGGTCTTATGGAAATGCCCGTTGAGATGCTCTTGTCATCCGATTTTATACCTATTCTCTGGACCTGGACTCCTCCTGGTAGGTGGAACACTTTTAACCTATCAGACTTCTTTCTCCTTCCCCACACCATACTTGGGCATATCTTCCCCTGTTCTGGAAAGCATCTTAGGTGGATATTACACCATATTTGGGCACATCTTCCCCTGTTTGGAAAGTACCCTCCAGATAAGGCCCACGTCCCAAGGTCATTCACCTCTCTCTTCCTACCAAACTTGAATACAGATCAACACTTCAACTTTAATTATAGAACAAACTTCAACATCAACCACATGTTAAACACATTTCAATCATTAGTCAATCTTGAATCACTCTGTTAGGTACTCAACTTCAAACATTAAACATAAGACACATTTCCACATTAATCATTCTGTTTGGTACATTTGAAACATTAAATGTATTAAAACATGTACTATTGGTTATATTTGAATGATTACATTTGCTGTTACTTTATTAGCTCCATTGGAATAGTTATATTTTGATGTTATATCATTAGTTATTTAGTATATCCTATTGATAACACTTGATTTTACTTCAGAACATCTTTACTCCACACAGACCTCTCTAGAACCAGGCGTTGCAGGTCGAGGGAAGTCCGTATCTTTCGAGATTAGCTACTGTTTATGCTGCTGCCTTAAACTGCAGCTTTGACCCTTCTGTTTAACCCTTGTTGCGTACAATTACACAGGTGTGATCAGACTAGAGTGGTCCCTCAAGCATACGATCACACCAATGTGGTTATAACATGTGATTAGAGCATCTATTTATGATTGACACAACAATCAGCATTTGGGCAGACCACACAGTTTTTTCACTGAAACATTTTGCACAAAAGGTTCAGAGAAGTAGCAACAGCAAATCAGAAAATGTAGGCTTTCTACATTATTCCTAGCTCTGGACAAAGAGTGAACTTACAAGAACTTCTAATTGAGCCAACTCTCGGCTGACATAAACTATAATATAATTGAGTTTAAAATGATTACAATTTACAATATATTACATCACGGATGAGCTCACTAGTGGTCAAAATAATTGACTAAAACACTTTTTTTTTTTAAGTAATCCAACAGTGGCTATTTGTGTGCTCTGCTATGATGTTTGTTTGGGCTGACCATACTATTTTTTCACAGAGATCTAGTCCCTCAAGCGTATAACCGGTGTGATTAGAACACTTGAATAGAACGTCTATTTACAATTGACGCAACAATCTGCATTTGGGCTGAACGCTGTTTGTTTCACAGAAACATTTTGCACAAATGATAAGTCTTTACAACTGTAAAGGATTTCACTGAACTAGTATCTATTGCTATCACTAGATATGAGAGGATCATTTTAAATGGAGATTTTAACATTTGTATAAACAAAAAAAGTGATACCAAAACTATTGAATTTATTTGATTACTTATTTGACAGCTTTGAGCTAATTCAACATGTACTCACCTACTCACCAACATAACTCGCTAGATTTAGTGCTGTCACGAGGGCTGCACATCGTAAATCTTTTAGTATCTAACATCCCTATCTCTGACCATTTCTGCGTGTTTTTTGATACTACTTTGACTCTGCCAAGGAAAACAATTATAGTGCAAAAGCAATTTCTAGATGATTTGGCATAACATAAATTCACAGAAATCATAAGTTCTTTTGATCCATGTATTCAAACCTATTTGCTTAATGAAACAAATGCCTTTAACAATATCATGTCTAGTGCTCTGAACAGTGTGGCTCCACTAAAGGTTAAAAAGAGGTCTACAATAAGGCAGTACGCACAGCAAGAAAAACATATTTCTCTAAGATGATTAGTGACAGTGCTGGCATTGTCTCTAGAACTCTAGAATATTGTTTTCAACTATTAATCAGCTGCTAAATCCTGCCCCTTCTACTGACTTTCTCTCACAAGCCTCTGCTTCGAAATGTGAGGAGTTTGCCAAATTCTTCAACGATAAAATCATAACCATTAAGGGTGGGATTATTGACACTGACCGTTATGATAAAACGCCTAATAAGCATATGACAATGGATAAATTCACGAGCATTTCTGCAGCAGAACTTTACAAAACTGTAGCCGAGAGCAACTCATCCACCTCTCATCATGACTCTCTCCCCACTGCATTCTTTAAGTGAGTCTTTGACAGTGTTGCAAACCCTGTCTTAACAATCATCAGCACATATCTAGAGTCAGGCATTTTCCCAGATGCTTTTAAAATAGCTGTTGTGAAACCATTGCTGAAGAAATTAAATTTAGATAGTCAGACTCTAACTAATTATAGACCAATATCCAATCTCCCTTTTATTAGCAAGATACTCGAAAAGGTGGTTTATAATCAAATTAACTCCTTCCTACATGAAAACAAGGAAGGGTTCTGGAAGGATTCTGGAAAAGTTTCAGTCAGGTTTCAGGTCTAATCATAGCACAGAGACTGCTCTCACTAAAATTGTCAGTGATCTCAGACTAAACACTGATGCTAATAAGGTCTCCATTCTTATTCTCTTGGATTTAAGTGCAGCATTCGACACGATTGATCACGAGATCCTCATCAATCGTCTTCAAAACTTCAAAACACTCACTGTATATGCTACCGCTTGGAGACATTATCAGAGCACACAATGTAAAGTTCCATAGCTATGTGGATGATACTCCATTATACATCTCTGTTGAACCAAATGATACTAGTGCTATTTGCCCCCCTACTAACTGTCTATCAGCTGTCAATAAATGGAAGAACAATAACTTTTTAAAGCTAAAGCTTTTAAACAGCCTTGGTAATCTAACTCCCTTGATTAAGTCAGAGGTTACAAGTCTTGGTATTATCTTAGACTCTGATCTGAGTTTTAATTCCCACATTAGCAAGGTGACCAAGACAGCATTTTTTCATCTGAGAAACATTGCCATGGTGCGGTCGTTTTTAAGTCAGCGGGATGCTGAAAACTGATTCATGCTTTTAGTTCAAGTAGACTTGACGCTGTAGTTATTTTTTGTGCACGCTGACATATTTGTTTTTTTCGCATTCAACCAAAGATGAAATGAGATGACAAGATGGATCACTCCTATCATTCACTTCTTTTCAAGTCTTCTGGAAAATGTTGCTTTGGGCTTCCCAACATACGAGTGAACCATCTACTCACCTCATTTCGCTAAGACATCTTTGGTCTGACAGACGTTTACAGTAATTAGCATCAGTAGCTTATCAGTACAATCTTCAAAAAAGTATTTTACACATGTCATATTTGTCCATTAAACTGTATGCAAGAATCGGAAAACATGATTTGTGACAAGTATTTGTGAATAACACAGTAAATAAAGAAATTATCACCAGACAAACCTCTGCCACTGATTTTTTAATGATACAAATGGTGTTGGTACTTACAGTAATTTTCATCAGACAAGCACGTCACCCCTGACACTGAGCCATTCAGTGTTGTAAGTTCCTAGTAGGTTAAGCTAAAACTATTAGAGTGAGGAAGAGGGTGAGGAAAGTGAAACCAGTCTGCATTCTGGACGACAACCTCAAAATGGGGGCAGTGGATAAGACTGACATGGTCAACAGCTTTGTGGACTGTGCTCGGAAAACCACCAAGTGGTATAAAAATATATTTTTCCATCTGGTTGACATTGCTCCCCTCAATGGCCACATCATTCACCGCCAGTTAACAGGTGAGATGATTACTGAACAAGTTTTTTTTTAATTAGACATACAGTTAACATACAAATCAAATGCAGTTCCATACAGTTATATGCCTACCCACTCCCTTATCCTTTCCATTCCCTCATTCTTCCCATGCACACTTGCCCATAGGTGAGATGATCACCTACCAAAAATACCAGGAGAACATGAGAAAGCTGCTGGAGGAGCACCACACCCCTCGGCATCCATTCACTGGGGGCCGTCCTACTGCCGACACTCCCCTGCGCCTCACTGCATGGTATTTCCCCTCTGAGATTTCTCAAACTGGCAGTCGCACAAGGAGGCACTGCAAAGTGAAAGAAGGAAGCAGAGGAGGTTGATGAAGTACACATGTATACCTTGTGACACACCCCTGTGTGTTATGCCATGCTTTGGGGGGTACCACACTCTCAATTGAATGCTATTGAGCACCTGAAAAAAGAGCACAGCTGAATTATTGATTTTCCATGAGTTGCATGCAGTTCGCTTTTAGAAATGTATTGCTAACAGTTATTTTATTTATTTTCAGAAATCTGTTCTGCTGACCTGAGTCTTGAGTGTTTATTGTTAAATGTCACAAATCTATACAATTGGCCATAGTTTGATATGTTTGTTTTGCAATAATTTTGCAAAACAATTTTTAGAAATGGCCAGTGATTTATTTTCCAAATACATGTTAAAACTTATTTGAACAAACTTTGTCTTGATGATTTGTATTGTAAGTCACCTGGTCAGAAACACATTTAGCCAACAGTTAATTACATAGTCTACATTTAGAAAATAGTAGGAGTGTGATTCATAGGACTGACTTACTGACTGAATTACACAACTTCAGGGGTGAAGGTGGTGGTGATGACGTTTTTGTTGTTCAACCATTTACGGTCCAAATATCCATTACATGGATATTGAAATATGGGCTATGGTATAGGCCTATTTGTATGAGAAAATTATAGTTGTAATTTCCTTCTTTGTTCTTCTTTTTGTGAAATACTGTACCAAGTTTGTTGCATGAGAAATGATCGGGCCAGTCGGCATGGGTTGTATACATTCATTGGATATCCAATAGAGGCAAAATTGAAGATAAAGTTAAGCTATACAAGCTAGGCCAACCTAATTAGCCTACTGAGGCTATGATATCCAAAACACAGTGGACAGGGCAGATGCGGGTACTGCATATGGCGCAACAATCAAATTCTAAAACAGCTGCTGCGCATTCTGATATCACATGCATAAAGAATTTACGCTGGGGGTGAGAGATTGATTATGTGAGAGATTGAATCACTGCAATGACATTTTAATGTGATGTGACATTAGCTGAACAGAAATTGTATTTCAACATAACATTTCATGACTCAATAAAATCAAGACAGATAACTGAATTACATGCATTAGTACTCACAAGTCTTTCAACTTCCCGGTGTGGTATTTCATTTGTTCTAAAATAACTTGTGTCACCGGTAAACTCAACCTGAATATATTCAACGTCTGACTTTTGTGGTTTCAAAGTGAAGTACAAGTCAAGCTTTCCCCTGTATGTGCCAAGTTTTGATGTGCACTGAAAAACATACAGACTTTTTTTTTCTTAACCAACTGCCAGTCAGCTATCATACTGTAGCTGACATGCCAATAGACAAGCCAGCAAAGAAAATAAACTCTCCTCCATCAGGCCAAAAGGGAGGCAATAACAAGACCCCTTACCCCGCCACCTTAAAACCTTACACACACACAAGCCAATTCAGCAAAAGGACACCTGGGTGATCACACTAGGAGACTAGCTCAGCGAGGTGTAAATAAGCATTTCCACACTCAGCATTGCGGGTATAACATGGTGTCAGGTAACTACAATGAATGTGGAGGGGAGAGGGAGCAATCAGCCAGCTTTCCCTCAGCGAGATGGAGGGCCCCCACCACACATACAAACAACTAATCAGGCCAGGACAGTGATTGATAGCTCATCCCGCTTTGAAATCCATCACTTCGGCCAAGTGGTTGTCGAGCACTGGCCTGACGGATGGCTAAACTGCTAGTAATGTACATCGCCTAAGCAAATACATCATTAATTGTGCATAATGTCGAATCTGAGAGTTTAAATCTCCCTCCCTCCATTCCCTCTCTACGGTCCATTCCCCACACCATCCCCTACTCACACCTTTCTTTCTCTTTCAGGCATGCTTTATAAGCAATGGGTGCCGCCATCTTTAACAAGGGACAAATGTATCACACCAGGTTCCCTCCTGCTGCCTAATGACAGTGCTACACCTGCGTGCGCAAACATGAAGTACTCATCAGCACAGTAATTTAACCTGCTACACCAGAAATGTGAACAGTTGCATGTGTGGATGAATCAATAGCCCTCCTTGTCTGTTTCTACAAGGAATTTCAAATGTATCAATTCCTGATGTTGAACCCGTTTTATGTTGAGTCCTGTCAAATCTGAATCTTCGAGTTGGGGTTTACCCATTGCCTCCAAATATAAACAAGGACTGTAATTCTGGTTTTATCAGTTTACAGACGTGGATTTCACACGTGTGATGTAGCAGAGCCGTACAATGTCAGATAGGATTAAATCAATGCCAGCATTTATTAACATGTTAATTAAAGAAAGAGAGGCTTTGATAAGAAATGATGGACTGACCCAGACAGTTTATTACCCTATGATTCCTTATATGATTTGAAAAAGATGGTATGCCTGCTACTAACAGATGCCAGGATTATTATTTGTTTCATTAGTCCATGGCATTTCGAGGGTATCTTGGCTTCCAGATGCATCTGATTGTCTCGGAATGAAACTCAACGGCACCTTGGATCAGTGATCACAAAAAATGGTGTGCCATAGAGGTAGCAATAATGAGTAAATAATGGTTCAACCTCAGTATCTTTATCTTCTAGTGTTTAAGATTAGATTCAAGTGAGGTTGTAGATCCTGTAGTCCTGAACAACCTTTCACTAGTAGCCGATATTTGACAAAAGGACAAAAAGAGCGCCTCTGCTACTACACCTCCCACTGATTGATTTTATTTACTCAATTCAAGACAATCAATGCTGCCCACCAGCATTTCTAGATTTCAATTTCAGATGAGCACCTCTCAGCCATACCTCCACACTATGGACATTCCTGATCAGATCTATTCTGAAGTTCCTTGGGAAGCTCTTCTGCCTTCAATACATAACTATCCTATTGGCATGAACAGCAATGAGTGTTATAACAATATGATATTGATAGATGGTATTGATATTATATCCGTTACAAAGTACTGTGGCTATAATGACATAAGTTGACTGTCGGCTACAATCTAGAAAGTTATTACTGGATTTGGATACCTAGTTTTATACCTAGTATATAATAGAGCAGAGCTGAATGAACAATGTCGAAAAACTAAGACATACAGTACAGTACTCCAAAGGGAGAGAATGGAACAGAGGGAAGGGAAATCAGTGTGTGTGTGTGTGTGTGTGTGAGTGTGAGTCTGAGTGTGTGTGAGCGAGAGAGATGCGATGTGTCTGTCTGCTTCTTCGACACTTAATTAGCAAATATCGTATGCATCTCTACAGACTTAGTGTGAGGCCACAGTTTGGTTTATTATTTTTAGATCTGTGAAATCACTCTGCATGCTTCCGATGACTTTTTTGCTACATTACCTCACTCTTCAAAGTATACTGAAACAATATTAACAATGCAAGCAGTCAAAGTGATCTTGCTAAGTTCTTTAACATCCCTTTGACATTTCTCCACAGATTACCTCTGCTCAGTATTTACATAGCTCCATTTTATGGTGTACAAGAGATGAGGAAATTATACTGAATTTGCTCCTATTATTGAGCATCAATTGGCATATTGACAAACCTCAGAACATTCCCTGGTTTTGACTTTGTGTACCACTTTATGTGCTAAATACATTAAAAAAACATGACTTATGTGAGTTAAAAACTCCCAAAAATGTTGAACTCCTCTCTCTTCTGAATGATGAATGCACGGCTTGCATTCCTTACTAACACAGGTAAGCCACCCAGGGCCTTTGCTGTTGCTTAGTTCTTCCACCCACGTGGAACATTTCATTTATCACCAGCCATCTTGACAAGTTGTTACTCATCCCCACACTTATCTGTCCTCCACCACCGCTTGTCCCCTCGCTCCGTTCGCAGGGCAAGACATAAAAAGGGGAGGAGAGGTGATTTTGAGGCTAGGTTATTTTTCTTCTCTGCTCTCCATCTGATAAGTGTGTTTGCTCTTTTGTGTCTGGCGCTACTCTTAATCAAGCCAAGTCAAAACGTACAACAAATTTGGAGAGAGCACTGATAAGGGGAGCATCTGTCTAACAATATTTTTTACATACAGGGTTACAAACGATAGGCAATTTTCGCCAGAGAGGGAAGGAAACAGTAGATAAAATGGCAAGCAAAATAGTAACACATTAATGCAGATGAATTCCAGCCTATCTTGAGCATTTTGTTGGACAAAACAATAATTCTATAGTAAAATTCAGTATATTCTTCTACAATTCTAACAAAGACAATTACACAGCAATCTTCTCTCTCATGTTCAGTAATACAGTTCTGCAAAAGAGCAGAGATCTGAAATGTATAAGTAAATGTACCATCATAATATCTTTCTGATGTAAAAATTAAAACAAACAACTCATGGACATAACACAAAGATATGTCTGAGATTTAGTAGACAGTCAAGACTGTGGTAAGAACCTGGTATATTTCTCTCTACAGCCACCGTGTGAATAACCCTGGGTTACAATTTGGCATAGGAGACTACCTGGAGTTAGACTCGCCCATAGAGCAAAATATGCAGTATGACCAAACTGCAGGAGATCAAAAACTATTGCCATTAGACTCATTATTTTTGGTGTGTATGGTCTGTCATCATTGACAGCCATTGGAGCGTCATCCACAGTTTTACCATTTCAAAGCCTTTTCACTGTGGCGTTATACCTGTAATCACATTTCACAAAGTTATTTTTGGCAAATGGATTCTGCCGCGAGTACCCACATGACGCTTCCCTGGGGAAATAACAACTCCCAGTGCTGACATCAGCGGTGTGTTCCCTATTGATCAAACAGGGCTGGGCCTAAATTGCCCAGCCCCTCAGGATCCATGCTATGAAAATCATGGACTGTCTTTCTTGACGCCTCCTGCTCTCATGTGACCCATTTTTGAAGTAGTTTGGTCTCACTTGCAAGAGAGTGCACCACAGAGACCAAAGGGTTCTACTGTGTATTTGCTCTTGCTGTAACTGATGACACAATTCAGATACAAGAAACATGGATGAGTATCGAAGCTTGGATCATGGAAAAGTTTGTTCCACTTTCTCTCTACTTCTAACTGGTCTGGAAGTTTTTTTTTGTTATTGTGAAATCAAAGATCAGCACATTTTGTTTAATGTGGAAATATGCTTTTTGAATACCATGTCATGCTAAATTTAACACAGTACTAAGCAACCCTTTCTAAATCTGTGCCGCAAAGTTTCTCATTTTGGGAACCTTCACACACAACAAAAACAATAAACTAATGCCTAATTCTCTTTCCCAGTTAGTATTTCATGAATAACATTTTGGAATGTTACGCCTCCAAGTGATGATGACCATGTGAAATTGATGAGAAGCAATGTTTTATGGAAAATGTTTTGCCTTTTCTTTCTAATATCAGGTTATAATTTCAGATGAACAGATGGATCACTGAATATGTTTGCTTACAAAAGTGCAAAACAAAATGAATTCAGGATTAACCAGAATGTAATTCCCTATCTATATAAAAGTTTGTGATAACACTTAAGATTAGGGAAGATTTATTAGGCACCAATATGTAGCTTATAAGTGTTTGCTTTCTACTCAGCCCCTCAAGACACACACCCACCCACACAACAATGCTATTGGGGGCATGGTTGGCTTTGAGGTAAGGGAGGCTAGCCAGTAACCGCAAGGTCATCAGTTAAATCCCCAGATGTGAGCTGGTGATTGGAGGGTTCCTGAAATCACATCTAATCACATCGCGGAATAAATTGAACACATTTCAACAATGATATGTAAATCGGTTTTACATTCACAACACAGTTTTACATTCACATTTCACATGTCCCCCCCTCCACACACACACACACACACACACACACACACACACACACACACACACACAGCCAACACTACAAAATTGTACTCTACTTTTATTTGGTGGTTAGAATGCAAGCTTTTGTTTATTGGTCATTAGTAATTAATCATTGTCAACCAATTCTTGAGAGTGAAAAATAATGAGACAATGACAAAGTGAGTACAATTTGCTTGCACTATATACTGTATATGCTCACTAAAAGATATGTACAAACTGTCTCCATCAAGGTTGCTCCATCATTGAACAAACAAAGTTTACAGATATAAGACAAACAATTATTTTAGGTGTATGAGACACATTGTTCAAGTTCTGAATATATAGAGTACATCTGGAGACACCCCATCCTCCCTCCCATCCATAGCCCTTTATAGAATCAACACTATGTCCCATGGGTTTAATTATCTGTAAGTTAAGGGAACGAAAGAAAGATGGCAGTCTTGATGCACACTGGCCTGTGTCAAGGTAATAAAACAATACCAGTACTAAGGACAGTGTGTGCCAAAGTAACCTTAGCATCGCCAGGGGCAAACTGTATGTAGGATGGGCCAAAAGCGTACGCAAGTCACTCACACGCTTGGCCATGGCCAACGCAAGCAACAATGCAGTCTTATAAGACAGCATATTTACATCAACGGTCTGGAGAGGTTCGAAGCGGTCACTAGTGAGCACCTCCATAATCAAAGACAGGTCCCAGCTTGTGGACTGTACTTTGGGAGTCCACACCCCAGCTGTCCCACCACGGAGAGACCCATCACTCTTCCAATGGACTGAGCCGTGGCTTTGATGGTGTGGGTCACGTGGTCGCTTGGTCATGGTTGAGCTTGTGAGGAGGCTCTGCGGATTCAGGAAGGACATGTCTGTCTTAGAAGTCACATTTGACGCTTAAGTCACCTCCAATGCCGCCAGAGGGAGGGAGGGAGGGAGTCCAGGTCAGCAACATTTTCTCTATCCCCATCGGACAACTCAGTGTGAGAATCTCAGTTTGAGAACCTCAGTATCCAACAGAGTGCATAGCTTATCAAGTTGACACTAGAGTTTTAATTTTCAATTAATCACATTTCTGACAATTGAACTCACACTTCTGCTCTCTCCCTCTCTCTCCCTCTGCTCTAGTCAGTAATACTGTACATGCACAGCAGCAGCACCTGTTCAATTCAATGTTTTTGTTATGTTGCTATTTTCATTCATGCTACATACTGTATACATCTAAGAGAATATTATCTGCAGAAATAATGCAAATAATTGAGTTTTTTTTTTTACGTTCTCATGTTTCTGTCAGTCCTAATTACTGAATAGGTGTTTAAAGACTGCACCTGGCCAAGAGTAGCAATAATAACAACAAACACTGCTTTTCAGCCTTCTCTTATGGAGCGCTATTGGGATCAACGCTGACAAACACAAAACAGGTGACAACAGCAAGATATGGCTAAGTTCTGCAAATATAATGCATTCTATAATGGCATCTGCAGTAAATAGAGTTGCTGATAGTAAATAAGGTGAGTTTTCAAGCAGTCTCTCCACTCTTCTCTTCTTACTCCACAGCACTGCAATTTTGCTGTTGTGCGCAATGAACAAATAAGTCGAATGATATGGAACTTGTATCCTGTTTCCTTGGTGTGGAGATGTTGGAAATGTTGCATATTTTTCATGTTTTGGCTTGAGTTGGTGATTGCAGTTGTCTTGTGCAGAGCCAGAGCAAAATGTTTTGGTTGTTTATTTTAGGACCCCTTTACTGTAAGTTTGCCATCACAATTACATCATCCAATTAAAATGTTATTGAAATTAGCATTGCCATACAAAAATAACTTTGTGTGGTTTTCCTGATTATGACACAAAGTGCATTATAGGTCTTTCTTTGATGTATGCTCTTTTAGATATCATCACAATATGTCAGAGCAGGATGTCTTGTGAGGTTTTCTGTTTCATGAATATTCACTCGCACACAGTCTGATGGCCTAATAAATTGATTACATGCCTCGTATGCTCTTCGTGAAGATTTGTGCTTGATTACAATGAAAGATGAAAGAGTGTTTGAGAATGTATAACAACACCTTATTATTCATATGTTTTCGGTCTGAAGTGGCTTCTTCATTAATCTAGGCTAATTATGGCTGTAACACTTTTGGAGAGTAGATAGAAAAACATGCTTTGAGAAAGAAACACCAAAACAACTGGCTGGCTGTGTAATTTGCAGTCAGATGAGATGCCCTAGATAACATACTCTTGCTTGTTTGTGCTTTGAGACCCATGAGG
This sequence comes from Argentina silus, assembly GCF_951799395.1. Taxonomy (NCBI): domain Eukaryota; kingdom Metazoa; phylum Chordata; class Actinopteri; order Argentiniformes; family Argentinidae; genus Argentina; species Argentina silus. The sequence continues at coordinate 26,604,055 of NC_139655.1, read as the reverse complement.
GTTTTGGATATTATAATACACTTCATACACTTTATAATACAGTACTCTTCTTTCAACACAAACACCTGTATGCAGAACAGAATCCATTATTAAATATAGCCTTGGTCCTAGTCAAGGAATGCCAAGGGTTGGCATGTATTACTAGACAGGGGCACTAACCCTCTGAGTCACGCTCACAGCTTAGCAAGTTTGGGGCTCGAAAAACTATTTTTGGCTCACTGTGGCCTTGCCATTAAATATATCAATTTCATTTGTAGTACTAATAAGGATCTTGCTATGTAGCTGCTATGCACCAAGTTTAGTAGAAATAGGTCTAGTGATCCAGGAGAAGATGTTGTTTAAAAATGTTTCCAATTCTACACAATCATAATTTTTTAAATGGTGGATGATCCTTCTTGGCGAGGCCATCGCTCCTAGAGGCAAATAATATGTCATTATTATACCAAGTTTTGTGAAAATTCTCAACCATTTTGTATTTGAAAAAAACTTTGTGTCAGGCCGCACCCTCACTCAACTTCATTGACTCACTGTAGCCTTGCCTTTAAAGATATCTATATTTAGCTATATACTACAGTATATTGTATCCACATTTTCACAGAAATTGGTTCAACGGTCTAGGAGGAGATGTTGTTTGAACATTTTTACAATTTTACTTAATGTTTAAAATGGTGGATAATCCATTATAGTGAGGTAATTTGTCCCAGAGGCAAATACTGTATGTTCCATTGGAAGAGGAACATTTCCGAGACTCTTAAGTCAAACAAGGAGGGGGCTGAGCTTCAAGTCAAATGTTGTTTATAGCGCCACCATTTGACACTCCATTCTACCAGCTGTATTCGACACACAATCTACACAAACCCACCGATTTTGGTCTCGCTAGGTCTTACCATTTAATAGCTACAGTTCTCCCTTCGGGTTTGGACCCCTAGATAATTGTTTATTTTTCCAAAGCAAAGGGCAACATTTGGCATGTTTTAAAGATAGTCTTAAGAAATTCCTGTGTCAGGCCATTCCAGGAACTTATCCCAATGTAATATGATTTTCAATGCTCTTGTAAATTCCATATAACGCCTTAATTTCCCCTTGGGGATCAATAAAGTACCTATCTATCTAACCATCATTGAAATTGAGTGCTATTTATTCATAATCATATTATCAATGAACTCTAAGTGCCAAGCTTTTGTGAGTATATCAAGGGGAATTATTTGGTTGATTATGCTCTAAGCATATCAGGGTTAGCTTATATTAAGCTCTAATAAGTACTGGTGTTGAATGTTATTGGGTCACTGACATTTATTTTAATTTATTTCAGTAAATTACAGTATATTCCCTCACATAAAAAAGAAGAGTTCAAGTAATCAAAGTCTACCATTCAAAACATTAAAATCTGATGACGATAGACTTACTGTATATCTGGAGTCAAGATAAAGCTAATAAAAGGGTTAGGTTTGCTTCAGAGAGACAGCACATTTATGTTGAATTCTACAGAAATGTTTCATGAGTTTTTAATGAAAACAGTTTTATTTCTCATTTAGAATCTGAAACTATTCAAACTTTGGTCAGTTGCTAGATGTCTGGAGTCATACTGTACTCACACTGCTATCATGACACACAAAGGGCCAGTGCATATCTGGTAGGGGTTTCATGACTACTGATTTTTACTAGTCATCAGGTTAAAAAAGTAGTTACCTCATTATGTCAAAAAGCACACAGACAGAGGTGTTCTGGGAAACAATGAAGATCGTATTTCCAAAATAACTTCAATGTAACACAATGCACAAACATTATATGCCCAGCACACACAGCTGGTTAAATAAAGCTTAGATATCATACAAATCAAATCAAATGTTACTGGTCATTTACACAATATACAGGGTACAGTGTAATGGAATGCTTTAGGGTAAGCAACTCGTCAACAACGCAGCAATGAAACAATATCAATTTCCAGTGCAATGTCGTAATAATATAATATAATATAATATAATCTGTATATAGGATATGTGACACTTTACAGCTCACTAGTGTAAAAACATACAAGACATCACATTCTCAATATCCCCACGCCCCATACTTTGAAAGCTCTTTGAAAGCATCTTGCAGTAGATAGTTCTACTGCTTGTGAGCGAATTTGCAGATTACACCAAAGCTGCTATGGTTATACAATACAGTAAGACTTACTATACACATCTTAAAAGTTGCAACAATGTTATCCAGAATATCTGTCCTTAATGTAGCTTACTGAGATCCTAGTTACAAGGACTGTATAATTAGCATGCAAAATGTGTACACTAAGGAGCTGGAACTGTCTCTCTATCATCATAGTTCACATGATTCGCTGTGCCCATTGATCATCATCTTAAGTGATACCACTCATCACAAATGGCTGAATACATTTAAAAAACAACTTACAATGGGTAGTTTGTGTGCATTTCTTCCTGCAGTTTGTTACTAAAACAAAAGTATTCAAATGGTTTTATTGCCAAAGTGAAAGTCCCTATTATTCTGGTTCTGCTGTATGACACTTCTGGGTTGCGTCCCAGAAGGGAACCTTTGGGGAAACTGGGTCAAATCTTAAATCTGCTGTGGAAAGGAGAACAAGGGTGCCTCAAAAGAATGGCAGATGCTCTGAAAAGGTCTGATGATAACGAACAACAATGTCTTATTCTAGAGTAGAGCATATCAAATGTTAGGACACCATTGTAACAGGCCTACAACCATGTACAGTACATTACATGAATGTCCTTTCTCAACATGAACATTAACAGTCCTCTTACTGTATATTTGTATTCTACTTATAATACTTTATATTTCAAACATTTCAAGGGAAGGGACACAACAGTTATCCTTCATCTGAGGTGCAAATTATCTGAGACTAGGGCCTAAGGTGATTGATGGTTGTTGTAATTTTGTAATGTAGGAGGACTTTGAAAAGCCTGCACATGCCTGCCATTCCTCATTCCATTCCATGCATTACAATGAGACCGTCCTCTTATTTCTACCTCCACCAGCCTCCTTTGCTGTGCGCACCATTTGGGAGTATGCTCAGTGCAACTCACCTCAAGATGTATCACCTCTGAGACTCCATCTTGACAGTGTCATGGATGTAAATTGGTCCCTGCTGCAGTGTCTGTTCTGCCTCCAGGTGCACATTATTTGCATGGCTGTGTTGGAGTGGTGAGGGAGATGGGTAGATGAGTGGAGATTTCCCTCCCAGATAGTATAGTCCCCCTTGCATTCCCCTCATCTGTTTTATCATGATACTTCCTCAACATCTAGATTTGCTCTTTCATTCACAAAAGAGAAGTGTTGGCTTTCTGGGAGAGGGGGAAACATGATGTGTTGGTTTCTGGAAGGTGGAAACATTGACAAAAGGCATTTTCCAAAGAGCTGACAAATTCAATACAGTTTAGAGTTCCTGATAATTAGATGTTGCAGCTCAGTGATGCACAACATTGTTTGGCTCCCTGTGGTATTTTCTCCTTAAAGAAGCATTTGAGTTGTCTTCAGCAACTGGGCTAACTGGGATACTGTCATGGCATTGTCATGGAGGTGTTATCCCAAATGCCAAATTTGCTCTCATCATGCAACACTTTTCATCAAATCTTAATTGTAACCCTTGGTATTGCCCTGATTGATCTTTTAAAAGTTGTCCAAATAAGGAAGGCAAAATGTATTTCTTAAATTATCCATGTCTGAGAGTGTACATGACAAAATGATTGGAGACAAATTATTTTTCGTATTTTCTTTTTTTACGAATACAGTATAGGCAGTTAACACTCTTATACAGTGCCCTGCGGAAGTAATTGAACAGTGAAGCATTGTTTCTTCTTTTGGCTCTGCACTCCAAAGGTTTGGATTTTAAATCAAACAATTACTATTAGGTTAAAGTAGAGATTCACAGCTTTTATTTGATGGTATTTGTGTCCATATTGGTTTCATTACAACACTTTTTTATGCAGTCCCCTATTTCAGGGTACCCGAAAGTGGACACTTGGTTTTACAGGTATTTCTGGTTCGTTAGATGTTTTCTGTCGCATCATTTGTGCAGTCATAAGAGAGCTCTCAATGTCTAGTATTGATTCTAGTCTTTGCATTTGTCTTTGGAGTCTGCTATGTGTGTCTGTCAACATGAGGACCAAATGGACATCAAGAAAAGTCAGGGAAGCCATTATGAGGCTGAAATATCAGAGGAAATCTATCTAGCCAAAACCTTAAACCTACCAAAATCAACAGTTTGGAACATCATTAAAAGGAAAGAAAGCACTGGCAGCTCAGCAACTGCAAACAGCCTGGTATGCCAAGGAATACTTCTACAGTGGATGACCGAAGAATTCTCACCATGATTAAGAAAAACTCCAAAACAACTGTCCCACAGATCAGGAACACTCTCCAGGAGGTACGGGGGGATATGTCAGAGACTTCACCAGCAGAACTACAGGGGCTACACTGCAAGGTGCAAACCACACAAAAACAGGATGGTCAGGTTACGGTTTGCTATAAAGTACCTAAAACATACCTGCAGAGTTCTAGAAAAAGGTATTGTGGATAGATAAGATACATATTATCAGATTGATTGCAAGTGGAAAGTTTAGAGAAAAAAAGTATCTGCTAAAGATTTACAGCATACCACCTTATCTGTGAAACATGGTGGAGGGGGTGTTATGGTTTAGGCATGTACAGCTGCCACTAGAACTAGCTAACTTGTCTTAATTGATGATGCGACTTCTGGCGGCAGCAGCAGAATCTATTCTGATCTCTACTTTAACCTCACGTGATTATTTGATTTCTAATCCAAACTTTTGTATAGAGCTAAAAGAAAAAAAAAAGAAGCTTAATTTCATTACTTTCGCAGGGCACTGTAGCTTTTTATTTCATAAAAGAGAGAGCATTTAAAAAAACGTCCTCTTTTTGAAAACAAGTGAGAAAATTGTAATGAATTGCAATAGTTACTTAAAAAAACAGCATGTGTGAAAAGAAGATGTCTTTGCCCCTCTGGGCCACCATACACAATGACTAAAAATGTAACACTGTAATATAGAGTGGTAAAACTGCTTTTCCTGACAGGCTTTCTAAAAAGGTTTGGGATGTTTCAATTCTAGAAATGTTGGTCAGATGATTGAACCAGGGCATTTCATTGTGCAGTAGGTATTCATTCTCTACAAGACTCTTAGGCCTTTGTGTTCTTGTCTCCCTATGGTCAGCGGATCTATGTAGCTCTCCTAAGACTGCAATTTGTCTGTGGGAGTTTGCCAGACAAAGTGAATAAATAGCCTAAGAGCAGTTTTCAGTGGTCTAGTACTACTGTATGAAAGGAAGTAGAAGGAATAGAAGTACCAACAGGGCTACACAGAATTTGCTACAAATAAGGAGCTTTTTTGAGGCAGCAAATAGTCCCAGCCTCTATGTCCAATGCACAGTATCACCAACTCAGCGTCACAAGGGCAAAATGTAATTCCTTTGTCGACATTAGGCTAAATGTCCAGATAAGTGGAGGGTTGATAGCACACTTCTATGGGTGATTAATTATAGACTGAGAGATACTGAGTGCCATCCAGACAAGTATCCCAGCAGCAGACATGGAAGGAGACAAATACTTTAGGAGACTCAGGTAATTTCTGAAGTGACACAACAAATGTATTATTCACTCCTTATCTTCACAGGTGAAAAGTGTGTTTGTGTTTGCGAGCTTCACAGACAGAGCAAGCCCTGCATGTTGTGTGCATGGATATACTTTTTCAGGGACCTTCAAGCTGGCAAAGGATACTGTATCTAATGAGATTGTGGGGCATTAGATAGAGGTTAGTCATGCTGATAAATCTCAACAAGGGAGTCTAATTTCTTGGGATAATAACATAAGAATTGGAATGTGGGGTTTCTGGAGGCATAACATACTAAACTCCCCAAGAGGGAAATACACATTTTTTTGTTATCACTGTATTCAAAGTAGGTGAAGAATAAATGAGTTACCTTTGTGTTGCCTTCCTTTCCATAAAGGTATTTTTCTCCCTTCAGTTGAAAATGGAAGACTTCATATAACACAAAATATGAATATTTGATTCCTGTCAACTATATCATTCCTATAGCACTTTCCTATGACACTTGGTGCATAAAACCAGTATGCTAAAATAGAATGATTATACATAGTAATATAATCATCATTATGCACTGCACATGTCTAATGAAGTATGATGGAGACAATTATTTTACTTTGCCACACTCACATGTTTTGAACATAATCCTCCATTTTTGTTCAAATTTCAATGGAGAGGAACTGGCAAGTTGATTAGAATGTTCTGCGCAGAGACTCCTAATTAGCCCTCACACTTTGCTACTCACTCTGCTGAATTAAATAAATAGCAAATTCATTCTGCCACCCCGCAGTGCTGCATACACTTTGCACATTCACACTTGAGAGACGACTTCTCATTTCATACAAGTGGATTTTCACAAGAGTTTGAACCAACCACCAACTGAGCCAATACCAGAGCACAAACGCATCTCTCTTCCTTATATTAAATTTCACTTGGAAGGATGAAGTGATTTTGAAATTCTACTCCACTAAAAACAGAGATATCATACTCAAAGCATACCGGTGCAGCAGATTCACACACAACAAAACCATGTTTTCAATAGACAAGCTGCTTTTTGAGTCATCATGCCAACTCCCATAGTAAAATGGATTTGAGAATTCAAACACACTATAATACAAGCAAATGTATCCTTCACACTTCACCCACATAGTACTGACCAATGTACTGTATTAAGCAAGGTGCAGTCACACCAACCTGCAGCTCTACTTTATCACCCATAATGTAGCCGTGTTCGGAGGGTGAAAAATCCACTTTTACAGTAAAAACCGCTGCACCGATTTCTTTACAATAAATAACAAAAAGTCAAACCGATGCTTGTGCCATTGTTTTTTTCTCCTCTCACCTCTCAAACACACCTGGGTCCTCAATGAAATGGCAACAATGGCACCTGCTGTACAAAGTTACATATATTTCAAAGTCAATGCTGGGATGAATACTAAACACACAGAGATGACAACTATATGAAAAGGAAGAGGAGAAAGCTAAAATGATTTACTATGATGTTGCCATGTGTCCCTTAAAATACGAAAATATGTACAAAACTTTTTGTACGTTTTTGTTGTTTTATGACCACCAAAACTGACTGAACCCCATTGATTATTGGGTTATTTCAATTGTGCTGTAACATATTCAATATTAGGTGGATTTTAAAAGTTCCTAAAGTTTTCTTCAGAATAGCATTTTTGGCATTTTAAATATCTTTTATGATCATTTGATGTTAATGCCAGAATACATTAACATCAAATGATCATCAAAAATATTTAAAACATTACATTTCATTTAACTTTTTACATGTTCTCTCATTGAAATAATACCACACAGTATTATGAGTATTATGAGCTCCAATGAGTTTAGGTATTTTGGTTAGCCTCATATTCTGGTGAGTTAGAGAGTGGCATTGGGTGCACACCATTGGGTAATCAGCAGATTACTGGACAAATAGAAACAGTCAGCCATGTTGGAAACCCACAGGCGAGCAAAAGAAACACAATCATGTATCATTGTTGTGGGAGAAAAGCCAAATGGAGTCATGTCCAAGTGTCTGCTTAGAGATAAAGCCATTGTAATCACTATGTGCATGTATGTCTGTAGTCTCTGCATATTTTACAAAATTGATGAGGCAATTTTTATGTGGTGAAAAAGGCTTAGCACCCACCTTTAAAGCCAGACCAAATCCAAAACATCAAGTTTTGGTCCATGTTTCAAAATGGTTGCCAGCTGCTCTTGCCCATCTTTAACAATGCGTCCACTCTGATGGCAACTCTTCACCTCATGAGGCCCAATTTCCAAATATGATGCATTTTATATTTATTGAGGAATTGGCAAGTGGCAAGCTTCTGTTCTGAGACGAAAAAGCAGCCAAGACCCTGCATCACTCATGCTCTCGCAGTATGGCAGACTTTGGCCTATTCATTTTGTTCCAGAAATGAGTAATGACTGTGCCATTTTCTTATTCTCAATGTGACCACAGGGGTATTTACCTTCGATTTCTTAATCATGCATCAACTATGACAAACTCCAAACCAGCTAAAACACAATGTGCCCACAGTTATGTTTCAAAGTAATTAATGGAGGAATTTATTTTCATAAAGGAATATTAAGTATATTATTATAATGTGTGAGCTTAAATTGTATTTCAGAGACTGAGACAAAAATACATTGTTGTATGATACTGATGCATTTGAGCCCAGGAATGGTCAGATAAAGCATTTGACATAAGTTAAAGTGAATTCACCCCAAATCATTAATGTTCCTGTAATTTGTACCAAGCCATTAACAGATAGTGGTATGCACACCTATCTTGCCACAGCCCTAGAACAGTATTGTATTGCCCAGAAACACCATGCCATTTTTGAATATCTCCTGTTGTCCTGAGACACACACAGACATGCACGCATGTACACACACACACACACACACACACACAGACACACACACACGCACACACACACACACACACACACACACACACAAACACACACACACACACACACACACACACACACACACACACCTTAACATGTATGGACAAATGTCTACTCATCATTGACCTCCTCTGTTTCACCCCATCCAATATTTTTGTCACAGCCCAGCTCTAACTAGTAATTGACTTAATGAGTCAGGTGTGTTGGAACTTGAAAAAAATGTGTACGTCCTGCGGTTCCCACAGGAATAGATTGAGAAACCCTGAGTAGAGCATCACACTACAGCCCTGTCCTGGAGTGACCCCACATTGGCCCCTCCTCCCATCTGTTAAACCTCATCCTGGCCAATCATTTGCATTAGTCAGGAGAAGAGGACTGCTCTCTCTCTCTCTCTTAAGCAATTTAATCAATGTGGAATTCCACTCGGAATGCTTAGAGAAATCGACGACAAATGATTAGCAGTCATTTTATTTAGGCTGCCACCGAGGGAAATCTAACTCTCAGGTTAAATGTCCTTTCTGGCACAAAGTAAGGAGGAAGAGGTATCTACCTCCATATCTGCAGATCAGCAGTCAGCTTCATCTTCTTCAGATGACTGTGACGCATCATTTTAGCCTATCGATGTGACTAGGTCGCTTCCCAGATCTGCAAAAAGTGAGGAGGGAGCGGGGGAGGGGTGATACACAGCACTTCATTAATCAGCTAACAAGGTTAGCACACTACTTTTTACAGATTACAGGTGGTTGAGAATTACAGGACCATGACAACCTCCTTCATATATTTTTTGAATCCATATTACTTTGCAAATATCAATTTACATTTTCTCTACATTCATTTTCTCAACCAAATATAAACTCATTTGAAGAGCTTTTGAATTAGTCATGCAAACCAGAACATAGAACCTTTAAAGGTCCAGTATGTACATTTGATCTTTAAAATAGTGCTTACAGGCCATTATAAAATCGGTAGCGATCAAGCAATGAAATCGCATGATAAAGAACATTCAGTGGAGAGCGCTGTTTTGCCCAAAAAAAGTTGCACACTGGCTTTTTGACATACCATTTGTAGATTTTTGTGTATACATGGATATGCACATATTTTATGATGACTGATGGACAGATGATTCACTTACAGTGGGGGAAATAATTATTTGATCCCCTGCTGATTTTGTTAGTTTGCCCGATTACAAAGAAATGAGCGGTCTATAATTTTTATGGTACTTGTAGTTTAACAAATAGAGACAGAATATCAACAAAGAAGTCCAGAAAAAACACATTATATAAAGTTATAAATTAATTTGCATTTGATCGAAGGAAATAAGTATTTGATCCCCAAGCAAAACATGACTTAGTACTTGGTGGAGAAACCCTTGCTGGCAAGCACAGAAGTCAGACGTTTCTTATAGTTGGTCACCAGGTTTGCACACATCTCAGGAGGGATTTTGGTCCACTCCTCTTTACAGATCCTCTCCAAATCCTGAAGGTTTCAAGGCTTTTGCTTGGCAACTCGAAGCTTCAGCTCCCTCCACACATTTTCTATAGGATTAAGGTCTGGAGACTAGCTAGGCCACTCCATGACCTTAGTGTGCTTCTTCTTGAGCCACTTCTTTGTTGCCTTGGCTGTATGTTTTGGGTCATTGTCATGCTGGAAGACCCATCCATGACCCATCCTCAGTGCTCTGGCTGAGGGAAGGAGGTTCTCGTCCAAGATCTTATGCTACATGGCCCCATCCATTGGCCCGTCAATGCAGTGAAGTCGTCCTGTACCCTTAGCAGAGAAACAACCCCAAAGCATAATGTTTCCACCTCCGTGTTTGACGGTGGGGATGGTGTTCTTGGGATTGTAGCATTCAGCATTTCTCTCCCTCCAAACACGAAGAGTCGAATTTATGCCAAAGAGTTCAATTTTGGTCTCATCTGACCACATCACCTTCTCCCAAGCCTTCTCTGAATCATTTAGGTGTTCATTGGCAAACTTCAGATGGGCCTGTACATGTGCCTTCTTGAGCAGGGGGACCTTGCGGGCACTGCAGGATTTCAATCCGTTACGGTGTAGTGTGTTACCAATGGTTTTCTTGGTGACTGTGGTCCCAGCTGCCTTGAGATCATTACCAAGCTCCTCCCGTGTAGCTCTGGGCTGATCCCTCACCCTTCTCATGATCATCCTTACCCCACGAGGCAAGATCTTGCATGGAGCTCCAGGCCGAGGGCGATTGATGGTTATTTTGTATTTCTTCCTCTAATAATTGCACCAACAGTTGTCTCCTTCTCACCAAGCTTCTTGCTGATGGTCTTGTAGCCCATTCCAGCCTTGTGCAGGTCTACAACTCTTACCCTGATGTCCTTTGAATGTTCTTTGGTCTTGCCCATGGTGGTGGAGAGGTTGGAATGGAAGAGATTGATTCTATTGACAGGTGTCTTTTATACCCATAACAAGCAGAGATTAGAAGTACTTTTCCTAAAGTGACAGGACTAATCTGTGTGCCTCATGGGCATATAACCGGTCTGTATGAGCGAGAATTCTTGCTGGTTTGAAGGGGATCAAATACTTATTTCCTTCGATCAAATGCAAATTAATTTATAACTTTATATAATGTGTTTTTTCTGGACTTCTTTGCTGATATTCTGCTTCCAGTTTTTTAAATACTTCCAGTTTGCCTAATCTTTCAAATAAAAGCGCTTCCTCAAATATATATATTTTTTAGAAAACACTCAAAAATAGATATATTGTACAGTTGGACTGCCAGCTGCTGCTATATTCTGCTGGCTTTACAGAGCTCAGGCCGTAAATAGAGTTGTGGGTAGATGGTGTATGGCTGCGAACAGAAGTGACATAAATCTTCAAGTTTGTTAACCTTTTGACTTTTATATGAACAACAAAAGTTCTACTGAGTTCACAGAGCTCTGCACAAACGCTGTTGACAGCTTACATTACAACCCAGCTGTAGCTAGCTAGCTAGTACAGCTTCAAAGGAACATTCACACAAACATTTTTAAATATGTGGTTTAACTTTAGAAAGACTGACATCAAGCACAAAAGGTTGTGATTGAGGATTGCAGCTAGTTTGCCTTGTATTGAATGCCTAAGGCTCTTAGCTAGCTAACTGTAGAGTAGTACTTTAGTTTCATGTCTTTGATGATGATTTCTGTATGGTAGCTAAAACATTTTTCAAATTTCAATGAAATTGTTCAAGCATAAAGTTCCCTGAAATTGTTCAAATAATACAAATCAATTGTTATTTCTTCTGTGGTTTATGGGTTGACGATCAAAGAATGTGCACCAATGGTCTACAAATGGCTTATAAAGCTTTATTAATGTTTAATATCTGCAACTTTCAATTAGGTACTGCAAAACAATCTACAAATGATTAATAAATTACTTGTAACATATGAGAAACACTTTGTTTAAATATTTAAGTTGAACATACGTTAATGTTGTACAAATTATGTACAGTGCCTTCGGAAAGTATTCAGACTCCTTCACTTTTTCCACATTTTGTTGTGTTATAGACTCAATTTAAAATTGATTAAATAAAAAAAAATTGCCATCAATCCACACACAATACCCCAGAATGACAAAGTGAAATAAGTATTCAGACCATTTGCTATGACATTAGCTAAAATGCACAAATGTCATCAACAAATCACTCAGTAAGTTGAATTGAGTCCATCTTAATGCAAGAATAATAGTTCATGTAATTTTGGAATTAATACTTTTTATAGGTTCTCTGATTTGCATAGGAGTCAATTACACACTGTGTGGATCAGGTTGTCATTACAAACTGAGCAAATGGAGAGGAACAAAACTAGCTAATTTTAAGAGTGTCATAGCAAAGGGTCTGAATACTTATGTACATGAGGTATTTCTGTATTTCAATTTTAATAAATGTACTTATATTTCTAAAAACCTGTTTTTGCTTTGTCATTCTGGGGTATTGTGGGTGGATTGATAACAAATTCTAAATACTTTGCGAAGGCATTGTATACGTATTTAGAAAATCATTATGAAATGTTTAACAAATCATCTGAAAATCATTTCTAAATTGTTATATATATAGTTACTAAGAATTTACTAAGCATTTAGTAAATGTTCGAATACTCATTTGTTAATAGTGAGTTCATTATTTATTAATGGGTTATAAAGGGCTTATAAATGAATGTTATTATAAAGTGTTACCAAGCATGTTATTGAATACTTGATTGTTGAAATGATCATGCTAATCATCATCATTTGGTGCCTATGCATTGTTACAGCTTTAAGATATTTGATTTTGCTTTGTGTATAGGCATTTTAATTGAGGACACAACAAGTACCTACCCCCTTGAAGGAAACCCTCTCCAATTGTAACTACACCTTTCATGTGATAGAATCAGTAAACATGGATGTAATAATAGATTTGAAAGAATCTACACAACCTAATGTCACCATTTCTCAAATGATAACTCTTCCACTTCGATAACAAAAAGGAAGAGAATCATCCATAACACTGCAAGAGAATTTTTTTTAAATACAGTACACACAAATCTAACAGCAATAAGAACAGGACTTCAGTGTAAACTACGACAGCTCTGCTCAAGATGTTACCCAGACAATAAAACAATACAATACCATGGAAAAGTCTCTCCTTCTTTAAAAGGTGGAGAGAATAAAAACAGGTATGTCAGCAGGAAAGGACCTACTCCTTTGAGTCCAGGTGAGAGCGATGGAGGGGGCAGATGCTTAGAGAAGAGATAGAGGTGGAAACTGTTAATGAATGGGTATTGGAAACCCTGGGCAGATGCTGTGGTGGAATGCTTACTCGTCCGTGATTAATGACTACTAGCCTGCTGTAATAGGTACCACAGGGACCTCGGATGCCGGCCCCTTTTTATAGAATAGCCCCAAAAGAAAAAGATGAAGTCCCCATTCTTGTGCGGCTTCACCAAAAAGTAGGTCTCAATGTGGCTGCAGTCAAGAAGCTACTGTATAGTACCTTTTCTGCACACTGCAAAAGTGTTTTGTCAAATCAACTGAAAAATATTTCTTATCTAACAACTGAATTTTTCATTGCTCAGCATTTACAAGGCACACTGGTCAAGATAGTTGTTTATCTCTGTGTGATGATATACGGTACAGTAGATGTGTCAGGGACATTGTTTTACTGGATCATGTTCCATTATGACATGTTGGTTTAGATGAAGTGTCTTGGCATGAGCTTCACTGACGTTGATCCCACCACAGGTACGAGTGCCCTGTAAATGTGTTCTGAGATCATAGTTGGTCTAAATGATGTACCGCCTACAATGTGCAGCTGTATAGACACATATACAGTTGTAGACTGTGTGGAATTGCGTTCAGTAATTCTCTGTAGGATTGGTACTAGAAGGTAGTGTGCGTGTGTGTGTCTGTGAATGGATTGGGGGGGTGGGGTGAAAACCCTAAGCATTCAGATCTTAGTGGTTTGGCTAACAACCCCATGAGGAGTCCTATTCAAATCCTTGCCAGATCTCATAAACATGTTGAGAGACTTTTTAACACACTGATTTGGAAACTTACACTTGTAAGTGTATGACCGCAATGCATGCAGAAGCCAATAAATTATTCATATCCATTTTTGTTCTACACATTACCTATTCCTTGGAGCAAAGAGCAGAGTGCATCTCGGAATCCTATTACAATCCATTTGACTTTAAAACAACTTTGACGGCGTGTGTGTGTGTGTGTGAGTGTGTGCGTGCGTGCGGGTGTGTAGATGCTACTATACAGGTTAGGCAGTAACATTATATCTTGGCTGCTTCCCTCCAAATAAACATTCATCTTTGCACTGCCAAAGCGCTTTGCCCAAACACACAAATTCACAGAATTAATCTTACTATGGTCCGTATGCAGTCAGGCACAGAAATAGATTAATTACCATAGAACTATTGCAAGCACTGTATATTTTCTGGTTATTTTAAATAGATTATACCTGTGGCGAGTTGGAGGATAGAGCTGGTAGAGCATATTTTCATTTTCTACAAACAGATACACATGCTATTTTCAGGTCACTTTAAATCATTGTAGTTCTGGTTAAGTGAATGATAATGCATAGTTCTGATTCTGCTTGTTGACTGGTCAAAGTATTCAACCCTTATATTCATAGTTGTCATTGTTCAGTTAATGTTTTTAGTTTTTTTTACATGTACAGTAAACATGTTGTCCCCCACGAATGATGTAGTGCACCTCCTTGTGTGAAATGGTGACAATTATTCAAATGCATGAAAAGTTACCAAAACGTGTAATGCTTATTTGATTCCTTATCAGTCTTGCTTCTTACAGCTTTGTGTTTATTTGAAGGCAGTCCACAGATTTGAGGTAAACTGAAAAGTTACTAGAGCTTGTAGTGCTTGTTTGATTCAAGGATTTTGACAGTATTATTTGGAAACAGTCAATTTGCCGAAACGTAAACATAAAAGATTTGTGCTCTCCTCTTTGCTGCCTATTATTATGTTTTTAATGATACCAACCTATCACTTTAGACGCACTGTATGAAGATGAATCGGCGTCACCTCGAAACTTGTTGGATCTCTATGGAAAGATGCATCATTCACAAGTTTCGTCGTCAAAATTGTCCCAGTGGTGTTGAAGATAAAGCGTGTGACATACGAAACAGACCTAAAGCTTGTGACCTATGAGCAGACAAGAAACCGATCCATTGTTCCCTCCCTGATTTCATTGTGGGCGACAATCACACATTCAATTGACATTGTCATACAGACAAAGTGATCCCGGCCAGCTAGTCTTTCCATAATGTTATTGTCATGCAATGTCATTTCATTTGAGTGTCGTTTACTGCATGGGTCCCTCTCCCCATATAGTAAACAGGATAACAATCAGCAGAAGCTCAGATCAATCCAACCAAGCCCGATTAAAGGTGTGAAAAAAGGTTTTTGCAATACTCAGTGCAACATTTGTTGTATTTTTTCTATTCATGACACACAATTATTACATTAAAGGCTAGAACATACATCAACATGGTCTTCTTATTGTAACCTAACACAAATCAAGCCATTTCACCATTTCAACCTTTCACATCTATTTCCTTTCCTTTCACTCAAATGTGATGTAACCTGTCTTTGTTCACTTTTGCCATAGACAGCCAAACTGTCTGTGGCTCCTTTTGTAAAAATCTCATTTTTTAAGGGGTCTTCTGTACAGAAGGACATAAAAAGATTTGGATCTCAGATTAATTGAAGAAGGGTCTGACAAGAAAGCGAGAGAGACTCAGTGTGATTGTCCCAAACCCTGGGCAGATAATAGGGTCCTGGCTTGAAGGATCCCTCCAGAGGTGCCTCTAAGCCTCAAACAATGGAAGAAAAATAACCCAGTGGTTGCCATTGCTGACACCAGGTCCACCCAACAATGACTGGTACCATTGTGCCAAGGAAGCCATCTTAATTAGTTTTGACGTCATGAAGCTGGCAAATGGATTTATTCTGGTCCCCTGGGATCATAATGTGTTAGAGGGGGGACCTTGAGGTTTCCATTGAATGTTTTATTTCTAGGCTGCAATGTACATTCTGTGGCTCTCACCAAGCAACTGCCTATTTCATGAGTCATGATGAGGCCGTCTTGACAGCCATCTTAGGTGGATCCAAATGACTTGATTGACATCCATTTTCTCTTGGGGCTGCCTAATAGTTTATACAGAGAGTGCAAAACTTATTGAAACTATAGGCTTACAATAGTAAAGAGGATTCAAGAGGTTTTATATAATTGTGTAGTCATAACAGATGTTAAGACTGTGAGCTTAAACAATTATTGGAACTGTATTAGGCCTTTCCTCTTAAAATGTGATGGCAACATAATCAAAACTTTCCCAGAAATGTCCAAAATCCATTCTCCACTCCAGCAACTTCTTACCTGCCATCCAAACTCTCTGACATTTCAAGGTAGCTGTGAAAGGAACAGCAGCCATAAGTCAAGCTGCCATCTGCAACAGAACCTGCGTCATTCCATGTAGACAGGCCCACCAGCTCTCCGTAGCCATCCCTCACTGCACCGGGACCCTGTCATACATTCTTTATGACGGCTCGACAGGCAGGCATGGATTGGCCCGGATTCAGCTTGTAGGGAAGGGGAGACAAATGCAATGCTGCCAATATATCACCAGAGACAGGGCAGATTTGAAGACCAGGGCCTGGCTGAGACAGGTCTAACCAGCAGCATCAGCAACCTGTTTGTGTCCACAGTGATCCTGACTGATAAGCAATCTGCTTGGCCTCAGCCCCCCTGCCCCCTGCCCCCCGCACCCCCGGCTGAAGCGGCTAGTCTTCAAGTAGAGGAACTCCATACTTGATGTTTCTGTTTACAAAGTATGCAAATGTTCTAAATGGAAAGTTAGTAGGTGATAATTAACAATTGTGACTGTGATTTGTTTAGTAATTAAGACATCTGCAAAAATATTCCTTGTACATTCATATCATAGGTTCCCCATTTACAAAACCCACAAGGTTTTCAAGAGGTGTTCAATCAGAGAATATGTACAGTACATAATCAAGTCACTAGAGCATCTTGAGGCCATTGACAAATGTGTGTGAAGAAGCGGAGCATATGCCTCATGACCCTTCTATATCCCTATCCAGCCCATGAGAGCTAACTCACGCGCTAGCACTTCCTGTTATCAGACAGAGAGATGGGCAGCAGCTGCAGCCAGGCTAATGACAGCTGTATGCTAATGTCCTCTCCTGACTTAGCAAAGACGGCTGACTCCTTAGCCTACTAGCGACTACTAGCTTTTTCCCCAGTGAAACCAGCTATCACTTTAGGAAATGAAACAGCTCAGGAAAAATTATACTTAAAGAGAGAAAGCTGAGTTACTGACATTCTGATTGTACCTGCTATCGTGATGAAGACATATTTTCTGTGGCTTGACAAAAAAATTAAAAAGTAAATATTCCATTGAGAATTAAGGTTGTGTAAGGTAAGTGTTTCTGTAAGCCTTACACTTGGCTGGGAGATTATTGTACCTTGTCAATTTTGACCTAGCGGTAAACATTTATACTAAATAATATAAGAACACTATGCTGGACACAGGATTTGAAACCTCAAGTATACAGTAATCACATTGGATTGAAAATGAGCAGCCATGTCCATCAGTGAAGAGAACAATTATCAAGAAACAAATCACATTATTGAGATGCATATTAAATCAAAATGATCCTAATGTCCCTCAGTCAGTTACCAATTAATAATATACCTGGAAGTGATAATAAAACACTACTGAAGTGAGATCATTGACACCTGGAAACAATAGTCAACGACAATATTACAGGAACTGTAATAGTGATGAACACACATTAACACTATACTAAACATATTTAAATAGTTTTGGTCCCACACTGAAACATTATTTTGAATATAACAGATCTTTCAAGGCTAGCCTCTCTGTGGCTGTGTTTTACATAAATGTTGTCAGCTGTTGTACTAATGAATCAGATATTATTCATGGAGACACCTTAATTGAGCACATTGCCCAATGCACATTCCCCTCACATGTCTCTCGTCCAGCACTGGGGAAGGGAGAGACGTTATACTTAATTTAAAGATTAAATACTGAGTATGCACACTTCATTTGTGGGGAGGAATCTCTCAATCCACACAAATACACACACCTCTCTCCATCTCTCTCTCTCTCTCTCTCTCTCTCTCACACACACACACACACACACACACTAACCCTAACACACAACAATAAGCTGTCCTCCTATTTCTACTTCCACTTCCACCACCCTCCCCTGACGTACACACACCGTCACCAACCACACACACACACACACACACACACACACACACACACACACACACACACACACACACACACACACACACATATTACATTCACACATGGAGAACTGTGATATGTAAATGCAGACAGCTGCTCCAGCACAGGATTTGCAAGTCATCCTGCTCATGTAATTAATAGCTATCTGAAAACGGTGCATCACATAAAGCAGGTGCTATGACTGCTGTCAGTTTTGCACCTCCAAAACTTTAGGAAGCGAGTTGGAGCAAAAGTCAGAATTAATGGCACACAAGTCACCCAAAAAGGGAAAGAGAAAGTGACAGATCTTTTTTTGAATGGGTTCCATTAAAAACAGGAGTGCCGGCTCCCCCAGCAATTCTCCCCAGGCTTGATGCTGAAAGGGAATCAGACCATTGAGCACCTCTCCTCCCTTGACAAGTCGATGACACTGTCAGTCATGAGACAGTGCTCAGTCTTCAAGCGATTGCTGCATAGCTTTCCTCACCACATGATCGCATAGTAACATAGTGATATCTCAACTAGCCAAAATTGTGCAAAAAAAGACTCTCTGAGCTATCAAGTGCCATGATATTTTCCTGATCAGGTGACGTGGTTCAGGAAAAAACTATTGGCCCATTTTAATGTAGATGGCTATTATTCGACGGTAAAATCGTACAATCATACAACAAGCTGATATGTATTTGCATGTCAATGATGTACAGTACTTAAACTTGCAATGAATTGTAATATCTGAACAGACAGATTTATTATGCCTCTGTGGGTATTGTATCATATAATTGTTGTCATGCAATGTGATTATATCTATTCATGTGTGAAGTCTTCAAAACAAAATATTCTTCACTGTGGTTTTAATGCGTGAATAAATAGATTAGTTCTGCAGAGATAATGTCATTGTTATCGATCTCCTGCATGTTTATGCTAATTAGTAATCCATAAATCTTTACAAACAGATTCAGCCTGAGATGGAATTAATCGTAAGCTTTTCTGGTGACTTTTTCTCTCTTTCTTTTCAACTTGGCTCATGTCTTTTGGAGTTAACATTGTTAATTACTGATTGACAGAGCAGTAGCTGGGTAATTAAGGCAGGTTTAGTGCACATATAACCAGCTACAGTGCAACAATGTTCTGGAGCTGGCCTTCAACATTGCTGACTTCCCAGTTGTTTTTGTATGTAAAAGAGAATATGCATTATTCAATCATGAGAGAAAATATAAACAGATTAAAATTTGAACATTTGAGAGTTCTCAAAGTGAATAGGAAATGTAACCCAGTTTTGAAAGTCTTTCTCCACTGATGACATCTTTCACTTACACAATACAAGGCAAAAAAGGGGTAATGTCAGTTAGTTGACCATTTGTAGAACCATAAACATTTGTTTGTTGTGTGGAGGCAGGGATGATGTCAACAAATTGGATGACTTATTTCAAATAGTAATGTAATGATTAGCCCTTGCTATGTGTTGATGCTAAATGTGTATGCTAATGTGAGGTAAATTTGTTCAAGGTAAAATCATATGACCTCTTGGGCACCAATCCTTTCTATAAGCTTAATCATTGGCCTGATGGCCACAATGCTTACAGAGATGTGTATGGATCTGAACATTTGAGAATTCTCTTGGTCTACAGTAGTAAGGTAATCAATTACCAGTGTATTTCTGAAGGTAGTTGGATAGGCAAACAAGAGCATTGTACAGACTGCTTGATTCCCAAATATCTGGAGGGTATTGATTCCCCATGTTATGATCAAACACACCAGGGAAAATCCTCAATTTCTAATCAATTGGGGGGAAACCAGTGCTGATGTTCATTTGAGAATGACAAATGTTACACCTTTCCTTGGCCACAGTAATGGCTATTAAGGTTTGAAAAAAACAGCTTGTGACCTTGGTGTTAAACGACCACCCATGGAGGGACACTTTCTTCAACATTCAATGTAAGGTGGTTGGATATTTCATCGTGAAACTGGGGTGGATGCAGACTCTGGAGGTATGTTATATATGCTATTGCGAGTGAGCTTAACATGATTGGTGGGACACCATCCTTGGAGTGAATAGTGAGAAAGAACTGAGAGTGATTAATCGGTAACATTTTATATTAAATACTCTTTGTAAAGGGTTTATAAATGGTTTATAATTAGTTAACAAATAATTTAAAACCAGTTTTTTTATTAAATTTTAAACCATTTACAAACAGTTATTTAACAGTTCAACAGATAACAGTTATCATTTGTTTAGAGTGTTCGATATTCACTAGGTGCTTGCCAAATAGGGAGCTTCCAATCTAGCGCGAGTTATTAATGTATTATAAATGCACTTATAAATGTCTCAAACTAATCCTGATGTGTGATCATGCAACATTATTTGTAGTGGTTGCACAGTCAGGAAATTGTATTTTCTAGTTCTCTTTCAGTCGACTCGGTTCAACATCTCACTATAGCATATGCACCCTAGCGTACCCTACAAACTACTCAGAAAGTGATTCAATCACCATGTACAGGTCGGGAGCACTTTACATGGCCCCAGCCACTTTATAAAAGCTCATGCAAAGTGCAACAAATTCATTACTTTCACTTGCTTATTTGCAAGGCCTAGGTAGCCAGAATTAGCTACCTAGCTTAACTGTTCTAATGGAAAGTTAAAACAGCTCTCTCCGGGACGGTTGCTTATTCTTCCCCACAGGAATCCTTCTGATTCAGGCTTCACTCTTACCGAGCAAAGTTCTCTCAAGTTTGGTCCGTCAACAAGAGATTGAATTAGTCACTAGCCTAGCTACTTTCTCTCATGCCCATGCCCACGCACATTTTTTTGCTAGCTGGTGGGTGAGCTCTTGTAGTGTACATGACTGTTGAGGTGCTCCCCTCTTTTACTACACAAGTGAAAGAAGAGTCTAGTTTGCCCCCTTATGTTTTCCATATGAGTGAAGACTTGGTTGTAGCTATGAAAAACTTAACTAGCTAGCCTACCATAGACAACCATTAAGCCTGCTCCCCCCGCTTTAGTGTTATGGCTGGAAGCTACGACAACATGAAGCTATGCTAGCTGGCTCTCGTAGTTCCTTCAGGTTCTACTTGAGTTTGTGTGTCAGATAGTGGGTCGACACGTTATAAGTGTTACTACTGGCTCGTTTGCATTAATTCGGTGCCAGCTAGCGTACACGGTACACTATCAACATAGCCATGTAGGGAAGTTCCACAAAGTCGTTTCTCTCCTTCTCTCCTTCCGTGTCAATCGAAGATGCGTCCAAAGGCTTTCAGGAAAATATGAAGTGAAGAAGAATAATCCATGCCCGCCTTGTCCTCATAAATGTGGACGATTTTCACCCTGACTGCCTCAACACGCGAGGGATGAGCACTCTGATCCCTCGTCTTGCGAGGCATTTTGAGGTCAGGTATTTGCAGTGGAAGGCCAGGTTTGCTGTGTAGAGCTGGTGTATAGCCTGCTAGATGAGGAAAAAGCTGAATGTTTGGGGGACCCCAGTCTACTTTTCTCACTATGAGAGTGACGAGGACATGCACTACACACATGCACTCACACACTTACTCATTGTTGAGTGTTGCTGCTGCTATTCTGTGACACTTCAATACTATTGCCATTGTTATTGCTATTGTTATTGTTTTCTTCCTTTTTTATTATTATGACATTGTACTGCTTATCGTTATTGTGTGGAGTTGAGGATTTGCTTACTCTAAAGCATTTCATTACATTGTATCTTATATATTTTGTAAATTACCATTAAAAATGTATTCGATTTGATTTGAGAGCACCATCCCACGGTGCGCATTCAACAATGATTTTTCTCTGATGGAGAGATTGAGGGAGAAGCCCCTCCCCTCTGCTCAACCCTCAGCTCAACACACAGGCAAATTAGTTTGGTTTACCCTGGTAGATCTCAAAGATGCGTATTTCAACATCAGAGTTTATCCTGCACACAAGAGATTTCTGAGGTTCGCCTTATAGGGGGCGACTTACAAATATCTAACCTTACGAACTGCCCCCACCGCAGACAGACGAGAGGCTTTTCACCTATGTTTCGAGGTGTTTCGCTCAGCCACAACAGTTTCATACTGGATGTGCCTCCTTGATTGTGGTAGTTCCGCTTGGCCTCCTTTTCATGCAAGATTTCCAGCGATGGGTCATAGCACTCCACCTGGATCCCTCTCTGCATCAGTCTGTCTATGCAGTGTGCCACAGCACTACAGGGTTGGAGAGACCCCTCCTGATGATAGCATAGGATGCCCCATATGCAGAGTCCTATCGCACAAAGTTGTGACGACAGAACGGGGGAAACAGAGAAAAATCTGAATCAGATCAGAATTCAGAATCAGAATCAGAATTCTTTTATTTGGCCAAGTATATTTGCACATACAGGAAATGTACTTGGTGAGGTTGGTGCGTGGACATAAAAAACAAATAGCAAATATTGACAAGAAATTTACAAAATAGCAAAGTATTAACAAAAATAGCAAATTAGTTTGAGACATTTATAAATTTACAAAAAAGAGCAGCAGAACAATACATATTGTAGGCACAAGAGGCTGTGAAATGGTTGTGGGGCATGTACACTATGAATTAGAATAATTTTAAATAATTATAAATTACACTTGTCAGTGCATTGTTTGTGTGACAGGGTGGGGGGGGGGGTCAGAGAGAGGCAGGAGGCTTGGTTGTGAGCCCCACTGCCATGGGGAAGAAACTGTTCAGGTGGCGCGATGTTTTAGTCTTGGTTGACCGGAACCTTTTGCCGGATGGAAGTCACTGGAAGAGGTGATGACCAGGATGGGAAGGATCAGCGATGATCTTTCCTGCTCTCTTACTGGTCCTGGAGTGGAACAGGTCCAGGAGAGATGGCAGGTTGCAGCCGATGACCTTCTCAGCTGACCGAATGATCCACTGCATTCTGCCTTTGTCCTTGGCAGTGGAGGCAGCAAACCAGACGGTGATTGATGAGCTGAGGATGGACTCAATGATGGCAGTGTAGAACTCAACCATCACATTCTGCGCCAATAATTTCTTCAGCTACCGTAGGAAGAACATCCTCTGCTGGGCCTTCTTGATGGTGGAGGTGATGTTCTCCGCCCACCTGAGGTCCTTTGAAATTATTGTCCCCGGGAATCTGAATGACTCCACAATGTTAGGTGGGTGAGCACGAGGCGCTCAAAGGTCTTCATTACCACAGAGGTCAGGGCGACTGGTCTGTAGGCCATTAAGGCCTGTGATCCTCTGCTTTTTGGGAACTGGGATGATGGTGGATGTTTTGAAGCAGGCAGGTACCATGCATTCAGCCAGTGAGGTGTTAAAGATGTCTGTAAACACTGGAGACAGCTGGCCTGCACAGTGCTTCAGTGTGGAGGGGGAGACAGCATCTAGTCCAGCTGCCTTGCGGGGGCTGCAGTTTGTTAACGTCTCTCTCCTCAATGGAGAGAGGTGCGACGGGGGGGAGGGGGCTGTAGAGGTTAGTGTCTCTGTCCAGGCTGAGAAGAAGAGGTGTGATAGCTGTGGGGGAGGGTTGATTTTGTGGGTCAGAGTCAGGGCTGCTCCATTGTCTGTCGAATCTACAGTAGAAGTCATTCAGGTCATTTGCAAGTCTGAGGTCATCCATAGAGTGGGGGGATTTGGTTTTGCAGTCTGTGATCACTCGAAGGACTTTCCAGACAGACGAGGAGTCGTTGTCTGCAAACTGTTGTTCTAGCTTCTTTGAGTACTGTCATCTGGCCTCCTTAATCTCCTTGCCAAACGTGTACTTAGCTAGTCTGAACCTTTCCTTGTCTCCAGTCCTGAAAGCCCTCTCCTTCTCCAAACAAAGCTGTTTGAGTCTTGCTGTGAACCAGGGCTTGTCATTGTTGTAACTCACCCTGGTGCGTGTTGGAATATATCTGTCCTCACAGAAGCTAATGTATGACGTCACAGACTCTGTGTATTCGTCCAGGCTGTTAGAAGCAGTCCTAAAAATTTCCCAGTCTGTGGTGTCAAGGCAGTCACGCAGATGCTCCACTGCTTCTCTGCTACTCCAATTCTTTGATGTCCTCACAGCAGATTTAGAAAGTCCGGTGTCGATTCCATCAGCCACGATTCTATGAAACACAAAACAGGAGAGAGGGAAAAGTCTCTATTTGTCCTGATAAGAAGACGCAATTCGTCCATTTTGTTGCACAGTGCACGGACATTTGAGAGGAGTATTCCCGGTAGAGGCGAGCGTAATCCTCTCTCCCTAAAGCGCACTAAAGCCCCGGCGCATTTGCCGCGGCGCCGGCGCCTTCGTCGCACTGCTTGGCCAAGTGCCAGAGCACCTTTGACCAGAATGTCCAGTAAATCCACGGATGAGGCGAGAAGGTTGGGACATAAATCCGATGGTGTTGAGTCCCTGATGTTAAGCATCTCGTCCCTCGTCAAAGTAAACTTAGTGGAATCACAATTAACGGAATTAAAGACTATAAACAAACAAAGAAGTGCGCACCAACACACCGTGGCAGCCGTATGAGGCGCCATCTTGACGCTTTGAAAGTTGAGTGTCATCAGCGTAGGTCTGGTAAGAGAAACCATGTGAAGAAATTACAGAGCCGAGAGATTTGGTATAGAGAGAGAACAGTAAAGGCCCAAGAACAGAGCCCTGGGGGACACCAGTGGTTAGGGCTCGTGGAGAGGACCAGCCAGGTAGGAGCGACCGGCCAGGTAGGATGCAAACCAGTAGAGTGCAGAGCCAGAGATGCCCAATTCTGAGAGGGTGGAGAGAAAGATTGGGTGGTTTACAGTGTCGAAAGCAGCGGACAGGTCCAGAAGAATGAGAACAGAGGAGAGGGAGGAAGCTCGAGCGGAGTGGAGGGCCTCTGTGACAGCGAGGAGAGCAGTTTCAGTAGAGTGCCCAGCTTTGAAGCTGGATTGGTGAGGGTCAAGGAAGTTGTTCTGAAGGAGGTAGTTAGACAGTTGGTTAGAGACAGCACATTCAAGGGTTTTAGATAGGAAGGAGAGAAGGGATACCGGTCTGTAGTTATGGACAGCAGTTGGGTCAAGAGTTGGTTTCTTGAGAAGAGGCTTGACTCTGGCTGTCTTGAAGGCAGCTGGGACAGATCCTGTGGATAGAGAGGAATTGATTAGTGGTAAGGAACGGAAGGAGGTCTTTGGAGATGGATTGGAGAAGGGGGGAGGAGATAGGATCGAGGGGGCAGGTGGTTGCCTGCTTGGATGTGACCAGTTTTAGAACATTGTCAGGGGAGAGGGGGGAGAAATCTGATAAACCAGAGACTGGGTGTTGCACAGTGGGTTTGGGAGGAAAGGTAGCATTGTTGGTGAGAGGTAGAGGGAAGGAGCTGCTAATGTCATCAACCTTCTTTTCAAAGTAGGTGACAAAGTCATCGGCAGACAGAGAAGAGGGTTGCGGAGTGAGGAAAATGTGGAGAACAGTTTCCTTGGGTGGATAGTGCCGGCCTTGAGATCTGTGGACAGAGAGAGTCGAAGGATGAGGAGAGAGAGGACAGGAGGGTGGAGGAAGCTGCATCAGTGGAAAGAAGAGAGGGATTCAACAGAGGGGAGGACGGATAAGACAGAGGAAGAGAGAGCGGTGAGTGAGAGGGTGTGCAGGTTGCGACGAGGGGATACAGTGTGGGTAGAGACTGGCTGGGAGGGTGAGCATTTGAGAGGGAGGGAGAAGGATACAAAATGATGGTCAGAAACCGGAAGAGAGGTAACAGTGAGGTTTGAGGTATGGGAGGATCTTGTGAAGACAAGGTCGAGCTGATTGCCCGCCTTATGAGTGGGAGGAGAGTGGGACAGGGTGAGGCCGAAGGAGGAGAGAAGGTCAAGTGCTCCAGACGAGTGAAGCTTCTCCGACTAGATGTTGAAGTCACCCAGTGTTGTGAGCGGTGTGCCGTCCTCAGGGAAGAAGCTGAGAAGGACATCCATCTCATCTAAGAAGTGGCCAAGCTCACCTGGAGGACAATAGATAACAACAATGTGAAGTTTGACAGGAGAGGTGATAGAAACAGCATGAAATTCAAAGGTGGAAATGGACAGGTGTGACAGGGGAAGCTACTAACTAGCTACACTATCTGGCTAGCTACAGTATATTCTCATTTTGATGCTGATGCCATGACTGGCTTACACAGAGCTATCTAGCTAGCTCCACACCAGTGTGGCTTTGGCTTGGAACAGCTTTCATTTAAAGACTGGACAAGCTAGCCATATGCTCTGTGGGGCCACTGGTGTTGCTCACAAGCTAACTAAACTCAATGCCAAATGAGGCTCGCCAGTATCACCTGTAGCAAAGCCTCTTATTACTTAGTTGATGCCAATGTGAAACAAACCTTTTAAACCTTTTATTTATTTATCTATTTTCATTCCTCAGCAGGCCGGTAATCTTGCTGCAGTTTGTCATTGGGTTATATTTTGTTAAAAGTGAATGCCATTGTTTCTAACTACTAATTATGAATGATGCAATGTTGGATCACTTTACTTGATGTCCTCTATGAACATTAATTTATACTGTTCATAATTTCTAATGAAAGATGAGGCTACTTTTGGAGTGCCTTATTTTAGATGTTATAGGTACACATTATGCTCAGTTACAAATGTTCGTAACTCATGAATTAGTATTAGTAATTCATTCATAAATGGTCAGAGGTTCTCTACATACTTACAGAGGATAGAAGCGTAACACCATGGCTTAATTATCAATGTTGTCTACTCATTAATGAACCAAAACCAGCTCAGAGCACTATCCACACTTCGGTGAACACAGAGAAGGGGTAAGTAGTGGATAGATATATCAGCAAATAAAATCTGTAACCCTGCACTGTGGACATGTTTAAATGTGTTGACAAGGACATCAGGATTTGAAGTATGGGACAGCTTTACTGTACTTTGGGAGATCTTCACATTGTATGTAAGGATATGTTGAATCGGTTTGCTACCAGCCAAATCATCCCCACAAGTAAGGAAATAACTGCAACCACTGTGCAACAGTTACAAATAATGTTTCACTATTTCACATCAGGGTTAGTTTTTGAAGCATTTCTCAGTGCATTTCTAAAGCATTACTAACTGGCTCCGGATTGCAAGCTCCCCATTTGACAAACACCAAGTGAATATCAAAGCTTATACATGGCAGGCATATGACCAGCCAAGGTGTTTCCATCATTCAGCTGCGAAATTTAGATCTGGAGAGGGCAAGTAGCTATGTGTCGATTTACCCATGGGAAGGCCAGTCCTTCCTTGACCAAACAGTGGTCTTAACCCCGACAGGCCTTGTATTGATTATGGTTTATGTATTGTCCCTGTTGACAAGTCATGTTTCTTCATCAAAAAATAATCACCCTACTATCTATATGGACTATTGGTCAATATTTTTGTCCTCATCTGTAGGATGAAAAGTGCATTGCCCACTTGTAAGACTTTTTTAAGTTAGATTTTAAGTTAGATTATGTAAATTGCTGGACATTGCAGAATGAAAAGAATGAATCTGAAGAATTCTCTTTATTCAGTTTACCTGTGTTCAATGTGCTGTGCATGCCACATCGATACAGGGAGGTGGACATGCGTCAGTCTCAAAGAGGCATCACACAGAGAAGATATCTTCCCTACAATCTCCATTCAATTCACAGCTAAATCCAAATGGGATTCCATTATTCTCTCTCAACAGAGGCCTGTTGGGCTCATCTTAACTTAACAATAGAGGGGAGGACAAGCTGGTCAGATGGCCTGACAAATGGAATGGTGCAAATTGTAAATAAGTGAGAAGACGAATGAGATTAAGATAAAGGGTGGGTGATGCCCCACTCAGTCAAAGACACATTAGGAAGGTTATAGTCAAAGCTATCAGGGGCTTTGGTGGCATGAGCTTCAATGGGGAGACAGAGGACACAATATGCTAAAACATGTCTATAGGTTTTAGACCATTCTGAACTGTAATAAGAAAGGGCATATGACCAATTTGAAAAACACATTTTCAGTGAATGGGACTGATCAAAATGTGTCATCAAAGATTACAAATAAATACGCTGACTACTTTGATGAAAAATGGAATGAGAATATTAAAATGTTTTAGTTGAAACAGTGATGATTACTACATAACCAGTTAGGATGAACTGAGTATGTATTGAGCTTTATGACTGACCTGGGGTCTAAAGCATAGTGGGCCAGTCGAGAGATGGGGCTGTGAATTCGGTTCGACATCCTAATGTCAGCCTATATGCCATCTGACTGCTCCTCATACAGCTAAGCAGCACACTGCGACTGTATTCCCCCCTCAAATGATTTTCTAAAACATATTTATATTTATTGTTTTAGTCCTTGTGGTGATCATGCGGCTTTAAGATGGGATAACAATTAGACAGTGTAACAATTACCCTGTTATACTATCAGCATTTAGCAATTATGCTATTATTGCCATTTATGCCCATTATTGAATTTGTTTGATTTAATTATATGACTTAATTATTTCGTAGGATAGAAAGTCAGAGAAATATTGCAAATAGTGAAATCCTAAGGCTTGAGGAATCAAGCCTATTATGGATGCTCCCTGTTCATGACAATGCAAGTTTGGAAAGCGTCAACCAACACATAACTCGAGGACCTCAAGTGAGGATCATCAGGGGATGAGTAGGCTGATGAACTGCCCATTCTGAGGCACTGCATCAGCAGAATTGGCCATTTCACCATGAATTACTGAGGGCACAGCTGGTTACCATATTGAATTAACAAGGTTTACCACAATCAGAGTCCAGCTCTGATAGTCGCCAGCCCACTCTTCACAAATCATATTTTAATTACAGTTTGACTGAAAGAAGAGATGGATGGCAACAGAACATACAGTAGTTATTTCAATGTTTCCTTGCTTGATTCAAACCTGGGTTTAAAAGTCTGGTTTAGATGCATTAACATGAATTGAGTGCATCAAGTCAAATGTGCCCAACTATGTATAGTAGTGACAGCAGAGGCTGTTAGTTTTGCACTGTAAATAAAGCTCTTTTTGTTTGGTAAAATAATAGGGCAACCAGAGATGTGTCTGCAGAATATGAATGTACAGTATGCCTGCAGATGGTCCTATGACATCAGACAAAGCAAAGAAGAAGTTGTACATCGCTTGTCTATCCATTTACCAGAAAGTGTGACTGAAAACACCCAGATCCACAAAAATGATGACCCAAATGTATACATACCCTGAATGGTCATCCAATGATTCTATTACTGTGCACATTTTTATGTGACAGTGCATAACATCAAACAAATCACTAAAACAAATGGTACAAGTTCTCTATATAGTACTTTATCACAACTTGGTACACAGAAGAGTGAGACTTTTGAGAAGGTCATTGCTCTTGGCTAGCGTTGTACTACAGTACTGTATATTCTACATTAAAAAAAACCTCCATTGGTATGAATACAGTCCAGAGAGAAACACCAGTACCTTCATTTCTCAGGCTTGAATTGCCAAGTATACAACACAATTTTCTAAATGCCATTCTTACAGTACATGTCCCATGTTGCGTTCAGTCTGCCGGATAACAAGGTCAATGCATGTTTTCAGACCTATTCAAGTATTGATTATGTGTCAGGGTGAAACTACAGGTTACAAATGTAACCCAGGTTCTCTGAATGAGATGAGGGAGACCCCTGACTATGGGACATCGCTGAAGACCCCTATTCAATCACAACTGACACATGCTGGGCCATTTCATCCATCGAACCACTCTTCACAAGCTCAGCGTAAGAGGGGCAATGAGGTGCATAACTGGGCTACATTTGTAACCCCTAGTTCTCTTTCAGTCAACTCGGTCGGACTCCTCACTATGGGACACGGCAAAATGCCCTGATTGCCTGGTCTAAACTGGAAATGTGTATGGATACAAGGATGTACCCCTTCTACATCACATAGTCTCCAAACCAGCCATAAGGATGGCATGCGCCACTGAGGGCGCGGTCACCTCCAGGCTGTAGAAGCTTTGAAACGTATGAGGAGAAGCCCAGCTGGCAGCAGCACATATCTCAAAAACAAAGACAACTTTAAACAGGGTCCAGGACACTGCCAATCCATGGGTGGGATCCCCACAGCGGGCTGCAATCAACTCGAATTGTGAGCCTCGACAATGGCACCCACAATCTAATGGGAGAGGTGCTGTCAAGATAAAGCAAAAGCAGATGAACAACTGTTGACAAACCTTGAATGATGCCGTCCTGTCCATGTAAACGCGCAACATGCACATTGGGCAGAGGGTGTTCAAACGCTCCTGTTCCAGTGAGGAAAAGGGCGTGGAATGGAAAGGAAGCAGTACTGCAGCGTTACATTGACCTAGGGTACAAATGCTGCGTTTGTACCGTCTTAGACTTTGTCAGTAGATGTAATAACAGTCCACCAAATGTTTTCATATATTGCAGTAGCTAACGTAGACCATAATAGAATGTCCCAATATGATGTATACATGCAACTCAGTGGTACTTTGACTGGCTACGTTGTTCGATGGTTGTTATGATGGTCAAAGGGGTTGCTATTTATTGCTCTCCAACAAGCACTTTGGGTTCTGGGGGATACAAGCCCAGGCTAACTTGACCCTCAAGTGGCGGGATCAATAACCTGACCCCACAACGTGACACGAGAACATATTATCGTTATAATGGGTAGGTGTATTGACTACTCATTACTACTCAAAAATGTTAGCAAATCGTGTTCAGACCTGACTAATGTTTATTTCCAGCCATTGTATGGATAGATAGAATAATGTAGAATGTGCATAATGGACTTTACATTGTTTCCAACAAAATATATTTTTGTTAAATACAGTAAACCACCTATGGGAAGTGAAGATTTTTTTATCAACTTATGTAACAGACATGCACCAGTGCTGAGGCCAGAGCAAAATGTCCAGCAGTTCAGTGTTATCATGCACTGCATGAAGATGGATTGCCAAGTGACAGTATGAACAAAGCGGGACATCTATCTCTTTATGAATAACCTTGCCCATCTGAAATTGGTGTGAACTCATGATCCCAGTGCGGGGATGTGTGACAGGGTAATTGTGTGTGTGTGTGTGTGTGTGTGTGTGTAGGCAGGAGTTTGTTCATACTGTACATGTGAACATCAAGGTTCTTTTTTTTAAGAAAGCACCATGTGGCAGTCACTAAGACAGACAATAAAAAGTCAAAGTTACCTTGGTCCAACCATACCATGAAATTGAATATCCGAGAAAACAGCACATGATTAAGCCGTGCCTTCCTATACAGTTCCCCTTTGTGTACAGATAGAAAGTGTTGAATTCACCAATAAACACAATCAAATGAACAACATAACTTGACCTTTTCCAGGGGAGAACTTTTCTAAGAAAAAACAGTTTAGCATAAAACAGACTACCACGCCTCACTACACAGTATGTATATATAAATGTAACAATACTCTGCCTTGAATCATACAGAAAACTTACCTCAGGAATCTAGACTCAATGTTATTTGCGATGTAACTGTAACGGCATAACATTGCAGACACCAAAATATTACATGGATCCCTGCAAACACTGATTATTCCCTCACTTTCACTATTGTTGCATCACTCAATCCTGCTTTGTAAAGACTTTCATTCACAAAACTTTTTTGACTGCCTGAATTATGTGATGACCGGTGAAAATGTCCCGGTGTAACAAGACATGAAATGTTATGCAGTTACAGTTTAATTACAGCAGGCGTACCTAATGATACCTCAAAGAGCAAGGTCCAGAATGATTACAGGGTTCAAGAATAATGTGTAATTGAATTGTTTAACACTGAACATACATTATAAAGATGCATTATTCAGCCATACATCTGCTGGAAGGGATGTTTCATTTTATGTCACACGATTTTTGCCAAATCTGTGAAGACACCAAGTATAAAAAAGGACTAAACATTGGTTTCCAAAACAATTTATGAATTTACTTTGATGTTGCTATGTTCCTCCTTTATACCTTGTTGTAATTACATGAAGTACATAGTCTGATCATAACACTGACATGTGAATGACCCATATATCATTTACATAATGGTAAAACAACACCACCTGCCCATTCAACATTGACCACCATCCGCGGCATCCTAAAAGCCTCATTCATAACAAACATTTACATTAATGTGATTAAGGGGGAGATTACAAAGTTATTGACTGGCTCTTGCACAGCTCTGCATTGACTGTCTTGGCTCCCTGTTTGATAATCTCGAGAGGCAACCCTGAGGGTATTGAGTGAAGCCAATCCCCCCTCATCTGGCAGATCACTGTTCAGTGCCATTATGAGCTGTGTTAAAAGACACACACACGCGCACACACATACACACACACACACACACACACACACACACACACACACACACACACACACACACACACACACACACACACACACACACACACAAACCTTGTCCAAAACTTTGACATGCTATGTAACAAAACAACACATATTGCTAACAGGTAACACATTTTCCATAGCATAGAAAATGTATGACTGAAGCATATTCACATGTAGTGCCATTCTCAAGGTTTAAGTTATATAGTTATATATGCCCCACCTGGGAATCAAACCATCATCCCTCACTGGTTCATTCCCCTCACCAACTGGCCATGACAATGACATCAACTTGCCAATCTACCTAACAGCCAGTACCATACTACAGGTGGCTCTAAAAGAAAAATGACATTTTGCTCCTCAAGAAAACAGTATCCTCTGTCCAACAATGACATCCCAACATAAAGTCTTAGGGGTGCAAAATGTAATATTTAAGCATTTAAATACCCTTAAATACCCATGATAAATCGAGAGTGTTCAGAGGAAGAGATTCAATGACAGTAATTGAGCTCTGCACAACTTAGTTTTGGTCAATGAAATTGCAGTGATACCTTCTTGTTAAAGTACAGTACACACACACACACACACACACACACACACACATACACACACACACACACACACACACACACACACACACACACACACACACACACACACACACACTCACACACACACAGACATCCCATTTCCTCCACCAGCATACTATTCTCAGATGCAGGGACACAATTACAGTGGGCAACGCTTCTGTTCCACAATCTGTAAAAACAGGATTTCAATGCAGTGGGGGAAGAATAGAGGGGGAATTGAAATGTAAGGGTTGCCGAGGCACCGCCATGGTGATCTGAGAGATTCTGTGGAGACGCCTGTCACTGGGGGGGTCCTGTGATGTTGACGCATCTCCATGGTGGAGGTTGTCGATCTCGAAAAGTCTTAACTCCTCAGATGAGTGCTGTGTTTGTGTGGGTGATGTGCTCAGCTTTTTACAGGTGTATCCTTTCATATTGAAGGGAGGGATGGATTCAGGTTGTTGCCTCTTGTGAAAAGTCGAAATAATGTTCAAAGAATTTTTGAAAACATAAATAATAGAATCATTGGAGTCCATGGAGATGAAAATTCACAAGCCCACAATTCAAATTCACAAGCCCTTCATTTTCCGCAGTTTTCATTTATTTGGTTCTGTCTAAACCTGTGTATTTTGTGTATAACATAATGCACATCTCATAACATATGGATAATAAGTTAAAAAAAAGATTTGCCACAGAACCAATGCATTTGAGGGGAAATACTCTTATGATGTAGATTGTAGTTCATTGTAACAAAGCAAACACACTATCCAAGTAAGTTACCTCTAATTCAATAAAAACTCAACAGCTACATTGTAAAAGTAACCTAACACTCATATACAAATCAGTGGCTAACCTTCTCTAACACAGACTCAGAGAAGCACTGTCTCTTTCAGAATGTTCCGAGGCCCTTGATTTGTAGTTTGATTTACCGTTCCCTAACTCCCAGCCAATCTCAGCCATATTGCTAAATCAATATGTCTGTTGACAAATGTGCCTGCTGACAGGTGGGGTAGCGGAAATCAACTAAAAACATTTGCTCGCCTTCCGTTTAACAATCAATTTGTACATAGGGATGCAGCAATGTTCTTGGGTCAGGTTACTACCTGTTTCAATTAACTGTCCTGAGGATGCAGTTGAACCAGAGTTCACGTCAAGAGATGCATTGCTTTTATCAGACCATTTTGAAAGTTATGAACTTGGTAATCAAAATGCTGAATTGCTTGTATGAATGTATGATGGGATGTTGGGGAGTAATGTGTATGGAGATGGAACAGTGGAAGGCCTGCAGACGAAAATGCAAAATGTTCACTTATCCCATATTCCATATAAATATGCCCAATATTTCCTCTTTCCTCAAGTTGGGTAACATTGCATTTACATATTACTTGGTGATTACACCGATTAATGTGAAATCTACTCTTAAGAATGTTAGATGTAAGTAATGTAATATAATAAAAAATAATATGATGTGATATGATAATAATCATAAGAAGGCCTATATGATGTGTTTTCTTTCTTATTTTTCCAACTGAAATTTCAAATAGACATTAATTCATGAATAATGTGACTACACAGAGATAATCACACCTTCAGTTATAAATAGAACCTTAAGGTTGAAGGTGAGTAGTAATAAGGTATCCCTATCAGTTCAACCTCACCTACTCCAACCTGTACTGCAGCATCATTGAACCTGTCCTGCTTTACAGCTTCATCTGCAACTGCACAATGCTCACAGTTGTTAACAGAAATCACACGCACTCCTTAAAATCACTTGCACTGCCTTGAAGATCATTGGACTTCCCACCTGTAACCTCTCAGACCTCATTACTACAGCAGTCAAACGCAAGGCAACCACCATAGCACACGACCATGACCACTCAACTAATACTCCCATCCAGCTACTTACACTGATGTGTTGTGTTGCTACTGTGTTGTGACGTTATGTTCCTTTTTTGTCTGTAGTAATGGGCTAGGTATCTTCCTCCCTTTAAATACATAGATAATGTCATAGCTTTGCGGAACAACAAAGATGATTAACACTGAAAACTGTCCATCAATAACACCATAGAACAAGGATAACACAACATTGTCATCTAAGTCTTGACTGCAATGTCTTAATTTGGGGGTCAAATGCAGCTCTTTGGGAGGTCTCAATGCAGGCTAAGAAACTCAGCAGCTTAGCTAGCAAAAGGAATTAGAGACAATAAATGAGCAGACAAATCTGCTATGAAGAGCTTGGCTGCGAAGATGACAGCCAAATTCCCAGAGCACAGCAACACATAAGCACATCTCCTTGTCTGAAGGGGGTCCCAAACGGCAATCCAATATCACACCACTAAGCAGTGGAGGCTGGAGCAGTGGTTTAAATTATTATAAGGGCTAAAGTCATGAGGAAATGGGCAGAATAATAAGTTCATGCTATATTTTGGGTTCATGCATCAAACATTTCTTTTTTGAGCTTAGTGGCGTAGTCCCAGTTTTTGTTGTACAGTAAGCGCTTATTATTAAAAGACTATACGGGTTATGATGTCCCTGGTCTAAAACTAGGCTGATTGGTGAAAAGGAGCATTAAGTAATGTTTCAGAGGCTGGATGATTCAGTCTAATTTACTACTACCATAATATCCTATTACTGAGCTACACTGTAAGCTCCAAATCAATAATACTTGAGGTCAGGTAATATTGCTACCATTATCAATGCTGTGTAATGAAATACACCTTGTGTTGCAGGGATGACTACCAACTTCACCATCATTCGTCATTTAGATGCTATCTCACGTCTTCCCTTGAAGTGACGATAAACAAGTAAAAACCTTTTAACAGTTGACCTCTTCAGAAAATGTTATTAGCCGCTTTTTATAGTAGTCTTTAACATGAACATTTTTTGGCAGACATTTCTCCTCCAAGTGGTCCTTAAAGGGGTCCTGGAGGCATGCCAGTATGTCAAAATGCTCAGTGTGCCTAATTATATTAATGGAAAATACATGACAAATCCGGTTGTTGGTTAGCAACGTCCAAGGGAGCAGTCCTGAACTGTTCCTGTCACATACTCATCTGCCTCTGTCAGACTCTCTCCTCTCAGCCCCCTAAGTCATGTCATTCAGATGTGTGAAAATGGCGGAGAGAGAAGACGCATCAGAGGCAACCGAGCAAAATCATCAAAGCACCTTGACGGGGGAATAGACAGTTGCTTGACAGACAGCAACTACACTTTCCCTCAAACAACTTTATTTCAAAGATTCCTGTAGATGGAAAACAGATGGGTTATTTTTGTGGACAACTTACAATGTGATACTATTTTGCAAATGTTATTTTATTTTTTTGCAAAAAGGTAGGAGATAAAGGAAAAATAGGAATCATACAGGTAAATATCAAGTGTGTCAAATAAGTTCCTTATTCAAGATGGAATTACCTTCGATCAGACAACGTTTCACACATTAGATACCAAGATGTTACAGAATATCCCCCCCCATCATACAGTAGATAGAGTGCTTGTGCATCATCCGTCAAAGAATAAATTGATGTATAATGACTGGTATTGAGATGGACCAGACTTGGTTTATGAGAAAGCTAAAAGCCCTTCTCATATTAGAGGCCAAATATTCAAGATTCTGTCACAACTAACGATTTCAACCCCATTTAGAATGTTGACAGACTCTCACACCATTTCACAATAGCAGAGGCAGTGATTCTGACGCCATTTCAATGGAACTGAAGTCCAAACCAATTAGGCTCTTCACCAGAGTCAAGTAACAGTATGCATTTTAGGGGTTTGAAAATAGCATATTGGCTGAATCAATACAACAACCCAGAAAGTGTCTCTGTACTGTATGTGTGAAAGCAGGCCATGTTTCAGTGTGTATCACTTGATCCGGGGAGAGAAAGAAGAGATCGGAACTCCCAATGGAGCGCCGCCATTTCATACAGCGGTGCCTGGCGATGCCTCCTGGGCTGGATCTAATTGGTGCGAGATTAACTTTCCAGTAGGATATAATGACCCCGAGCGCTCTTTACATCCTTGGATCAGTGACATCGAAGAAGCTGGTTTCCTCAGCGTGCTGGAAGTGATTACTTGCTTCTGGCCTGTCTCCCCACCACCACAGCCTGGTGGGACAAAAATAGCTGAATGTGAAAACAGTGCAAGGCCATGACAGCTGTTTATACTCAATGTCCTTAAGAGTCATGTTTCATCCATGTAAATCGTATGTCTCATCTGTCGTGGTAACCGTAAACAGTGACTTTTTAGCAGCTTGACAAAGGGTGTCACTCCTTTTGACAGTTTATTTTGAAACAATTTACAGTATAGTCTGTTGGTTAAGGATCCCCTCCACATCATTCAGCAATCAGGCCTTTAGTCAACAGTGAAGTGAATTGAACTTTAGTGATCCCTATGGGGGAAATGAAATATCACAGGCTTACAACACATACAGTAAAGCATACAACACACACGATACATACATAAAATATCACCCTACACCCACTTCACTATCACCCATACACACTTTTGTGTATTATCTGGTAACGACAAAGACATGTTCATTGTACCATTTGTACCTTTGTGTGTGTGAGTGCGTGTGCATGTTTGTGTTTTTGTCTATGTGTACTATGTAAACATGTCACTACTGATAAGCTAGGTGCTACATCGTTCAATTTCTGTGTTGAATCGGTTGTGTTTATCTGAAGGGTTTCCTGTTGACATGTTTGTCTTTGAAAACAGCAAAGCCCTAGCTCACATTGATTTGTGTTCTGTATTTGATTATTGAAGAATGTGCTTGGCAGGGGGCAGGGATAAATCTCACAGCCACACAAAGTTTGCCCTTCACAAGATACAACTGATTATTTGTAACAAAGACAAACACATTTTTTATGCATAAAATCTCAAATTTAGTCTCAGAATTGACAAAGCACCACCTTCACCTGAAATGAACTCTTCCAACTTCAAATTATGAATTATGGTTGAATACATCTAAACTGTCGTCCCCTCCTACTAATCAGAGTGTGACTGATACAGTATCATGTTTCTATGTAGAAGGCTAAATTGACATGGCTTCCAAAACTACAAAAGATTTGCTTCTGATACATCTTACATTCTACTGTTTTGAGCTGCTTATTTGTTGTATGATGTTGAAATACCACACCTTGAAGCTAATGATTTGAATTCTGTCAGGACATTTACGTCGGTTTAATCATGTTTAATGAAAATTATAGTACGTTTAGGTTTGCCGTAATTGAATGGCTCTGCTCTGTATAACTCCCTGCCTGAAATTAAACATCATAAAATACAAAATAACATAAGCAAGGAACCCATACTATCAACCCCCCCCCACATACACACACACACCACCGGAGGTAGGTTAATACAGAGCGACCAAGTGGGTGGCTAGCCAGCCGTGAAAACACTGTTTAACCATGGTGGAGTGTTTCATACTTTGCTCTTTTAAGCCTTGTCCATGAGAGATTTGATGATGCACCGTTTGCTTACACGCTGTTTGACTTAAAGTAAGCTTCATTTTTGAAAGGTCAACATTTCCAAATTGATATGAAAAGTAAGGTCAGAAAAGTCATGAGTTAAACCTATTATTTATTTGCTCCAAACACCTGTTCAATGGCAGGTAGACCTTTTCACATCATTAGCCACATTAAGATGAATCATCTTCGAAAATCGAACAATTTGTATAATTCATACATTTGTTTATAATGTCTAATAATGCATTTCAATATCCTGTTTTGGAAAATAGGGAAAATATTTTGAATGATAGAAACAGAGATTGGTCCATCAAGCCAAACTTTAATCCCTTCTTAGATTCAGTATGAGTGAACAGTGCTCAATTTTCTGTGTCTACCCAGTGCCCTCTGGTACTGTGGACTTTTGTGCGTCTGCTGCCACTTGCCCTCTAACTTCCCTGTGTGGCCGGCAAAAACGTACACTCTGACAGGTCTCCCAAGAGTTTAAAATGTAGAGTTGCTGTCTTTCCTTTCTCTGACATTCTCCCCTCTTCCCTTCTCTAGACGTTCCCATTTTGGCTTTTCCCAAGAGGTGGGCTATAGTTGGCCTTACCCAGGATGGCAGTTTGCAATACACTGTAAGTCTTGATGGGATGCATACTTTTCTTAAATGTGTCATGTCAAGGGAGAAGTGACTCATTGTATAGTATGAATATGTCCAATATCTAGGCATCACATTGCTACTGTAAGAGTTTAAGAAGTGCTGGTGCCAGAACACATTTCACATGTTGACATGGGGAAGAGAAGCAATCTATGGTGCGTTAATTCCACATGACGATAGAAGCCATTACAGAAGGTAACCTGACTATTCTTGCAGAACACAAATACAATTACCATAGTTACAGTTGTAAGCAACAAATTTAACTTAAGTGTCTATGATATCATAATCTAACCACACAGCAAGCCTAGAGTAGGGTGGCGCCAAATTCAACCTGAGAGTCTCCAAGTGCTGTAGGTTGGATGAAGCGGTTTAATGAAGCTGTCGCAGCTTTTATCATACATGTTGACCCCAAGTCAGTCTTAATTCACTTGCCTTCATGCATTTCATTACATCATTTAATTTAAATTTTTGTTTCCTCTCAGTAAATGCTGTCCTGACTGTATGGTTATTAGAATTTTAGGCCAACTCAGGGTCCCTGACAATAGTGGACAATATCTACAGTGAAAAGAAATACATAGGACACAGGATCATTGTCAAGCACATGAACCTGTTGAGATTGTGATGAGCAATCATACATATTGTATGCTTGTTTATATTGTATTATTTCCCCTCCCAATATTACCATAGATTGAAGAAGTGGAATTTGACTTTCAGGATGATTCTAACAACCATCTTTTTAATTTGTGCATAAAGGCTCTCCAAACGTTTTATGTTCTATGAAGAAGGTATACATATTTTTGTGTAATCTGTACAGTATACAATGTCAGTATAAGATATTCTCCTATTTGATTTGATACCGTATCAATGACATGCACGGTTGCATGATTTCATTAGTAATTGGCACAGTGAGTGTGGAAGCGATGGACACTGGTCATTCGATAATGTGAGAATATACACTAGGCCTACTTCCCTATATTTTGTACAGGATATACTGATGGTAAAATGGATTATGCCCGACAACTGCTATGCCTTTTATGATCTGAAGTGTCTAGTTTTACCTATTGATAATTATTGAACATGGAATGGATTGTTGTCCCACTCCCCTTGCCAACCATCAACACTCCCATTTACTGCTCCGCCTATATTGGTGTAAAGTTTATGCTGGTTTATGCTGCTTTTGCAGATGCACTTTGCAGTGACACCAAATTACCAAAACGGTCTTTGTACATGGTTTTAATGGTGCACAGCGCTCTTTAACGGAATAAAGTGACACAAGCTCTGAGAGTACATGTTTGCAGGACCCTTTACCATGACCTGATATCAGCTGACAAGGCATTTAGTACGGTATGTGGCTTTGCCATGGGTTTTACGCCACGTGCACATAGACTGCAACAAAATGATTGCGATCTAGCAAAAAAAAAATCTTTGTTTTCCCCTAGCATGGTGTGGTGAGTGGGAGCTCGAGTTTTGCACAGTCTATGTGCACGTGGCATTACAGTGCAGAGTCCCAGCAAAGTGTGTATGGGAATTAGTGATTGCTTACAGTAGGTCACTGTATAAAATATGCATGTTGTCACTTAAGGTGGTGGGCCAGATAGTAGTTGAGAAGATGTGTGAAGTGCTAAAGCCAACAAGATTCAAGATTCAAGATTCAAGATGGTTTTATTGTCATATGCACAACAATTACAGAGCAATCGCTGGCAATGAAATTCTTAAGTCTTGGGCTCCTCCAACAGTGCAATAAGAAGTGTAAATAATAAAAATAAAAGAAACAACAACAATAACAATAATTACCTAAATACAAAACTAAATAAATGTAAATGTAAATGTAAAATGTAAAAAGTGAAATGTAAACAGACGTTTTTATCCAGATGTCGACTGGTATAAAGTGGCATTTTATAAAGTGGCATGTTGGTGGCAAGATCTGTGAAGGATGTTTGAAAAGATCCATCCTTTTGTGGTAGTTTACTGATTGTGTGAATATGAGAAAGAGAATAGTCTGTGATTGCAGAGCCTCGCTTAATCAGCTTACTAGATACACTTACTTGCTAGAACTCCTTGAGAGAATATCTCCTATGTTTGGCCAAACAGAGTTGATTAGCAGATCAGCTCATGAATTACAGGGAGATGAAGAGGGGAAATTGTTTAAATATCAAGTTATCTTAATGGGGACCAACTTGTGTTTTTCATGCTGTTTGCTGTAGTCATCACACATTCATGCAGCAACACGCAACAGCGTAGGGGAAATGTTTTAACAGTAATTTGACATGAATAAGCACGACTCAGCTTTGATAATTAGTGTAAATCCAGCACATACATCGCTGTTTCCGCACCATGTCCTGTGTGAAGAATAATGGTAGCTTCATCATGTTATGGGTATGCTTGTCACCAGTAGCAACTTGATCAAGAGAGGATCAAGAGAAAATTGCTGAGTTGGTAGTGACAGTCTAATCAATTACAGTGTGTAATTGATTCCTATTTAAATCAGGGACTCTACAAAGACATATATATTCATTCCAAAATTGCTCAGATGGATTCAATTCAACTTATTCAGTAACTTTGTGAAGACATTTTTGCATTTGAGCTAATGTTAGAAGAGCCACAGCAAGGGGGGGGGGGCGGTGTAGACTCTTGCAAACAGGCATCCTCTATTTTAAATGTGTAATACATTATTGACATGTCTCTAAAAAATATAAATGTCTCAATCACTTTGAAAGTGATTGAGAAGTGAAGTGTCCAGTAGCCTGTGTAGATCAGTGGGAAAAATGTTATGTATTTTGATTCCAGGCTCTGGGGCAACAAGACTTTCTATAAACAGTGTACATTTTACTGTAACTTTAATGTGAGGGAATATCACATGGCATACAGAAATACATTTCTTGAAAATATGGAATAATAATAATCTAACATTTGTGTGAGGAAAGCAAAGTCAGCGTCCTAATGGAATTGAGGTTCACTTTCTTGTGAGCACTGAGAAATTGATTCATCTCAGATGGTCAATGCTCTTCCCTGTATTCACTGCCTTATCTGACCGACATTAAGGCACACTGAGCCGGTCTGAAGATCTAAGGAGGAAGCTGCGGGCACAGACAGACACATATTTTACAATTCAGAATGTTAAATACAATTATCTAATTGACAT
Source organism: Argentina silus (assembly GCF_951799395.1). Classification (NCBI taxonomy): domain Eukaryota; kingdom Metazoa; phylum Chordata; class Actinopteri; order Argentiniformes; family Argentinidae; genus Argentina; species Argentina silus. Next base: position 26,561,648 of record NC_139655.1, on the reverse strand, counting down.
GCCTTCAGGAGAAGCGGGCAGGAGTGTGACACTAATGCGAGTCGAGCCAGGCAGCTATGATGTTCTCTCTGGATCACTTAAAGGCAAATCCAAACTAATTACACCAGTGGAATACGAGCTGAGTCCTGGAGCTCATAGAGAAGAGGAAGCAAAGGTGTGTGTGGATGCCAGAATGACTGCACAAAGAACAAAATACATGTCCATGGACTGTGGTTGAATAATTCACAAGCTTACTAGGCCTTGCCTAGCTTACTGACTTGGCCTTGCTTAGGTACCTTACTTTAATAATCCCACCAAATTTGTGATAAGAAGAGAAATAATGTGCTTGCTTGGCTATACATTTTTTGATTATTGTGTTGTTGAAGGTACAGTAAGCCCAAACACCAGTGTGTGGACTAGAGTGATAACACTATTTTAAAATTATGCTGCATAATTGACTTCACTCACAACATATTATTCACAAATTCATTAGGCTATAGGCCTATTAGGCTACACTCCTACAGCTGCATTTGTAGCCAAACTGAAAAGTCACCGGAACCTGTAATGCTTAATTGATCAGTTTATCAGTCTTGCTTCTTGCAGCTTTGCGTTGATTTCTCAAATTCATAAGGCTATATGTCTAATGCATTAGGCTACACTCTAGCTCTCCACTTTGCACCCTATTATTAAGTTTTTAATGATGAATCAGCATCACCTCGAAACTCCTACACTATCTCCATGGCAGGATGCATCTTTCACCCAAGTTCATCAAAATTGTCCCAATAGTGTCTGAAAAAAAGCATGTGACATATGAACAGACAGAGACTGAATCATAGTCCCCTCCCCAATTTCATCATTAGGGGACAATTTACTTCATCAATAATTCTGTATTTGTTTCTCTGCTTAGGGGATTGTGGAAAATCACCCAAACTATCTTTCACTTATTGCTACAGTGCATCATATTTGTAGTATAATATTGATAACTCGTTTCTATTTTCCCTGGTCCAGACAACACAAATGATTTACGTCTCATGGAAATGAAACATCAAAGACCTCTAAACAAGTGGTCACCACAGAACATGTAATGTCTCAATCAGGCACTGATATCACATCAGCCTTTGCACTATGCACGACTTACAAATCCAGTTTGTGTTAGAAAGCATGGATCTTATCCCTCATGATCATACTATGGTTAATATAGTCATTTAATTCCCTCCATAGCATTATTGAACAACATAATGTACACAAAAATAAGGAGTATTAACAGTAAAAGTAACATCCAATACACTGGTAAAGTGATAATCATAATCAAAGGTCACCATGACAACGACGCTGTCTGGAGACAAACATAGCACGTTTCCATTGGAAGCTCCATAGAAGACTTGTAAATATAGCTATTTTAGCTATTTTGGAGTGTGAGAAAATGTTTGTATATGATATTGGTACGAGTAACGTTGCTAACATTATCAGTCGCTAATACAGCTGAAAAACAATTTTAAAAAATTCACCTTCTAACCTGCAACCTACATTTCTGGGATGATGGGGAAAGCAAAATAATGAGCACTAGTACATTTTATTACGGTGGGTTTGACAGCCAAATATCTGCAATATTATGTCAGTTTTACAGCTCTGCACGCTTGTTTGGGTGTCTCCAGTGACATTCCACTGCATCAGTGTATTGTACCAGTAAGGTATGCATCCTAAAGCTGAATAGAAGCCTTAAAATATGCCAATGCTATAACCCAGCATGGTAAATGGATAATAATAATAATGATGTACAATGCCAAGTTCAAGGACGATATAAGTTATTAAGAGTAAGCTTAAGCCTAAGAGGTCACATTGTAACAATACAATGTATCCCATTTATGGCTGTGTAGACAACAGTCAATAGAATCTTGGCCCAGGGATCAGAAAGGTCAAAGAGGCTGAGATTTGATCACCAAATCCATCACATAACTATCAACACTGTATGTTCAAACTGAATAATTATATTGGATTTTAGATTGACATTCTTATGACCAGATAAGATTTGTAGCGTTTGATATTTATCTTTTTGCTTAATATTTACATTTATTTTTGACTTTGTCATTTTGCATTCATGTCTATTGTAATAGGATTGAGAGATATAAAACATCAGAATACAGTCTTAATAGAGGGTCTTTGCCTTCGTAGGAGGAGGATGAAAGAAACGGCGGGGTTGTTGTCTACCTTTCGAGTTGGAGAGTGAGCCCCAGCAGAGACCAAGCTGTATGACAGCATGAGCCCCTCCCTCTTCTTTACCTCCCCTGGCACATGCCTTCAAGAACAACCTCTGGGGCTTCATAGGGTAATCAGTGTGTGTGTGTGTGTGTGTGTGTGTGTGTGTGTGTGTGTGTGTGTGTGTGTGTGTGTGTGTGCATGCATGTGGGCGTGCATGTGTGCGTGCATGTGCGCACGAGACAGGAGTAGGGAGAAGACACTAAGGGAGATCTTGCCTCTGGCTAACTCAGTGTTGGCAGGAACCTGGTGTTAAAAATATCCTGAGCCTTGTCTTAGCTTTTAGAGGGAAGAGAGAAAGAAAAAAACACTGGTTCCTCATACCCATTCTGTCACCAAGGCCACAACATTAACACAATAGAAATATCACCAAAACACAACTTCTCTACTTGCATGGATAATGAGGCTCTACTGTGCGGCTTATTGCAGACAGACTGTTTGAGAGGTGTTTGGGGTACTTTTGGGTACCTGTTTGTTGTTGTTTATGGTTGTTTAGAGTATGTTGGGGTACCTGTTTGTGGTTGTTTGGGGTGATTAGTAGGACCCTTTGGGGGGGTGTTTCTATACCAGGAAATGTCACATGGAGTGAGTTGGATGAGGACTTAGCAGTTCTCCACAAGCATCAAACACTGTGTACAGATGTTATACTTGTTATACAAGTTATGACTCCCGGCCGTCTTGGACTTCCATACAAGATTCCCCTTATAGAGTTACTGTTAAGTGTTGATCACATGTGACCCCAATGAAGATACATACAATAAAAAAAAAACTGTGCCTTTGTAATTTCTCATACTATAGATAGTTGACAAGCCACAACGTTGGTGTCAAGGCAACCTTTAGCCAATGTAATCTCCAATAGAACAGCAAGCACAGGAATTGATCCGCCAGATATCTATCTGACTATTTGTGCTCTAACACAAAGCCTCCCATGCCCAATACTGATTGGGAGGGATAACAAACCAACGGAGGAAAGAGCATCTCGTGTGTCAATTCTGTTGTCAGTGTTACAGTAGATCTTGAGACTGATAAAGCCTGTGGTGGGTTTAGGGATGTGTGTGTTTAAATATGAGTGTGTGTGTGTGTGTGTGTGTGTGTGTGTGTGTGTGTGTGTGTGTGCGCATGTGTGTGACTGTGTGTGTTGTCTATCAGGTCTTCATTGGCCTTGTACACTACACAGCAAGAGAGTGTTACGTTAGGTGTCGCAGTGCGCTTTCACACCTACCTCTTTTGTTGTGCACATAGCAAACTTTTTGCTCAGTTCGGATCATTTGGACAGATGTAAACACTCCATCTGAACTTGCTTGCACATCAAACAATCAGATCGTAGTTCACCAAAAAAGGGTGGTCTCGGTCCCCTTCCATTCAAACCATGGTGGGGTTCTTTACTAGTGTGAACACAATTTTGCAAAGATCTGGACCAATCACAGGAAATAAACAATTTGTGGGTTAACGTTTGGCGGATGTTGTTGATGTTAGCAAAAAAATAATACAGGTAGCAGACAGCTAGGAAACGAAAGCTAGCAAAAAGACAAAAAGCTGTTGTCAGGGCTCACATGCAGTGATTAAGAGGTCAAATGCCTCTTGGAAATATGGGTGGACGACTTCAAAAAAGAACAGCTTGAGAAAACACATAAACATGCTGATTTATTCAACATGTTCAGTAACAAGTTGCCGACAGGGGATGCAACAGTACATAAGTTCCCACTGTATGATGACCTGGACAAAATACTAGGGACAAGACCACCCAGCATTATCGAGTCATTTGTCAAGAACCCTCCGGCTCCTACCCAATCACCTTCGCTAATTCATACAGATGACCCAGACAGTAGTGAGTTACTAAATTATTACGTAGGCCTATGCCTCTTCATTTACATAAGAATATATATTTTTGTTTTGGCCTTTTTGTTTTTGTTGTGACTGCATGTCCTTTTGATAACCTTTGGACTTGTGTAGTAATCAATATAGCCTTCAATATAGTCAATAGAAAATTATTCCTGCATCAGGACATGATTTTGTATAGAACTGTGGTGCGCTTGCAATTGGGCAATGTGAAATGAACCAGACCAAATACAATTTAAAAAAAAATACAATGTAACAACCAAGAACTTTGAACTTTGAACAAGAACTTTGAACTTTCGAACTTTGGGTCGAACTTTTGCAAACGAACTAGATGTGAATGTGACCTTAGATTCCTCATTCAATACATGGGCTTAATTTGCCTTAAATGAACTTAGCACATTCTGTCAATAATGCATCGACCCGAGATGTAGTGGTGAAAACAAAAAAGTGGATGCTGGACAAAATGTTGGGTAGTGTGTCAATGTAAACATTAATATTAGAAAAACAGAATGTGTACTCTATACTCACTGAACACTTTATTAGGAACACTATACTAATACTGGGTAGGGCCTCCCTTTGGTCTCAAAACAACCTCAATTCTTCGTGGCATTGATTCCACAAGATGTTGGAAATATTCCTTTGAGATTCTGGTCCATGATGACAAAGGAATTGCATCACGCAATTCCTGCCGATTTTTTAGGTGGACTTTCAAGCTGTGAATCTCCTGTTCTACCACATCCCAAAGGTGTTCAATTGGATTCAGATCCGGTGACTGGGAAGGCCACTGAAGAACACTGAAGTCATTGTCATGTTCATGAATCCAGTTTGAGACGACTTTTGCTTTGTGACATGGTGCATTATCATGTGAGAAGTAGCCATTAGAAGATGGATAAATTGTGGCCATGAAGGGATGCACATGGTCAGCAACAATTCTCAAATAGGCTTTGGCATTCAAGAGATGATTGATTGGTATTAACGGCCCCAAAGTGTGCCAAGAAAAAATTCCCCACACCATTACACCACCTCCACCATGAGAAGTTCCTAATAAAGTGTTCGGTGAGTGTATATGTTTATATATTGTGAGTACACCCTGAAGGTGCACAAACTGTATGAACAACCCACAATGTCCTTGCCATAGGAGAGTGGATATTGGCTGATTCACTTAATGTTGGAAGAAGTGTCCAATAACTCAAAAATTATGACTGACTGTACATCAAAAAGGCACATATAGTAGTTAAGAGTGTATGCTGCCATCTCAGCAAAGCCTCCAATATCCTCCTCATTATGTTTTTGGACTCCGAAACTAATTTCGATGAGTTATGTCTGCTACTGCTTTTTGAACATTACCGTCTATAGCTATTAATAGCTTCATAGAATGAAAATATGGTTCTCCTTTTATGTCCTAATCATAGTGGTATGTAACCACTTTTCTTTCAGTAGTTCTGCATAAAAACCCAGCAGATAAGATATGTTATTACTGGCACAATACTTAAATCAATGGTAAGTGTTTGGTCTGAACACTTCTATTCAATAATGATACAATATGAACAATTTAAACCACGATGAAACACCTTCAGATTGGTTGTGACCCTGGACATCATTACACCTACAGTACTGTGTAGTCAATAATAATAGGCACCTTTGAAAGGAATATGATTTCAGAGAAAGTAAGTGCGTGAGAGAGAGAGAGAGAGAGAGAGAGAGAGAGAGAGAGAGAGAATGAAAGACTGTGTCTGACTGCACAATAAGAGCAGACACTGTGGATGGCCATTAGACTGTCAGGTGGCTGTTAGCAGATGCCCCTGTGATGCTCTCCAACATTGAAAATAATAACAGTTTATCCCATCGATCAGGAATTCTTCACATACCAGCAAAGGGCAAACTGATTGGTTCTAATGCTCCCCTGTATTTTCCAGTGACAGAGTATATCACAATGGAAAAAGCCGCCTTTCTTCTTCTTCTGCTTAGCTTACTGATGGAGTATTTGTCTGCTGCTTTGCCTGTCAATGGGTGGGTTGTTTTCAACAGTCAGGTCTCTATGGAGGAGGATGCAGGCTGGTTTTTGATATTGGGTTGTTTTGTTTGCCTATGTTAGCTTCAGTTGTCTCTCTGTTTGTCTCCCTTGTGACATGATACAAAGCTTGAGTGGGCACTTCTTTTCCCCCAAGTCGAAAAGGCATTAAACGTGTTGTTTCCATGTTGTCTATTTAAGTCTGTTCCAAAGCTCTGAAGTGGTGGTGGTGGTATATTTGTATTGCTGTAACATTTAATGATGTGACTGATCATAAATGCTGTAGAATGTATTCAGTCTCTCTTTCTCAGAGAACCACAATGTATGTACAGTATGCACACATGTCACAGGCCTAATAATTATTATTAGTAACACTGTCATGTAAATGTTGTGCTTCGCACTGTTGCCTTTCTGTTTTGTTTCCCCCATAGAACATCCCATCAAGGTCCCTGATTATACCCAGGTGTGACCAATCTATGGGACTCCTGACCAGCTCTCACAACCACAAAGAAAAGGCTGACACCAAGTATGCTGAACAGACCACCTTGGAAGGGGCAAACCGACAACCTGAACGCGTGACCTGAATCCTAATGTGCCATACCACTGAGGAAATAAACAACATTCGCTATCACTACCAAAAGGGATGTAAGCTTGAGTGAGTGAGACCTCCAATTGTTGTATTTGGTTATTGTCCCTGAACAAGTTGTTTGGTGTCTCCTATGCTGCCAGCAACTAGAGCGGTGACCAGAGTGATACCACTGAGCAGCGACGAGACCCATGCAGCCAAACAATCAAACTGGGAGAGACACTGAAGAGAGAGGGATACCGTACTCTATTTCCCCCTAAAAGGGATGGTCAATTACCTACTACAATTGACGTGAGTGAGAGTCAAGCTAATAAGTTGCCTTTCACTTACCAAGCCTCTCTTCTTCCTTTAGTGTTCCCACATAGACACAAAACGATACTATGCTTCATCCTCCTTGCAATGCTGACGCTATTACGCTAACATACTTGAGGGACGACAGCCGCTACTCTCTGTGGCCATAATGCCCTGAGTGAGACGTTCTGTGGCTAGCCCATGCCTGTGTCCCCAGAACTTTTCTCCCTAACCAGACAGACATTTTAGACTAATATTGAATAACTTTTAAGCCTTTGTTTCAGTTAGTATATTATTATTTATGATTTCCTGTTTGTAGCATGTACAGTATAGTTACTTAACACTCCCCTGCACTACTAGCCTTGCTGAAGTTAAAGCTTACCGCTGAGTACTACCTTTAGCTGTATCTGGTAAAACTAAGCTAACACTGAATGCTACTATTACTTGTGCCTTTGCTAAAGCTAATTAACTGCTGAGCGCAACCATTGGCTGTACCCTTGCTAAGGTTAAAGAGTCAGTGTTACTGCAGAAATGCTACCATTTCACTGTAAACTGTATATATGGGGTTGGTTGGTTTCTTGGGGTTGATGTGTCATTAATGGGTGTGAATATTTTAACAAACTACCTTTTAATAAAGACAACTTTGTGTAACTTGTACTACTGTTGTCCTGTGTGATTTTGGGGATCATTGGCCTGTACATAATTATAGTTGTGTATCCCTGGCTCTCAGCGACATTTTTGGCTTAGTCGGCAAGATCCTCAAACACATTACAACATGGAGGAACAAGCGGTAGATGTGGTGACTAATGTACAAACTGTCAATGCAGTGATGTTGCCCTGGTTTAAGGGAGCCCCTTGGACCCCAAAATGTAATGGCAGATACAGGGCTAAAACTGGAGAATTGGCGGACTCAGATGGAAACTATATTATGGGCACAGGGTCTGGGTAGCGAACCTGGGTAGGGTAGCCAGAGAGTTGACTGTTTATGGCAAGGCCTAACGTGAACTCCTGCTATCACACAAATGGGTGAGACACAGACTTAAAAATATTTAACAAATTGCAGGCACTATATAGCAAGAACCAATCAATGGCACATTATCGCATAGAGTTATTTAGATGCAGACAGGGCCAGGGCAAAATGGTAGGAGCTCTGTGAGCTTTACTGTAGATGGAGACCTTAAGACAAAGTTGGAGAGTCTGAACCAATGGCCCCGGAACGGGAGAATGACTATGTTGATGATGGGATTTTAACCAAGACCCGTGAAAACTTGAATGTTTGCGTTGTGAGTCAGAAGGGTGTAGCCAAAAAAGACCACAGTCATAGAGAATTAGTCAGTGCCCAAAACTGTTACTCAAATCTGCTTGTTTCTGGGATTCACAGGCTACTACTGGCAGTTAATTCCTGAATTCTCTAAGATTGCCGGCCCACTTAATCATCTGTTGCAGGTTAAAGCAGGCGCCTATCCAGTTGTCCGAACACCTTAAGCAGCCCCCATTACAGCCCCCCATTTTAGCCTTTGCAGATTTTGAGCTACCTTTCCAGGTGTATGCCAGTCTAGAGGGGCTAGGTGCCATGTGGTCCCAGGTACAGGATGCCAAGAGTGAGAGAGAGCCTATGCCAGCCACAGCTTAACCCCAACCAAAAAGAACAATCAAAATTACAGCTTATTTAAGTTTGAACTACTCGCCCTCTATTGGGCTGTCACTACGAAGTTCAAATATTTTTAATGGGGCGCCACCTTCATTATATTCACAGATAATAACCCTTTGGTGCATTTAAACCCAAATTAGGGGCTGTGGACCAACTGTCTGACTTCTCCTTTGACATAAAGTGTCATCCAGGTACCACTAACTGAAATGCTGACATGCTGTCCAGATTACCTGGAGGTGGTGGTTGCCACTGTCCAAGCAATGGGACCAGAGCAACAGAAACAGGAGGGAGTGGATGTGTCAAGGGTTCCGAAGCGGAATGGGCCAGCTGGCAACAACAAGACCCAGATACCGGTGTGGGACCTCCTCCAGGGGACTGGTTACCCCACAACCCAGGAACGGTCTAGCTTGTCTCCCCAGGTTGGCCGGCTATTGAAAGAGTGGGATCGACTTGAACTGAGTAACAAAGTGCTGACTCGCCAGAAGCAAGAGCCAGGGACATGGGAAGCCCAGCCCACCAACTGGTTGTCCCCGCCAATCGTCGACTGGAAATATGATGAGGGTACCACTTTGCCTCCGGACATGTTAGTGGAGAAAAACTGTTGACCATACTACACTGCCACTTCTTCTGGCCTGGAATGAGCACGTTCATGACTGGGCAATGAATATGTCCCATATTTGTGGTCAGTAAAGTGGGGCCAGAGGTGTAAGCCCCCCTTCAATTGATCAAAACTTCTTACCCCTTTGAGATTGGAGGTTTAGAGCCCCCGATCCAGAAGTAGAACCCAAGCATCAGGCCCACTTCGGCCCTGCCCCTATCAAACTTGAACTCTGGCAACAAAACATGGGCTGGGGCCGCAGCCTGACCACAATGTTGAGCCAGAGCTGCATCCCCAACCAGACCAGTCTTCTGTTCTCATCATCAGTTGCCTATAGTTGATCACAAATTTGCTCAGAGACAGGATCACACCTGCCCTCAACCCGTTCGCACTATAGATCTCTGCACATTACCCAATTGAAACAGACTCCCTTTGAAAATAGACATCATATTGTCGGTCGAAATTAGGCTACTGACCAGCCTCCTCGTCTATGGAGCCTAAACGCTTTTCTGATGTGGATTTCCCCCCCTCCAAGTGACAGTCCCTTGTAAAACGATAAGAGTGAGACGCACACGTTATTTAAATAAGGCGTGTTTGCTTCTTTTTGCGCTCACCTCCGCACACAAGTGTAATATAATAGGACAGTGAAGCGTTGTTTTCATCTTTTGGCTCTACACAAGTTTGGATTTGAAATCAAACAATTACTGTGAGGTGAATGTAGGGATTCTCAGCTTTGTATTTGATGGTATTTGCGTACATATTGGTTTCATCATTCAGAAATTACAACACTTTTCATGCATAGTCCCCCTATTTCAGGGTACACAAAAGTAATGGAAAAATTGGAAAATGTATTCTAGTCTTTGCGTTTGCCTTTGGAGTCTGCTATTGGTGTCTGTCAATATAAGGACCAAAGCGGTGTCGGTGAAAGTCAAGGAAGCCTTTATCAGAAATATAGCCAAAACCTTAGGCTTGCCAAAATCAACAGTTTGGAAAATCATTAAATGAACTCCAGGAGGTAGGCGTGAATGTGTCAGGGATTATGATCCACAGAATACATCACCAGCCAAACTACAGAGGCTTCACTGCAAGGTGCCAACCACTAGTTATCCTCAAAAGTGATGGTCACTTACAGTTTACTAAAAAGCCTGCAGAGGTCTGTAGACAGATAAGACTAATATTATCATGTACCAGAGTGATTGCAAGTGGATTGCAAAATATGGAGATAAAAGAATCTGCCCAAGATGTACGGCATACCACCTCATCTGTGAAACATGGTGGAGGGGGTGTTAATGTTAGGGCATGTATAGCTGCCACTAGAACTGGCTAACTTGTCTTAATTGATGATGTAACTGCTGACAGCAGAATGTATTCTGAAGTGTACAGAAACAAATCATGCAGTAAGACAATGACCCAAAACATACTGCCATAGCAATCGACTGGCCAAAAAACAAACAACAACTCAAGATTGCTGCAGTACAGGCCTGGCAGAGCATCACCCCCGCATCTGGTGTGGCCAATGGGTCACAGACCCATATGAGTGCTTAATTTGGACATTTGATGAATCTGTCCCATCACTTTTGGGTCCCCTGAAACAGGGGAACTATGAATGGTACAAATACCATCAAATAAAACCTGAGAATCTCTACTTTAACCTCATAGTAGTTGTTTGATATCAAATCTTTGTTCACTGTCCGATTACTTACGCAGGGCACTGTATGTCAGCTTTTAAGTTTCTTTGAAAATCACCCTGTAAGTCTGAGGGCAACACAATAATACAAACAAACTGGCGTGGGAAAGTTTGCATGAGCCACTCATTGATGCAGACTACAAACAGATACTAAACATGTTGTCCCCCGTGGACAATCAATTTAGAAATACGATAGGCTGTAGGCCTACTGCATTAGGCTACATTCCTACAGCAAAAGTTACCAGAACCTGTCGTGCTTATTTGATACCAGTTGATATCAGTCTTGCTTCTTACAGATTTGCATTGATTTCTCAAAATATTATTCCCAAATTCTTTAGGCCTACTGCATTAGGCTACACTCCTAGTTCACCACCTTGCATCCTATTATTACGTGTTTAATGATGAATCGGCTTCACCTCGAAACTCCTTAAACAATCTCTATGGCAAGATGCATCTTTCACCTAGTTTCGTCCAAAATTGTCCTAGTGGTTTTGGAGGTAAAGTGTGTGACATACAAACAAACAGAATTGTGTGACATACGAACAGAAGGAGACTGAATCATAGTCCCCTCCTCGTTTTCATTGTGGGGGACAACAATGTTGCAATATTCTCAGAGCCACCTCTACCGTTTATCCTGCTCCCAACTAACCCAAATCTGGGGGCTGCTTTAAATTATGCCATCAAATAAAGCAAAGTAAATTCATGAATCCACACAAATTAAATAAGCACTAGGCTACAATGTAGGCCTAGTCTACAAACATGAGCTTATACCAGCAACTATCATTACTTGCTCCACCGCATGTAATTGACTTTTGATGCAAAACCGTGGGATGGAGGGGGACAGACACCTGTTCTTTCATGTGGGATATGCTCCTAATATGCTCCTAATTTCGGAGCGTTGATTTTTTAAATTACCTAAAATAAAACATGAATGCCATGGTGGTACTCCTGCGTTACTGTCGCTCAACCATGAACTTATTGGACTCTGACCTACTGTAGACACTCAGCTGGCTATTCTCCAACTGAAGTCGCTGCTGGACACTCAAGGGATGACCGCCGCTACTCACTGTGGCCATAACTCCCTGACCGAGACGAACCATGGCTAGCCCATACCTGTGTACCCAGAACCTTTCTGTCACGAATCAGAGACCAAACCCAAATGCACACTAGGGACAAGCAGGTAAGTGTAATGCAAGTAGATTTAATAAGACAGGTATAATAGAAAGGAACAGGTGGGGCAGGCAGGTAGTCAGACAGACAGGGGTCGGGCAGGCAGACGGGTAGTCAGACAGACAGGGGTCAGGCAGGCAGGCGGGTAGTCAGACAGGCAGGGGTCGGGCAGGCAGGCGGGTAATCAGACACACAGAGGTCTGCAGGTAAACAGACAAGCTGGGTACTGGAGCTGGAAGCGTAGCACAAGGACAAACCATGAATGGCAAACAATCCGGCATTGACTAGCAGCAGGTGCAGGGTATAAGTAGTGGGGAGTCGATGACTAGATTGCCAACAGGTGTGCTAGTCACCGCCGGCAGAGATCATGAACCAACGCTACAGCCAACACTACATGTCTGAGAAAAGAGATTGGAGGATTTAGGTGAACACATGTCAGTCTGGGGCTTGGCAGACACACACGATGACATATTTCACTTCCATGTTAATACTGCATTCACTCAGTCTGGTTGTGAATGCCAACCAAGTCAGCCTATGTTTTTCCCTAGACAACTAAGCCGTGGTAGTTTTAGGGCTAACAGTAGGTCGATTCGTAACATTAATGATACCTTTCATCACCATGCTGAAAGACACATGGCTCTCAACCCCAGCCCCCGCCACTGTGCAGGTATTGTGGATTCACAGATATGTAAATGTGTTTTTGTTGATAAGCAAATGTAACATTTAATAACATGATTTCACGATTGTATGCTATTGTTTGTCTAAAAAATATTATTTGTCTAAAAAAGGCACACAGTGTATATTTGACCATACCTGTATGTCATGAATTTATCACTGTTAAATGAAATACCAATTGTATTGATGAAACTGCATTTGTGCTGCCATTCACATGCAAAGTCACAACCTCTTTACACCATACACGTCAAATAGAAGGTCATTGTTGGTAGAGGGAAACATCACACTCTTTCTCCCCTTGCTTCATCTATTTCTAATGTGCAGGAATATTCGCCTGCGCACTGATGCACCTCTCAATTACGCTGGCCATCGCAGAGGCCAATCGCAGGCTGACATTTTGTCTCACAGTTCAACGCCTGCTATTCCCAAAGGGATCTATTAAGTTATGGCACTCCGTGAGGGAGAGCAAGAGGGCAGGTTTCCAAGTGGATTAGTTAATCAATAATATGGGGAAACATTAAAATAGATGCATTCATCCTCTTAACATACACATCAAACTCTGGTATGAGACAACACTCATTTGAGGTTTTAAGTTACAAGTCATGGCTCATGGCTATTGGAAAGTGTGTGTGTGTGTGTGTGTCAGAGAGAGAGAGAGAGAGAATCTGAATCAATGGCCTTCTTATTAGCACAATTACATAGAAACATACTGGAATGTTTCAGGTTGGTTTCACTTTTAAAAAAAATATCATAGGGGGGCAAGTGGAGCTCATTATCAAGTGACTTTGCTGCATCACTGCACCACTAAACTCTACCATGATAACATTCAGCAAAACCTTTTTAGACTGAATGTGCTCTGCTAACCTCATCTCAGTGAGACACCCTTAAGGCCCCCAAAGGTATTAGCTTTGTTCTTACCACAACAGTTACTGAGAAAGCTGTGACTATTGTAAATGTCTAATGCAAGCAGCACTAACAGTAATACTGCTCTGTCGGATTTTCATTTAGCAGTTAAATTTCATTGCCAAGTGGGTAAAAGCCCATGTGGCTGGGTGATGTTGAAAATGGAGTCAAGAGTGAGAGGGAGAATAAAACATTATGAGTCAGTAGCTGACACTGGGACATATATAAAGGCAATAAAAGCATTCAAGCATGCAGTTTAATAGATTTGTACAAACCTGTTTTAATGGTTCAGTGATGTATTTCAGCTTGTGAAGATCTATCACCCTGTAGACATGATGTGAGGGGAAAATGCTTTTTCCGATTTCATTTCAAAACTCTTCGTTCTCTGCATTGAAAATGACGTGTTCTCTGAAAATCCATAGGATTATGAAGAACAAGCCACCCATAAAGTAGACTTAATTGATATGCTTTTATAATGTTTACACTATACAATAGATAGGTCAGTAATAACAAAGAGATCAACAATTATGTAGATAGACCCATAACTATTTATAGTGAAGAGGGTTTTCTTATAGACTGACATTTCTTTTTCATATAGTTGCATGACATCCTCAATAAAGTAGATATAACTATCCTCCATTAGTAAACCAAACATCATATTTCACAGGACAATTCATTCTGGCTGGCCAGCAATATTGCTGATCATTTGTCATTTCCTGTAAAGACTTGCTAATGCTAATTACCTCACACGTTTACAGACTCCATAGCCCATCAGTGAGAGAATGAGTGCTGACCGCACCATTAGCCAAGGGTGGTCTCACATGCCATCACTTTTTTATTGGTTATGTTTTCTCTCTCTCCCTCTCTCTCTCTCTCTCTGCCCATCTCCCCCACTCTTTAAGACCCCTGTGAATCGTCATTATTATGCACACTCAACCCTATCATCGACAAATATTTGTATGCTAATTGCCTATTTTCACATGGCGCCCTAATTAGAGGCTGGGAGTGTGACATTATATACTGGCTAATAACCCATGCAGTGATCTCTGTAGGCAGAGAGATGAGCAGAACCCACATCCACCACTACACAGCGTGAAAATGTTCTAACCTTTTCCCATACAAGCATTTGTTACACAAGGTCTGCTTGCTTTACAGTGCTTATGTTTGCAACAGCTGATGCCCCAAAGGGATAGGGTAGTATAGACTGAATAAACGGAACTCCCTTGACAGGAGAGTGAAGTTCAATTGTGTTTGAACTCCGGATTGTAGGATTATTTATAAAGTGGTACACAAGGACACATTCCATTGGGAACAAGTATATGTGCACTGAAAACCATAGTTTTATAGAGTATAAGCTCATATTAAGGCAAATCATAACATGTTGTTGACTTACCCCTCTCTTTGAATTGTTGCTAGCATATCACATAAATATGAGAAATAGCTAAAGTAAAAATATAGCATCAAGCTTGCATCTGAAATGAGTGGTTTGGAAATGCATTGATGTTTCCTGAATTGACGTCACCTCACATTTATTTTCAATAAAATGTTTTTTTTTTTTCTTCGATTTACGGTAGCTCATAGTAGTTTAAGGTAGCTTGCTGTTTAGCATGGTACATTTAGATCTAGGACTACTTGCTAGCTTCTCTAAATTAGATAGCTAGCTAACGTCACCTTGGTCTCACTCTTCAGCTATCTTACAAGGCCACCCCCCAAATTCCTGGCATTAGTGACCAGAGGAAAAATATGTGCACACAATATTTGCTATTTTAAATGCAAAATGATGAAACAGACATTTAAAAAAATATATCACTCATATTTGCATTTTATTTGGATGAAAGAAATTTGAGGGGGGGGGGGGGGGTAGAAGCATTGCACAGACACTGTAACTTACTACCTGTTGTTTGTGCATAAGCTTAAGTGTGTCAATGTTTCCACTGCCCAATCAGTTTTTTGTCTTAACCCAAAGGAAAAAGCTGAAACTTTGTCACTGTCAAAGCCTTCACTTTTTTTTTCAAAACAGTATGGTTTCCCCCAACACCTTGGGCTATTGTGTTTTCATTTGTGATAAAATATCCATGGTGTTCACCAAAGGCCTACTGGCCCCAAGTTCAGATGAAATTAAAAATCTATAATTTAGTTCACACTTCAGAAATGCCGGGCAGGGTAAATGTTTGGCAGGGGAGAAGGCCCCTGAAATGTAATTCCCCCCGCTTCGGCTGATCAAAATGCTAGTGGCTTGGAAAAATCTCAAACAACAAAGGCATGTTAATGAACTCTAGATGCATAACAATAAGTCTGTTTTTGTTACCCTATTTTTGTGTTATGTGGCAGTTGAAATTGTGTAGCGTAAGCACTGCAAGTTACTATGAGCTTCTATATGGAGCTAAAAGACAGAACAGGGCTTTCTCCCTCCAAAATATTTGGCATGTTCCTTTCCTACCATTGCTTAGAGGAAATGGAATAAGCCTCCCACATCATTCTGGCTTTTGCTCAAGCAACTGCCAGTTGAAATTGTCTCCTCAATGATCCAAGTTACTTGGAAGTTATTGACTTTTTGGCTCCAATAATGCTTGAGTGTTTTCAACAAACACTCAGGCCAATATGATCAGATATTACACATGGGAGAACTGCTTCCTTTTAAGGGGTTTAGAGGAAAGTGATCTGAGGGAGAGAAATGGTAGAACTATTACCTTGGATGTTAACAGATGAAACAGCAAAACATTGCAATGATTTCTCTCGAAATGTATTTGGAGGTTTATATAAACAGAGACGCTAACACTCTGCTTAGCACTGTGGATTTCACTGCACTGGTGTACAAATGCTCTATCGTCTCCTTCAGCAACAAGTTTATAAAGATGACTGTTTTCATGGAACATGTCATACTGTAAATGAGATTCTTGGGTGTTCATCTCTGAAATGTACTGATACTTAGTGTAGACCCTTTGGGGGACCAAGGGAGAGGAGGTGGTAGATGGAGGATCAATATTAAGGCAATCATGGGGTGTTTTTGAGGTGTAGCATATCTGACCTTGAGTGGATGTAGATGCAGGCCCTGTACCAAAAGAAAATATATCTCAGCTGCTGGACGGGAGTGGAGTAATTTTATGTACACGGCTGTTCATGGTGTCATGGATCAAGGGCCAAAGACAGGCGCAAACGAGGATAGATGGGTATTGGTTTTCTGTTTCTTTTCCTGTGGAGCTCTTACATGTCACTCTTCAACATAATGTTGGTGTCTTACTTAGCAACTGATCAATATTTATGATGAGGGGTACATGGTACATTTGGGGGAGGGTCACATGTTTCCAATTTCAGTCTGGGGGAGGGTTATGTGTTTTTAATAGTCGGAGGGGGGGGATAACAATTTATAAAATGTTATCTTTGAATGCTTCAGAATTCACCGCTGTTTATGCTCCTGTTACTCTCCTTTTGTTCTCTCTGTAAGCCTTATTGATAGATCTCTCCAAGGCATTCGATACGGTCGACCATAACCTACTCATTCAGATGTTGTCTGAAATAGGCCTGGATCAGGCTTCATGTAGATGGTTTGAAAAGTATTTAATGGACAGAATGCAGTGTGTCTTAACTGATGGTGTTCAATCAGGTTTTCTGGATATAACAAAGGGTGTCCCTCAAGGATCGATTCTTGGTCCAGTTCTTTTTACTATTTACATTTACAATATTGGACTATCGGTAAATAATTGTAACCTGCATCTATATGCTGATGACACTGCTGTATATGCTATTGCCCCCATGATTGACCAGGCTCTCTCTGAGCTACAGTCTGCATTTGCTGTCCTGCAGAGATCATTTGTTGGGCTGAGGTTGTTGCGTAATGCTGGAAAAACAAAATTGGTATATGTTACATACCAAATCACAGAAAAATGTATCTGATTTATGCATATGTATTTTGGTTATAAATACCTGGGCATTTGGTTTGACAAAGACTTACGGAGAGAAAACATACGGAGGAGCTTGTTAAAAAGCTAAGATTTAAGGTGGGCTTCTTTTATAGGAATAGATCTTGCCTTTTCCTGAACAGCAGAAAGTGGATTGTGCAATCAACCTTCATGCCAGTGCTTGATTATGGTGATGGTGATCTACCGAAGTACAGCAGCCACTACTCCTTTGGATGCCATCTACCATAGCACCCTTCGCTTTATCACAAGTTTTAATACTCATCATTGCATACTTATCAAAAGGTTGGCTGGACCTCGTTAAAGTCCCATAGATCTCTTCATTACTCCATTTTTGTGTATAAAGCCCTACTGCATGAACTCCCAGCATATCTAACCTCATTATTGAAATTCTAGAACATTTCAGTTGGTTGTTCTGGTGCCGCTCGGGCAGTTTAGGGTGTTGATTGAGGACCTCTTTGGTGAAGGATGTGATTGTTTCTCCTGATATATTGTGGTTTTATAGGTTTTATATAGATTTCTGTATTTAACTGTTAAAATTGTATGTGTTGTTTTGTAATTGTATAGATATTGTGGACAGGGTGTGGACAAGGACACAGTGTGTTTTCCCCTGTATAAATAAAGGTTAAATAAATGCCAAAGCCCAGTGCATGGGTTGGGTGCTTTCATAGCTCACTATAGGTTTACTTTTCAGTCCATCTGATGTGATCGGGAGTATCAACGGATTGCTGTTTTGCAATGCTCCCGGGTGCCTGGTGTTTTCACAAATCTCACAAGCCTGCTGCGTGCAAAACAAAAGTCCTGTTCAGTGGAAACTTGTTGCACAGATAAGGTCTTGCCGGGGCGGAAAGCTGCATCTTGCTTCGGACATAAAGCTTGGACAATGCCACACACTAGTGGAAGTAGGCCTATTGCCATACTGAAATGCACTTTATTGATTTATTTAAAAAAAAAAAACTATACATGCTTTTTGAATACATGCATAGCTAGATAGTTGTTCACTGTTGTTGTTAACTGTTAAATGCCACTGGTATTGGGTTGGCGTTGATCTGTCTGTGTGTGCGTATTATTGATCAGCAGGAGACTGGACTTGCACCTATAATAGGTTTTCTCATCCTAAGAGTTTTCATGTTTTAATCAGTTTTTTGGGGGAAGATCATGTTTTTAGTTTCAAGCATTCAGGGTTATGTGAAAACATATTTTGCTTGAGGGAGGGTCATCAATTTTCATATTTCAGAGGTCAAGTTTTCTCCATGTATCCCTCCCCTTTCTCCATCCCGTCAGTCCATTATCAATTCTTAAGCTGGGTGAGTTTCTAACTATGCATTTTTTTTGCTGAAAAATTATTTCGAAGAATTTACATCAAAATGTGTAGTTATAGGCTATTCAGACAAAGAGGAGCAACATATTGATAATGTGCACATGGTACTGTATGTGCAACAGATGTAATGGTAACAAATAATATAGAGAACAATACAGCTTGCTTTAACCATCCATTTCTAGAGGACATAATAATAACCTTAATCCTGGTAATATCTGTCATACATAATTTCAAGGACCTCCGGTAATTTTGACAGGAAATCTGTCAATATGAAAGGATCTTTTTCTCCATCTTGTCAACTGTGAGACAGACGGCTTTTACTCCTGTCATGCTCTGATTCGTGTCAAAGCAGGAGACACCAAATGATGTGAGGGATGTTGGGAACATTTCTTATTGCCAGCAGAGAATTCTAACCAAAGCCATATTTTTTAACAAGAAGTCTAAAAATAAACAAGAGAAAGTAAAGATACCAACATTCGTGCCACAGACCATTATTTGACTTTTTTTTTCACTGGTTATATATATGGTTTATTGTCATGCTGTACAACATTGGCAGCTTATAGCTGAGTTGCAATGTACAGTCCATACCTAAAAGAATAAACAAATAATGAAATAAACAAATTAAGTGATGTATGTTCTTGTGAGGAGGGAGGGAGGGAGGGAGCATCATGGTCACAGCCAGGGGAAAGGCTCGAGAACCTCGGTCAGGGTCAGACAGGTCCGGTCTCGGAGCAATGATGACTGTGTTCCAGAGCCGTTAAACAGCGCAGTTTGGTCTCTGTATCCAGTAGCTAGCCAGCTACTCCTCGACCACAGTGATCATGGAGCACCCACCTGGGTGAATCCCCGGCAGCTGATTGGGCGCCGGATGGCTCACCACACGTCAGCGGTAGTCCAAAGCAGCCTTCATTTAGTACACTATGTTACACTATTGCATGTCATTTTTAAATTAAATGGCATTTGTGTACTTTCAAAGTTGGGGTCAACTAATCAATTTAATCAAGGTTGATTAAATTGTTCTCATCCATTCACTCTGTGTTTTCTATTTTGAATTTAGAAAACTGTTACTCCTTGAAGTAATAATTTAACACGACTCAGTGTCACATACACAATGATATTTGAGATGCATCCATGTTGATGGATTGCTTATATCATGCAGATATAACCAAGTATTTTCAAATGGAATTTAAACCATGGCTGTGCTCTGCTGCCCAAATTCAGGGCAATTCCAGTATTTTCAAAGTAAGATTCCAACACAGGCCAGTGGTCAGCCACTTTTATCATGATGCAGACAAATTATATGGCAAACCAACATATGCTGTGATACTGGATTTTTCTATTATGGCTTGGGGAGGCGATGAAATGCATTACTGGGAGCAATAAGTTCATTTTCTTGTGGTAAATCCCCATTTTACTTGTAAGTGACAGACTGTGCTGTGTGAATCCAATTTTGAGCCAAAGGCTTCAATTGCCACCTGCAGTTGAATTGGTCATTTAGAATAGAACCCGCATTTTCTTAGAATAATGATATAGGTTTAAAGTGGATTTGATCACACCAATGTGTCTGAAACACCAATCATCAAACTATTATTGATCACTCAAGCTTGATAAAAGATGTATATACCTATTACTAATCATGAATTTAAAGGCAACTAAGATATACAGTAGTGTTACTGTATTGCACTTAGAAATTACTTACTGTATGACATCAGCATTGTCCCTCATTCCCATGGACTTTAACACCCAATGCCAAACAACATACAGTATGTTGCTTTGGAAACACTTTTGAAGATTCAAGATTCAAAGTGTTTATTATCATATGCACAGTAGAAAACATGTTTCCCTGTACAACGAAATTCTTGCTTTGCTGTCCGCAGAATGCCAACCAATGTAAAATATACAATACTAAAGAATATACAATATATACTAAACAAAATGTACAAGACAGCAAAATTTAAGGCATAAAATAAAATAGCAGCAATAATAATAATAATAAAACAGTGCAAATGTAGCAGTGCAATTATGCATGTGCAAACTGGAAAATTCAGTTATTTGAGGTAGTAAAGTTATATTAATCTCCTATGGGTTGTTTAGGAGGGGAAAGAAGGAGTTGATGGAAAATGTTCTCTTCAGCCAAGGTAACCAGTTGACGCACAAAGTATTACAGCTTAGACAGGTTTGACACCACATAGCAAATGTGACAAGAGATATCATGACATCCATTGTTCTGAAAGACAACAGCCAGAATAGATTTTTTTTTTTTAAGAAACTCATCTAATCATATGTATAGATCGGCTGGTACTCTCATAAACATTTCAACCAATATTTGTGTTATTGGAGACAACCTCGTTGGTTACTCCCATCTAAACCTCAATATCAATTGTTTCAAATACAGTATTCCAGGAATCCAATCTTGATTTTTATCTGTGGAAGAGCTCTCAAATTATTTAGCTTTAAATACTAGGTTTTTCCATTGAGCATTCAATTATGTATTATGTTTCATCACTGTACCTTTAAATTGATCAGTCTTATCCAACCCAGCATTTTTATAGTGTACTGGAAATGCACAAAGCTATTTCCTGGGTATAAGGCAAACTTTCAGAGAGGTAGTGGATACTTTCAATACAAACAATACCAGGAAGTGAAACATAAGGTGATGTACAGTAGTCATACATTGTAGGCATCTGTGACTGATTTAAATACATTTTTAAAAGTATTAGGATTTGATATGTACAATACACTGTGAAAACATTGGTCTGATTATAAATAAAGACTTGCAAAGGATCAGTTTTAAAATGTCACCAAAATGTCTATTTAATAACCAATGGTTATTTATAAAAATGTTCTTAGGAATAACAAGATCTGGGAAGAAATTTGGAGTATTCACACATGAAGGTTGTCACAGTTAGAGCAAAATGAGGCATACTGTACAACCACTTGGGTGTGCCTACTAGCCCATCTGTCATTGCCTCTTGAGAACCACGTCTGACAGGCAATTAATAAGAGGGCTCCTAACAGTGGGGGCCAACCTCTATGGCATATGTCGCTCTAATGCCAGTAGATCAGGTAGCATCCCTATTCACTCGACTAAACAAGCCTTCGTTTTGAAGAGCCTTCCTAGATTTAAGATCATAACAGAATCCCAAGTAATGTTCTGTTCGCATCTGAGACATTTCCAAAACTCTATTTTTGCACTCAAACTAATGTATACTGTAACATTACTGTACTTGTGTATGTGCCTGCTGTTGTGTAAGGCTAACATAAGGCAAAGTTGATACATATTTTCACCATTCTAGTCAACTCTCTGGTGTTGTTTGAACCACTCTGTGATAGTGTGCACTTCAGTAAGGCTGTGTTGTAAAATAGAATAGAACATTGAGAAAACAAATGCTGCAAACCCGGCCAGGTATCAACATCTGCTAACACCAGCAGATACAGAGATGTGATGAGTGGGCAAAATATCAGTGGTGGCATACGTTTTGTACTGCTTGTACAAGGACTGATTGAACAGTTCAATTATACAAACATGCAGCACTTATGAATGAACAATTACATTTTATTCACAGTGCTGGCCAATTAGAAAAACAAATGGTTATTTTCTAAATGCATCACACCAAGTTGTTTACAAATGCGTCTGTGCTAGATTGGAAATCTAATGCTATGCATTTGTCTTTTGAAACACACTTGGGCTATCTATCTGTGTCCATGTGTGATAGCCCGTATACATTTGAGTTTCATTAGAATGATGACCTTCATTGATTTCAGCAGCTGTAGACCAAAACATTTTTTTATGTGAAATGGGAGGCTAAGGAAATAAACATGATTCTGAGTGGTTGCCAGTGTGGAAAATAAAACAGATCCTTTAATGTGTATCTCAGACTACATTGGTGTGTCCTTAAAGGAGGTCAAGTCGTCTTACTGTATGCTAACCTATTGGTTTAAAAGCAATGTGGTGCACATGCATGTTCATCAATGGTATATTAAATGCCAATACTGTTTACAGTATACAGTACAGTATGTACCAATATCAGATAATGTCATTGGATATTCAAGGTGCCTTACAAAATGTCAGTCAGTTGAACAAAACATAAATTAAGTGACATTGATAAACCACTATTTTACCAATACAATGTAATAAATCACAGAGCGTAGTCCTTTAGCCATCCAATGATACAATATTGCCATTAGATCATACTGTAGATATTGCTCTCAGTTGAAAAGTTAGAGAGAAATGTAGACTGAAGCTCAATCCTAAGAGAGTGCTTAACATAACTTATTCAGTTATGTGACTGTGATTGATTGATTGATTAGCTCTGATAGACTTGTTGTTCTTGTTGTTGAAAATGACTAAAGCATACCCCTTAATAACGCTTATAAGGCTTTTATAATCAACATGTCAACATAGCATATAGACACTCACTGCTGTTCATCTTCATGATTTAAAGAAGTGCTTGTCACAAGCAATTTGCATTACATCTACATCAAATGTGATTTTCACAATTTAATATGGAATTGTATATTGAGATTGCACTCCACAACTTCATAGGATCACATTTGAGTATGTCCCTAGCATATTACTCATATTTGACCATTGCAGAGTGTTATATCAGTCAGGTTAGGCCGTAGTTGAGGGAGGCAGGCACTGTAGAGGTCAACATGAAAGACCATCAAAGGTTTCAGCCATTATAAATAGACAACAGGACCCTACAGAGTACAAAGGCCTCCACATTGCATCACCAAGGTAGGGTCTACTTATGAGACTGCATTGAATGTCATCCTGAGCTGTCAGTGTTGGGGCTATCAATGACATCCCACAGAAACAATGTTGATAAAGGTACTGTAACTACTACTTCATTATTATGCCATTGCTACTTCATGTGAAAACATGATGGTGGTATTATTTATTTTAATGGTAACATTTTACATTAAGAGTTTATACATGATTCATAACTAGTTTAGCGACAGTAATTAACTTAATCCTATATAAACTGTAGATGGATTTGAAGACAGACTGATTATTAAACTGGTCTGAAAATATGATGAGTGTGGGAAATACAGCTTGGCTAAATTTGTGACCACTACATTCAATTTCCATGAGTTTACATGTGAATCACAATCTTTGTTTATGAGCCAAAGGAAATGCCTTGATCATTATCACTTTAGAACTCTTCTGGTTCATGTGTCACAGAACAGTGGGCACGACTGGACAACGTCATGCTGGCGATTGAATCATCATGACCTTTACACACCCTTTCTCCTCTAGGTGTTCCAATTATGACGTGGTTATTTCATACATGTGTATATATGTATTGTTCGGAGAGTCAGCTTACCCGATCTCCTATGTGAGTTAGCACGTATAGTCTTAAAGACAATCTTTTCTCATTTGATTATTTTCTTAGAACAATCACCTAGAAAGGCATATTTTATATTTTGTGTTTTCCCACTTTTTTTCCACTCACTCCTCATTCGCCGACAAACCGATGTGCACACATTGCAGAAATAAAACATGTTAGCTGAAGAAGTTTTCGATTGCCAACATTTCGCAGGTGAGCAGTGTACATTCAAAGGATCTATTTTTTTTAAATGTATGGTCTGTTTGAAATCCCCGCCTCCATTTGAAGCAATCCTCTCCATTTGTCTGTGGAATCTGCGTGTTGCTGGTGAAATTAACCGGATCGGAAATTAACCGCACCGCCTCCCATTATCTCTTTTCCATGGGTGCGCCGTCTGGGCTTGTATGACTTCAAGATTGAACACAACTAGAATGCAGGCGAGGCTCGGCGTGGCAGTGTATTTGTGCAGTGTCAAGTTGACAATGAAGTTCAATTCTGACTACACGGCTTGAAAAGATGGCGGTGACAACATTACGCGTATGGAATCCTCAATAAAATGTGAGGATTTAAAGAGAACGGAGATGAATTCTCTTTGAATAATCACCACATGCTGTAAAAAAATAAATAAAAAAAAACATCAACTGAACATATATGTGCAATCAATAGATCTCTGAAATACCATAAAGATTTATATCCTACCACAGTCTACACATATAGGGCTTTTCCTGATTCAGATACACGTCAAGAAAACATTCATGATTGGTCGTTAAAAGTGCCTCCGCCGATGAAAGTTCTTGCTGCGCTCTTGTATGCAGCCTGTGAGTGACTGCTTGGCTTCACAATGCCTAGCTCTAAAAACTGTGTGACCCTAGCAGTTCTCATAAATCTCAAGCAGCAACATTTTTGAGGAAGTCATACAGATTTTATCCCCATCATGCAGCGGGTATTGAAAGGCACTGACCGCCAACTGCTCAAAATTGACGCTCTTAAACACGGTCTCTGACTTGAGTGGATAGATGGGTAGATAGATAGATAAATAGGTACTTTATTGATCTCCAAGGGGAAATTAAGGTGTTACAGCAGCTCATGTCACAAAGAACAACAAAATAAAGTGACAATAGAATAAATAAAAGTAAAATAGACATCTGAAACATTATATAGAGTAAGAACATTCCAGTATGATTTAACATCCCCCAGCCTGACTCTGATCACCCCGACCGAGCCAGCTGGAAGAGGAGTCTTATTGCAGCAAACAGAAAATAAATCTCCTATAGCACTCCTTAGTGCAACGTGGTTAGAATAATCTGTTGCTAAAGGAGCTTCTCTGCTCTGCCACAGTGTCATGTAGGGGATGGGAGGGATTGTCCATGATGGCCAGGAGTTTGGTCCTCATCCTCCTATTGGCCACCTCCTCCAGGGTGACACTGAGGACAGAACCAGCTGTCCTAATAAGCTTGTTCAGCCTCTTGTTGTTACCTTCATTGATGCTGCCCACCCAGCATACCACCGCACTGCGCTGGTCACCACTGACTGGTAGAACATGTTCAGCAGAGTCCTGCACATGCCAAAGGACCTGAGCCTCTTCAGGGAATAAAGCTGGCTCTTGTACAGGACATCTGTGTTACCAGTCCAGTCCAGTTTATTGTCCAGGTGCACCCCCAGCTACTTGTAGCTCTGGACCACCTCCACGTCCTCTCCCTCAATGGAAACAGGAGACAGTTTCAAGCCAAGTATATTTATAGGCCAAGTACACATACAGGAAATTGACCTGGTGAGGTTGGTGCATGGACATAAAAAACAAACAGCAAATACTGACAACAAATTTACAAAAAAAGAGCAGCAGAACAATACATATTGTAGGCTGTGTGAGACTAAATGGCAATGAGGCTAGAGGCTGTGAAATGGTTGTGGCGTATGTACACTATAAATTAGAAATAATTAATTTAAATAATTATAAATTACACTGTCAGTGCATTGTTTGTGTGACAGGGTGGGGGGAGGGGGGTGGAAGTCCCAGAGTCAGTGAGAAGCAGGGGGCTTGGCTGTGAGCCCTACTGCCATGGGGAAGAAACTGTTCAGGTGGCGCAAGGTTTTAGTCTTGATTGACCGGAACCTTTTGCCGGATGGGAGTCTCTGGATGGAAAGGATCAGCGATGATCTTTCCTGCTCTCTTACTGGTCCTGGAGTGGAACAGGTCCAGGAGAGATGGCAGGTTACAGCCGATGACCTTCTCGGCTGACCAAATGATCCGCTGCAGTCTGCCTTTGTCCTTGGCAGTGGAGGCAGCGAACCAGACGGTGATTGATGAGCTGAGGATGGACTCAATGATGGCCGTGTAGAACTCGACCATCACTTTCGGCATGTTGAATTTCTTCAGCTGCCGCAGGAAGAACATCCTCTGCTGGGCCTTCTTGATGGTGGAGGTGATGTTCTCCGCCCACCTGAGGTCCTTTGAAATGATTGTCCCCAGGAATCTGAATGACTCCACAATGTTAACTGGGGAGTCACACATGATGAGGGGGGTGGTTGGGGCTGGGCTTCTCCTGAAGTCTACTCCCATCTCTACAGTTTTTAGGGCGTTCAGCTCCAAGTAGTTCTGGCTGCACCAGGAAGCCAGGCTGTCAACTTCCTCTCTATAGACGGCCTCATCACCATTGGAGATTAATCCAATGAGGGTTGTGTCATCCGCGAACTTCAGGAGTTTAACAGAAGGGTGGCTAGAGGTGCAGCTGTTGGTGTAGAGGGAGAAGAGTAGAGGAGAGAGCACACAGCCTTGTGGGGCTCCGGTGCTGATGGTCCAGGGCTCCAAGACAAGCTTTCCCAGCCGTACCTACTGCTTCCTGTCTGTCATAAAGTCAGTGATCCACCTGCAGGTGGGCTCAGGCATGCTCAGCTGGGATAGCTTGTCCTGGAGGAGAGCTGGGGCAATAGTGTTAAATGCAGAGCTGAAGTCCACAAACGATCCTGGCATAGGTGCCGGGGGAGTCTAGGTGCTGGAGGATGAAGTGAAGTCCCATGTTGACTGCGTCGTGTACAGACCTGTTGGCTCTATAGGCAAACTGCAGTGGGTCAAGGACGGGGTTGGTGATGGCCTTGAGGTGGGTGAGCACGAGCTCAAAGGTCTTCATTAGGACAGAGGTCAGGGCGACTGGTCTGTAGTCATTAAGGCCTGTGATCCTCTGCTTTTTGGGAACTGGGATGATGGTGGATGTTTTGAAGCAGGCAGGTACCATGCATTCAACCAGTGAAGTGTTAAAGATGTCCGTAAACACTGGAGACAGCTGGTCTGCACAGTGCTTGTGGAGGGGGAGACAGCATCTGGTCCAGCTGCCTTGCGGGGGCTCTGTTTCTTTAACAGTTTGTTGATGTCTCTCTCCTGGATGGAGGGGGCTGTAGAGGTTAGTGTCTCTGTCCAGGCTGGGAAGAAGAGGTGTGATAGCTGTGGGAGAGGATTGATTTTGTGGGTCAGAGTCAGGGCTGCTCCATTGTCTGTTGAATCTACAGTCGAAGTCATTCAGGTCATTTGCAAGTCTGAGGTCATCCATAGAGTGGGGGGATTTGGTTTTGCAGTCTGTGATCACTCGAAGGCCTTTCCAGACAGACGAGGAGTCGTTGGCTGCAAACTGTTGTTCTAGCTTCTTTGAGTACTGTTGTCTGGCCTCCTTAATCTCCTTGCCAAACGTGTACTTAGCTAGTGTAAACCTTTCCTTGTCGCCACTCCTGAAAGCCCTCTCCTTCTCCAAACGAAGCTGTTTGAGTCATGCTGTGAACCAGGGCTTGTCATTGTTGTAACTCACCCTGGTGCGTGTTGGAATACATCTGTCCTCACAGAAGCTGATGTATGATGTCACACACTCTGTGTATTCATCCAGACTGTTGGAAGCAGTCTTTAAAATGTCCCAGTCTGTGGTGTCAAGGCAGTCACGCAGCTCCTCCACTGCATCTCTGCTGCTCCAATTCTTAGATGTCCGCACAGCAGGTTTAGAAAGTTTAGGTTCTGCCTGTATGCCGGGATCAGATGAATAAGAGCATGGTCAGATAGTCCCAGAGCCACGTGGGAAACTGCGTGATAAGCTCTGCTGATGGTGCTGTAACAGTGATCCAAAATCTTCTCCTCCCTGGTCAGGCATTTGATTAACTGTTTATATTTAGGGAGTTTGTGAGTTAAGTTACCCTTGTTAAAGTAATGTTCACTCTCCTTCTCTCCACTCCTAATATTTGGTCTGCGAGTTGACGTTGAGTCACTTTCACGTCAGCTTGCGGGGGGATGTAAACTCCAGCCAATATAAAAAAAAGTGAATTCACGTGGAGAGTAAAACGTTCTGCAGTTGATGAAAAATGATTCCAGGTCAGGAGAACAAGTTCTCAAAAAATCACTTTCACGTCGTTGCACCAGCGTTGATTTCTATAGAAACAGATCCCACCTCCTTTCACCTTGCGAGTAGAAATCGGGTCGCGATCCGCCCGTAACAGCTGATAGCCGGCAGCTGTACAGTGTAGATTCCGGTGTAGATTCCATCAGCCACTATTCCGTAAAACAGAAGAGAGGGAAAAGTCTCTATTTGTCCTGATAAGAAGACGCAATTCGTCCATTTTATTGCACAGTGCGCGGACATTTGAGAGGAGTATTCTCGGTAGAGGCGAGCGTAATCCTCTCTCCCTGAAACGCACCAGAAACGCTCCGGCGCGCTTGCCTCTTTGCTGCCGCCTCCGTCGCACTGCTCGGCAAAGGGGCAGAGCACCTTTGACCAGAATGTCCAGTAAATCCACAGATGAGGCGAGAAAGTTGGGACATAAATCAGATGGTGTTGAGTCCCTGATGTTAAGCATCTCGTCCCTCGTGAAAATAAGTTTAGTGGAATCACAATTAACGGAATTAAAGACTAAAAACAAACAAAGAAGTGCGCACCAACACACCGTGGCAGCCGTATGAGGTGCCATCTTGAATGTAATGACCATGTAATGAATGTAATGTGATGACAATTACCACCCAGTCCGACACACATCCCTACAACTGTACAAACTGTGGCCTGTTGGTCAGGTAGTTTGTAATCCAGGAAACAATGGGGGAGTCCACCTGCATCCTCAGCAGTTTATCCGCAAGTAGT
Source organism: Argentina silus (assembly GCF_951799395.1). Lineage (NCBI taxonomy): Eukaryota > Metazoa > Chordata > Actinopteri > Argentiniformes > Argentinidae > Argentina > Argentina silus. The sequence continues at coordinate 26,532,323 of NC_139655.1, read as the reverse complement.
AAGGGCTATATGGTGTTAAATGCACTGGAGAAGTCAAAGAACATGACCCTCACAGTGCTGCCAGCCTTATCTAAATGGGAGTGAACTCTGTGTAGCAGGTAGATGATGGCATCATCCACACCATTGTCTGCCTGGTAGGCAAACTGCAGGGGGTTCAAGGATATCTTCACCAGGGGCCTCAAGTGTGCTAGCACCAGTCTTTCCATGTCTTCATGATGTGGGATGTCAAGGCTACTGGTCTATAGTCATTCAGAACACCGGGGTTCCTTTTCTTTGGTACCGGTACCAGGCAAGATGTTTTCCACATTGACCTATTCCAGACTGAGGCTCAGGTTAAAGAGGTACTGGAGTACTCCACACAGCTGGTCTGCGCAGACTTTGAGCACCCTCGGGCTCACACCACCAGGGCCCGCAGCCTTCCTGGTGCAGAATTTCCCCAGCTCTCTCTTCACCTGAGCCGTACTGATAAAGACACTGGAGCGGGGGGGTGGTGGGGGGGTCGTTGGCTGTGGCAGTGATGTCAGGGGGGCAGAATGATGAGGGGGCTCTGAAGAGTTGTGAAGTGAGTAAATGGTGGGGCTGGAGGAGGAGGGGAATGGAGGGGAGGTGTGAATGGAATCAGAGGGGCTGGAGAGGGAAGGGAGAGGGTACTGGATGGGTCAAAGGGGTAGGTGAGAAGTGTGAATGGGTCCAGACAGGACAGGGGGAGGGGAGGGGAGGGGGGCTGGTCCGGTAGCTGAGCAGGGCTGGAGGAGCTGGAGGGAGGAGGAGAAGGAGGACTAAATGAAGAGTCATTGGTTGAGCTGGGGGGAGGGAGACAATGAGCCTCCGAGTCAAACCTGTTGCAGAACTGGTTCAACTCATTGGCCCTGACCAGATCTCCAGCCACTTGCGGGTCGTTAGCCAGCTGGTAGCCGGTGATCTTCCTCACGCTGCTCCACACCTCTCTTGTGTTGTTGTCCTGCAGGCTGTCCTCCATCTTCTGCCTGTAGGTGTCTCTGCTCTTCTTCAGCTTCTCCTTGAGCTTCCTCTGCACCCGCTTCAGTTCTTCCTTGTCACCAGAACTGAAGGCTCTCTTCTTGTTGTTGAGGAGGGCCTTTAGGTCACCAAGGCTTGTTGTTGGGAAAACACTGCACCCTCCTAGTGGGTACGGTGTTCTCCACACAGAAGTTAATGTAGTCCGAGATGCAATGTGAAAGACCATCAATGTCCTCCCCATGTGACTCACAAAGAACTTCTCAGTCCGTTGTCTCAACAAAAGCCTCATCAGCCTCCTGTGTTCATCTCCTCACAGTCCTAGTGGTCACATAGTGCTGCTGGACTAGAGGCTCATACATGGGCTTGAAGTGGACTAGGTTGAGGAGTGAGACTAACCCTTAGGCTATTGAACAATTTAAACGAATGAGTTATAACTGGTTTTATTTGTCCTCTTGATATTTTCAGACTCAACAGTTTGGTTTACCCCTGTGCAAGCCACAATTTTGCACTGCAAACCATTTCCCATATGCTTTTCAGTCTAATAGCAATCTGTCTAGGGCTTGTCTGCCTGCCCTGATTAAAGTGCCCTGAATTTATTTACTGAATCTAAGCTGTGTTAATTATTGATGAGTGATTGAGATCTCCTCTTAAAAAAGACTCCTGTGGGAGCACACTTACTTTAGTATGAAGTAAGCTATTTAAAGGAGCGGCTTAGGCTGTACAGCCGCTAAGCAAGGAGAAGCAGAAATGTAAATGCTTGCAAAAATTGTTTTTTCCAAAGCTGAAGATGCACACACGCTGATAACTAGTGGCCTCAGAGAGGATAAACAGGGGTCATGAAGATTCAATATGCAGATGCCCTTATCTCAAACACTCTTAGAGCTAAGTTGAATCAGAGGGAAATCAAGCATTTGTTCTGAATAACAACACTGGAAAAAGAACACTGTATTTGGGGGTTGGGATGATACGTTAGGCCTGACCTCATTTGCATATCCACAGATGATTGGCACGTGACAGTCCAATAATTAAGCTTCTGTGGGAACGGGTGGAATCCTAATGCGGTGGAGGCTTCACAGGTGCTCATTCTGCATTCACAGAACATGCAGAGCGCAAGGGTTTTTGACTTCTAAGCATTTATTGTCAGTCATTAGAGATTTTTAGATTAGGCAGGCGGATAATGGATGGAGTGTGACCTTCGCAGAATGTCATTTGGTAAGAGGAAGTTAAATAAACTGAAGTTGCCAGTTAATTCTGATGACGCTATTGTGAGAGCTTAGACACTTAATAGAAAAGTCTGGAATTCATTGAGGTATACTGAGACAGAGAGAAAGTGAAATAAGGATATCATCTATCAATTAGATAGCAAATTCTAAATGTTGCTATATGGGCTGACATGGTAATGTAATGTCATTTGGATAGAGTAAGGGGTTTGGGAATGCCTTGATCTTTACGATATGGCCCATATTTGGGGAATTAATGTAATGAGAATGTTCCCCAAAAATGTCCCTAAAGCAGTGTCTCTTAGTCAAGTATAATGGCTGTACCAGACAAAAGTACTTTGCATTCGTGAGTAACCTCCAGTGTGGGATTTCAGCATAGTTATCTAATAAGTGGAGACGTATACTCTCCTCCAGCATATCTGGGCCCTTTGTCTAATTTGCTACAAGCTTAATTAGTCCTCTCTAGGATGTAAAAACCGTCACATTCATCTCTCACCATAGCATGCACGTCAGCGGGGATTATCCTGCACAATTTTCTCCTACAGTTGCCTCACCATTTACTGAAATACAGTGCTTAGAGGTTATGTTTGCCAGATATTCTTACCATGTGAACACAAATGTTAACATATTTGTCATTTTCAATATTGGCCTATACTGTAGATTTTGAAGCATCTTTTGAAAAATGTCCTGCATGCTTTTCAAAACATTTTTGGATGCTTAAGCATAATTACAGAATAATGCATGCCTTACCTGCTCTTAGGTAACGTCTGTTAACCACTGCTGGTCATCAGTGTGACTGCTTATTTCAGTTGGAGTGAAAGTGCAGCTTACAATAAACTTTCCAGAGCATCGGGGCACATGTGCATTGGGTTGCAGCGTACTGTAGCATAATGAGGATGTTTCCTAAACTGAGTGCTTCACGTCAAATGCAGTGTTCTAAAACTGTTTTGACAAAAGACAATAAAAAGCTCTTCCTTTACTTTAATATCAAGGTATAGTACACCCCACTCCATCCCCAAGATGGAGACATTACAAAATAATTCCTGTCATGTTTCAGTGAGGATTAATATCTGAAAGTTAGAACCAGAAACGTTCCACTGACCGAGCTGGTGTGCCATTTGTCTTGGCCCCATTCTCCATCTCTCTCTCTCATTTTAGTGGTCTTTTCTGGAGGCTCTAGGAGACTGTAAGAGTAGGGAACATGACAATGGCTTAATCGCATGTGACAGGAAGGCCCATATCTGCACCCAAACTCAATCATTGTCACTGTGAAATTTCCACTCCTGGAAAATAAACTTTGTTTTGTTACAGTAAAAAAGAAAAGAAAAAAACAGATACAGTATATTTGTGTTTCGCTTATTTCACACTGGACCTGTAATAAGGTTTGGCTCATGGCCAATTGATCTCTTGCAATGTGTCTGAAAGCTCTCATCATTTTCATTCCAGGCAAGGCCAAAGTGAGGTTAGCTGCTCTCTAATCTAGAGAGAGCTGATGATAGCTTCACAAGGGAAAGTGCCCCCCTCTCTTCTATCCGTTATGCCCATATACAGTACTCAATTTCACCCAACCCAATGCACTGCATTTTACATCAATGAATATTCAGTGACCTACCAAACCAAAAGAAAAAGAGCACAAGACAGGGAGCACACATACTCAAACATTGCATATATAAAAATTGGTATAATGAATTCTGTGCCCAAGCAAAATATGCAAATCCATTTTGTCCTATAATCCAAGAGATATAACAAGAGGAAGTCAAGAGCGGTGGAGTCACAGAATACTGTACCCCTTGAAACAGCGAACAAACAAATGTTCCATATGATTCAAGTTCCCAAGAATAATACCGGTGACTCACAGTCACCACCTTGTTCCTGAGCAGACCAAAATGGATATCACATACAAAAGAGCACTGAACATTGAGTTTCTCCCACTCAACTTGGATATACAATGCACACTGCATGGCTGATATCCAAGATATGTTTTTGCACAGCAAAACATTGAGCCTAGAGATATTTTTTTATTGCAAATGTTTTATTTGTCATCAGTATATTTTATGAGAATGGTAACAGACATCACACCCAATTAACAGTTAAACAGTTTATTTGGTTTCAGAGTCCCACCTCTCCAGTGCAGGTGTCACTGTGACAGTGGAAAAGTCCTCAGTCAATAGAATGAAAGGCTATAGGTCACATGGATCAATACAGCCATGAGTGATATTTTTTTTATTTGGTTGTGTTGTCCAAAAACAACATAAATAAAAATATTTTCAGTATTTCCAAAAGTGACATGTAATATATCATGAATACTGTTTAATCTGTTTAATTTCAGCATGGAATGGTCTGTTTAAACTTCAGGGTAGTAACATCATACACAGGCTTATAATACTGATACATGTACACATAGTTGTTTCACTACTTTAGGTGAACACACTTGTTGTAAGTCACTCTGGATAAGCGTGAATGTTAGCTCAGACTAAAATGTAAATGTTAACCTACAGGTGCCATCATAGCTCTAGGAAGGTGCGCAAGTGATGATCCTCTCACTAGTCACAACACATCCACAAAAGGTCAAGAGTGCTTTTGGAATTCAGCTCTTGCATGTGGGGAATGCAACCTTGGGCAGTGGAGGCAAAGGTTACATACCCAATGGATATGTGTCACTGTGGGGCGAAGGACCCTATGTTTGGGATAAGACCCTCTGCTTTCTCATCCTTTTACACAATGTGAAATGGTGAGAGTGAACATCGATACCACAATCCCTGTTTTCTAGGCCTGTGCCTTGCCCCTTGAAAGTGTGATCTACTAGACTTGGCCAATCGTTGCATTAGAGAGGTCAATTGTGCTTATGTGTACATGAAATTGCAAATTAGATACGATTCGTGATCACAAATTAGATTAGGGACAAAACAGATTATTAAGGATTGGCTCTACCCATGAATATCATCTCCACAACCATCCCCTACCAATATGATATTCATACACACACTGTACAAACCCATAAATGAGATATGAGAATAAGAATTCACAAACATATATTTTGCAAGAGTATGATGCCATGCACAAAGACTGCAAAAGTGTGAACATGACACTTAGTCTATTCCTAGAGACACTGCATATTTTTCTGTGAAGAAAACAGGATTATATTCCAAATGATACTGCTTCATAAGGTTGATAATAATCAAGGAACATTTGATTCTGTAACCTCAATCAAGCTGCATATTGTCTAGATTGGACTTGAATCCGTTGATTGGACAGGTGCACACAAAGGTTGAACCAGCAGTTTGCCCTCCAAGTTCCCATATCTGCTTTAGGCCTACGCCAAACGATTTAGCAAACAAAGCACAGTGCGCCACCGGGGGAGATGTTTTATATGCGTAACTAATCCATTTCTAATGGATTTGTTCTCGACACAGAAATCAAGAGATAACAATTTGTTGTCTGCGGGTCGTTGATGGCGAGTTTAGGGAAGGGGGGGATATCCTAGTTGCTCTTCTAGCTGGCCATCAAGTGGCTCGATAGGGAAATGCAGGTGTGTGTGAGAGCATCTCATCTCGGATGCTGTCTCTCGCGCACCCTCCCTCCCCTCTCTCCTCTCTTTTGCTTGCGCTCCGCGAGCCGCTCGCTCTCCAGCCATCGCCAGGAGCAGTGTGTGGTGGTGGTACCGTACAATTTGACAGCAGCAGCGCTGGCTTTCTAAAGAAAGCTTCGCTCACACTTTTCTGTCTGTTTCCTTACCGCTCTCATTGTGTCTGTCGACAGCGAGAAAGAGAGCAGGTATCCACTGTCCTCCTCGTCGTTTATAATGATTATCTTTTTTCCCTCCACCCAGATGTTATTTGAGCACTTTTTTGGGGAACCCTGATTCTAACGGAATTTGTTGTGGCTGTTTGGTGTCTTCTCTCTTTCAGTTGAATTGGGGCCTGTATTTGGAATAAGAAAGCATTGCTGTTTTCTGACTAGTGAGAAGAAAGAAAACACTCCTCTGGATTTCCTAAGGAATTTTATCTGGATGCCTTGGTAAGTGGTCAATTACGTCGCATAAAAAAAGAGGTCAGAGAATTACAGTAGGTCGCTATCTAACGATAAGTGTCTGTTCATTTACATGAGTGTACAGTTATATCACTTATAATTTCCTTCTTGTCATTTAATTACAGTTACCGAGGCTTTTGAAACCATCTGCCGGGGTATATAGTAAGTAGCATTTAGACTTACACTCGCATTGTTTTTGCAAAGAGGCACTCGGTTGTTACTTTACCAGGCTTTGGGAAGTGGGGAGATATAGGCTGGCTATGAGTTGTGTCAGCTATTTTTGTAAGTTATTAATCTATGACCTGATAATGCCATGTGTGGATACAGTATACAGTGCCCATCTAGCTTTTTCTTCAGATGTACTGGACAGTAATATGCTTGATAAAATCAGCATACAATTAGACTACACCCTACACCTATTGTCTGAATGCAATACTCCCCCTTTTCAATATTTCTTGTATACTTGACAAAATTGCATATCTGCTTCACTCCCCATGAGAAGGGAGAGGTAGCAGCCTGGGATGCTTCACAGGACAATGCTGTTGTCCTTGTATGCTTAATGGAATTGATGCCTACCTCGCCAGAGATGGCATATTCCCTTTTAACAATATGTAAAAGACCACTGTGAAGTTGTGGGACATAACACATTTCTAAAGTTTCACATTATGTCTTATGGGCTAAATATTGGGAGGGGCTGGGTAATGTGTAAACTTTATCATAAGGGGATGTTGTGTAATTACTGTGGTGTCATGTTAGTAGAGAGAGAGAGAGAGAATGAGTGAGAGTGAGAGAGTGTGTGTGTGTGTGTGTGTGTGTGTGTGTGTGTGTGTGTGTCAGGATGGATAGGTGGTGGCTGAGTTTGCTGTTGAGGCTCGTTTTTTTGATGGACGTTTATGTCAGCTTTGAATGTTGAATCACCCACCGATGATTGACACAAAGAACCATGCTCACTGGTTTATTGAGAGGGGCATGTTTGCTTGTACTCCATCAGTGTCACCAGCCGTTACTGTACTTCATTCTGATTTTGTACATTCTACGTTGCAGTCTGCGTTGTGGAAAGAGTTGATTAGGTTATCATCTCTCTCTCTTACGATTAAATCAGTGTGATTTGCATTGGCAGTGTATTTAAAGTTAACTTGTGAAGCAGCAGCTGGACTTCAAACCATTTAGTTTGGTGTTTCATATTCAACCTGCTTTGGAAAGGCAGTTTCATTTGAAACAGAAACAGGGGTCAGGATAACTCATAGAAACAGAAGCTGTACTGTAGTGTAGAGTGACATAAGATAAAGTGAACATGAAGGGGGAATTGCTAGACTAATAAGGCTATGTCCTATCCTAGGGGAAGTGAAGATACTGTTGTAGATGGATGCTGACACAATGAAATGCATGTCGAAATGTCACTTGCAGTCAGTGTCCAATAAACAAGCTATTCAAGATGCAATTTTTTTAGATACGGTATTTGTCTTAAATAGTATTTTGTGCAGTGCTTGGAGAGATCAGAATTGCAGAGATAATGTTATCTTTGTGAACTGTGATTATGGCAAATGTAGCTTAGATGCACTAATGCAGCCCTCAGGTATCAGTTCTGCTGGTGTTGAGTAGATTTATGAGTGTTTTTGGCTGTTTCTGTCAATAAATGAAAATGTTAGCCTTCTCCACTCTAAACATGGACTATTAGTTACATTTCAATTTCTTCCATGTCAGATCAGCATAGGTAACCGTCAGTATGTTCATTGTGTCAAGCATATCAGATATTGATTGATGAAAGTCGTCTCATCTTGACCTTTCCACTGAGTTGCACGGGAAGATCTTACACATGATTGACATTTTTTACAAATCACTCCACCAATTCTAAGTTTGACATGCATTTCACTATATCATCTATGTGGCGCTTCAGCATGTCTGTATACTCTATAGGAATAAAAGTCATAGCAGTGAAAATAATGTTCATAGGAGCAGTATGCCATTATTCATGCATCTACCAATTATCATATCGTTTTGCTTGCAGAAATGCACTAACAAGAACAGGGCCGCAAGCTTGTATCATGCTGTACAGCCAGTACCAAATAAGTCAATCCCAGGACAGAATTTGCCAGAATTTGTCATTCCCCCCCCCCCCCCCCCCCCCCCCCCGGTTGTTGTCCCCTGACGACAATGCTCACAGCCACAGAAAAAATGTTGATGATTGCATGTATGCCCCAGTCTTTGAGAGAGATATCCCTTCCAGGACGAATTGCAACTTGTCTGACATGTTCGATGAGAGTAGTGTTGTAGGGATGGACAGTTTTCCCCGGAAAGAAGATTTTCAACATTCACTGTCACTCAGTGAATTTTCAGCGAAGCTTTCATGGATTAGTCCCAGGTAAGTATTTCTCGCCATCCATTCCCGGCAGCAGTCCCATTTCATAAATTGCCACCATTCAACAATTTTCTGCCATCTCCACGGTGAGTGGTACTCCCAAGTCTATTTGCTTGCTGCGCATCAGTCATTGTTCGACATGCTTTAAGCAACAGATAGAAGTGAAGGGGAGAGAGACAGCTCTTTGCCGTGCGCTGGGTGAGAGGTGCAGTATATTAAAATGGACCAGGATTGTAAGCCCATTGTTGGCAAAGCGAGTTACCTCGACACATTCCTGCAAACCTCTTCTACTGTTAATTATCCATCAATATCTCCAACGCACCCTCATTACTTTGACCTGTTCTTCTGGTGAGAGAAGATGGTAAGATATAATTATTCTAGGCGACATAATTGGGCCATGGCTAAGCGGTAGCCGAGGATTGTCACCATAGTTTACATATTTGCTGAAACAATTCACTGACAAAGAGTGATCGATGATTTAACAAAGATTGTCAGCAACTGATATCTATAATCAAGCCATCATAGGTTGTGTCAGTATGTGTAGACATATGTACAGTTAGCTGCTATGAAGTCACTGTGTTTGCATAAAGCACACCTTGATTGCAGTCTAAACCTCGTCATGACACACTGAATGCCCAACTCCCAGGGCTGTTTTATAATGAGGACACACTGACAGATAATTAGATACACCTGGCGCAGGCGCTCTCAGGAAATTCTGATTCATCCCTAAATAAATTTTTTCTCTCTGCTAACATGAAAGCGAAAATCTCTCCCTCTGTCACATTGCCTCTCCTCTCATGGTGGCAATGTTTTATTTATTTATCCACTTCTTACACTTTTGAATGTGGCGTGTTTCATTTAGTGCTGGCTGACGTCCTCACTGCCAAAGTTGCTCATCACCGGAAAAGAAGCTGCTTGCTTTTGAGGGAGGGTGCCAAAACATATGGCCCCCGGAGTTGGCTGTTGGGAGGAGCTTTATTTTCCCCTTGACTATTTTGCACATGATGTCATAACATTTGGAACCTCCCTTCTTAAGCCTATCCACAACATTATGTTATATGCTGAGAGGTAGGTTTGGTTGGTTGAATGGTTTGTTGGAGGGGTTGATTTATGGAATAAGCCCTTTTTCCGGTGCATCAATACAGACATCAGCTGTCTGGAGATTTATAGTTTGATGGATGTTAACGCATCTAATCAACAATTTCATGCACATACTGTATACTGTATATTGTGCATGATCAATTGAATTCACACACACACAAGACACACAGACACACACACATGCATGCACACAGACATACATACACACACACCAAATATTTTGTATCTGGTGTTGATTGGAAAAGCTGTGGGAAATGGAACCCCTCATCTGCACGTCTGCCCAACTGTTTATTTATCAGCCGCTCGGCACCGCTTGTAAGTCAGACGTTTATTAGGTTGTTAAACGACTACCTCTGCTTACTACAAGTGACATCAGTGCCTGATGATCAGAACGCCTGATGTATACAACATAGTAGGAGGAAATGTGAGCTATAGCGGTCTCCTTGTGTTATTCAATTGAAGGAGTTGATGCTTTAGGACGTTTTTTACCCCTTTTTCCCTTTTTCCAGCCCCTTCCTCTCCTCAGCCGCGCTGCTTTGATGAAATTTAGAGGAGCAGGGATTGATTGCAGGAATGAAGCACAGGGGAGAAAGTGGAACACTGCAGCGGATCTATGTAGCTGTGGATCAATTCTCACCTCTGCATGCTGTAGAGACTTACCACCAGAGTTGAGCTCTATTCTTTGCTAGGCCTGGAATTAGGAAACACTGTATGTTAGCAGGCATGCAAGCATGTCAAATGCAATAAAGTGTATAGTTTAAGCTAGGGCATAACATTGTTTATTTATTTGATTCAACTCAAAGCAATACCGAAGAGCTTATTAAAATACTGAACAGGTAGTAAGTACACTGCGATGTTCCAATGTAGCTGAAGAGCCATCAGGTATTTAAAAAAATCTTTCTGTCTCTTTCTCTCTCTCTCTCTCTCTCTCTCTATATATATATATATATATATATATATATATATCTTGCGTAGTTCATATTCAACCTTAAGGAAATGTTGCGGCAAGGTGCTCAGTATACTTTGAGCAGAGATAAAGTGACCGTTCTACACTGTAGTCAGTTGTTTCCTCGTTACATCATTACACTCAGAGGCGTGATGCCTCAAACCCAGGCTCGGCCAAGCATGCTTTTAAATTCACCTCAGTAGAGAACTCAGTGGTGGGGTATATGTTTCCCCCCCTCTATTGGACTCTGTTTTGCCTGAAGTAAATCAGCAGCCGTCTTGTGCAGAGTTTAGCTGACTCTGGAAATGTTCTCCTCCCGGCAACACCTGACCGGACCCACAAAAAGACCTGACAAAAAGAGAAAGACAAGAAAAGGGAAGGCAAAGTCTAGGAGATCACCCTGCAGTTAGTATCTACGTGTGATTGGCTAATAACTGTGCTAATAAGCCCCACATGTTAGCGTGATACATGCCATATTAGGTGCTAACATGGTTAATGATTTTGTGCTATTTCCAAAAAGCTCATGGCAACCTAATAGTATATTCTTGACATTTTTGTGGTCTACATGGTGGATGTCTGATCATGCTCCTGTGATAGGTTTCCTTTGCTCTTAGATGCTCTTAGTGTTTTCAGGGGGCAATGATATGTTGAGTTTTTAATTCAGGGGAAGCAGGGCAAAATAAAGCAAGCCGGAGCCAGGCCACTCGCTACAGCTCAATGGGACTGCCCCAACCTGACACGAACATAAGAAATCAATTAGACACTTGGTTGTTATCCATGGGCCTTTCACCATGTGGGAGAGGATAGAGCGAATCAGAGCCTCTGGAAGAAAAACATTGAACTATGTTTCAGAGGAGGGAAGTGAACATGGGTGACAGGTTTGGCCTGATCTGACAGATCAGCACCATCTGACTTGCTGCAAACACTCACCCTCTCAAGCTACTAAATGAGGGTCGGCTCTTTTGTGACTTTTCTATTGGTTCCATTGTGTCTAGCAAGCTAGATCCAGTGCACATTAAGTATATGAAATGAAAATTATTATATTCTGACCCATATTTGCAGACCTCACCCCAACACTCTTAAATGGCCTCCTTGCGTCGTATTTAATTTATAATGCTGATCCAAAAATACTGGTCAGCGGAGAGCACCAGTGACAGGGTCTCCACCCTGTTTCTCCTTTCAAATCCTTACAGATCAGTGCTCACAAAGGACTGGGTTCATAACCAAGGATGCCATGTAAAGAATATTGGGATTTAGCCTCACTATTTTCCTCAGTTACCTGCTGTTGCAGCCGTCTCTCTTTCTCAGCTGCCTCAGGGTGCTTCGAGCACTTTGCTCTAATTAGACCTTACAGCCATTCCACTCTTATTTCTTGGCTGTTACTGCAACAAAGTTGTCGATGTGACCACAGCATCTCTTACTGATACCATGAGGGGTACATTGTTTTTTTTGTGACATAACGTGAACTTTGTTAATTGCCATTGTAGGGACTTTCTTAACAGTGTGAGAGTCTTGTGCTGCACACATGAAGACACAGTTCTTCAGTATGAGGAGGAGATATTGAGAGGTAATTTGAGTGTTGAGCGTTTCTTGCTCTTTATTACCATACTGTTACTGTAAGCTATCTTTCAGCATTGCTAATTTAGCACATTGTCTATTACACAATGTTTATCTTGCTAATTTCACACTAATTCACAATAATTAATTAAACCTGAAAGCAATTACCATTCTATTTTTCTTGAATGCTACTGTTTTTGCTGTTAGCTGTTTCTCAAAGTGTCATACAGTAGAGTGTTATCTTCAGCAAATGATTGTTGCAGATATTGAACATCCTTCACTATGCTTTGTGTTAGAATACACATTAAATCAAAGATCAAACATTTAAATCAAAGTTTTGTTCTTTTTCTGGATAAACTAAAATCCATCTTTGTAGACAATGTATTACTATTTATGTAGCACTATACCAAATATGTTGCAGTAAGAGGTGCTGTAGTCAATTCTCCTCAGTTTACATACCTGTATGTCTAATTTGCCATTTAAAATGTATACATTATGGATTTTAAGGAGATCTAGAGAATATTGCCTTACATAATTGAGTGAGATGTTTGAAAGAGAGGCTATGAGCTTCATTAATATTTCATTGAATGGGGCCCTGCACTGTAAATACAGTGGATGTGAGTGCTCCACTTGCCCCATAGACTCAACTGGGCCGAAGGACTCACTGTCTTTGATCATATTGAAAGAGGACAGTTTTTGATCATGCCCCATCTCAGACATTTAAATCAACTCTCATGAATGACAGCTCAGTTCGTAAAGCAGGGGAAAGGAATATAATTTGTCAGAACATTTTTGAAAAGGAGAACATTCAAGAGTGTGTGTTAGAAGCCATTATACAATTTTTAAAAATAGATTTCTCCCTTTTCCCTTAATGACTTCCTAGCAATAGGTGTTGAGAGGACTGGTCTCACACTGAGTGAAATATAAAAGGTTTGTGATAGCAGAACGTCTAAACCTTGATGCAGTGCTACAGAGCTGAAGATGAATGAACATGAGATGCACCGGATAGTTTAAATTTGAGTGTGCGTATTTTAGGTGAATATACTGTATCGCAACATAAAATTAAGTGGAGTCTGGGATATAAACATTTACCAGCAAAAGAAAAAAAATACAGCAATGAAGTCGTCCTTGTTTAGGAATTTTACAAGGGAACCATTAACATATTACAATAGAAAGGCAAAACTGAGTTATATATTGCTGTGTATACAAAGCTTTATTGTGTAGATGAAATTGATTCAATGTGATCAGTCAGAATAATATGATTTAATGTGATTGTAAACAGGCTGTGTATTGTGCTTGAAAAATCTCACACAGTCTATAATGGCTTCTGTATGTGCAGTTCACTCAATCCCCACAACACACAGATGCACACATAATGTCACAAAAATACACACAAAACAACACAGTCACAAGCATAAATACAGGTTTACACACGCTTGTAATCAGGGGTTCCGTTACCCAATAATTGTCCATCATTTAGCAATTTTTAGAAGTGTTGACGGAAAATGCCAAATTCTTTCCATCATTTTGACAGACAAAAATATTGCTGCAAAACGAACTACAATTAAAACAGCAACAAATCTGCGAAAAACAGCCTACTGTTATTTTAGTTCCACCTTGCTGTGTGACCAAACTGGTGCTCTCATGATTGACACTAAATGTCCAATGTTTTACTTGGAGCACAAATTCGCTCACCTCCGCCGCTTAAAAAACGAAGATGGGGTGACACTTTATGTTTAGTTTTGCGAACGAGACACAACAGATCTGATCCGCGGTTGATTTGTCACTGTAACTGATCTGCTATTTCAGATGTTGCAGGTAGACTATGCAGAATATAACTTTTTCTAATGATAATAAGTTGACGGTTTGGGCAACCAGGCAGAGTTTGGTAGCCCTGATCGGTAAACATGTAACAAATATAATCACAGGTACAAATTGACTGTGACAGTTTTTTTCAACCTCGTCCGTCATGTTGACAGACTAAGATTTGTTTTACCGGAACCCCTGCTTGTAATAACACACACACGTAATCACACACACACACGTAATCACACACACACACACGTAATCACACACACACACACACACACACACACACACACACTCCCAGCAGTAGCTCTCTCATTCTCTAGGGTTGGCTCTGGAGGCCCAGCAGATATCCCGGCATCATGAGTGAATAACAATGAGGGGTTTGGGGGATCAGTTCCCTAGTACAGCGCCATACTTGGCAGGGTTTATGTAAGTCCCAGCTTCCTCCGCCGGCTTAAGACGACAAACAAATCGTACAGAGGAGTTACGACTAGCCAAAGGGGATTGCATCTGTTCATGCTTCTCCCAACTCAACTGCAAACAAGTGTGTGTGATGCAAGTCTCATGTGTGTTCCTGAATTTGTGTGAGTGTATGTTTTCATGCTGTTTGTTTGTGTGCTGTGTTGCATGGTTGCTCACTTTGAAGACACCCCTTCCTCTCTCCTCCCTGTTTTTCCCTTCATATGTTCCACTATATGAAGGCAGGTATCTGTCAAAACCCATTCTTCCTTTTGTCTGCATTGTCAACTTTTTTAGTAGGTAGGCTGCCATGGAGATTCACTCAGCCCTGATACCCCAGTGGTGTCAAAAAAGGAAAAGGCTGAAGTAAAAATACTGGTTGATTCTTTTTGGATGTACCTACTCTATGTATACCATTTGTAGAGTGAGACTTTTGTGACATTCTTGCAGTTTGGCTAATGATCTTTTATATATTTTGGCATTTGCTTGTAAATGATTTGTGAAGCATCTCCTGTATAACCATCTTATAAAGGGTTTCTGAAGGCTTTTGAGCTTAGAAAAAATGTGACCCACATTCCTGTGTCTTTAGTCCCCATCACTATTGTTTCCAATAAGTGACCTCACAAAATGTACCAATATTCATTGCAGTGCTAGCAAGCTGAGCAGCACCAATCATGGTGATTCCATTGTGTAAATCTCTATGCACTTAGCAGGCACATGAGTGACTAGAGGCTGCACAGATCCTTCTGTTTTAGCCGGTCCAGAGAAAACGTCCGGCTGCTTGCAAGGGCTCATTTGTGGGGCTCTTCAATAAATAATTGCATCAGACTACTGATAAGATCCAGCCCACAATCCCTTGCTGTTGGGTGTATTTTTAGAACAAAAAAGTGTGAGGTGCTCTGCATGTGTGCCATCTGAATTCCAAAACGGAACACATCCAAGGCTCAGGGTTTTAATCAGCAGCATCTGGACTATGCTGGATAAAAAAAAAAATGTCAAAGAACAAAAAAAAGCAATTCGCTGTTGGTTAAGGTCATCACAAATATGCTTAAAAGCCAAATGGTGAAATACAAAGATAGGCAAAATAAGCTGGTTCAAGGTGATTTGCAAATATCCAAGATGATAGGATGCCAGAATGAAATGGGCATCAGGAAAGAGTAAAGGCATATGGCATCTCAACTGCTTTTTTCCCTGGGCGATACAACAGAGAGCGCCTTAGTGTGTGCTGTGTCACTCGTATTTTTCTTCCTCTAGAGCACAGAAATACATGATAGATAACATTAGGATCCATCGAGTCGGCGTAAGGGAAAATCGATGCAAGGTGAAAATTAAATTTGGTCCAAAGAGCCTTTAGGCTAAGTGCAATTTGAAAATACATCTTTTATTTTCCCCTGGGTGTCTGGTGGGGTGGGAAGAGATGGACTACAGGTCTAACCATCATGGAAAAAGGCAGGGGTATGCTATGGTGGAGCTCCCCTCATTCCTAATGTGCCTCTCCTTTGATTGCGAAATTCGGTTAGGGCCATGCAGCCCTTATCAGATCATATCAAAGGTCAGAGGCGTCCTGTAGACAAATCAAGCTTTTCGTCTGAGGAGGTGCTGAGGAAACGCGGATGGAAGGAGAGCTGATCCATCTAATGGGCCAAGAGTGAAGGAGGGGAGGAGAAGGGAAAAAAAATAAAAAACTATGGCATCTGGTGCCTGGAGAGAAGTGAGAGGAGAGTGAGAGATTGAGCCGTGGAGTTAGGGAATGTGATATGATCAGAGAGAAAGGGTGTTTATCGTGGTTGCCAGATAAGAGCTTTTTTTTTTAAGCGCGGGAGGGCAGATCATGGCCATTCAGAAGGCTTATGAGGCAGTTATACTGTAACAGACATGTCAGTGTCATTAATATGTTACTGCATGAATGGATGGAACACATAACAGTTACATTTGTCTGACTCAAGCATAGGCAGCCAAACATCCTATTTCTATATTTACTTACAGTGTTTCCTCTCAGCACAATAGTTCCCAGATGGTCAGTGCTGGCTGACACTAATAGCTGTGAATGCTTAAGGATAATCCAGTGGCTGCAAGTTTTTTCGCGCATGGCTCCTTCCATTTAATGATGTTTCTCTTATACAGTGTCAGCGCATATACTGATATATAGAGTGGTACACAGTGTTTTATTTCCTTGTGTTATATGGTGTGACCCACTTCAAAACCTTTGCAAATTTTTCCCCACATGGTTTGTTTGGTGTTAACTATGACTTACCAATGGGTCTCATTTGGGAGGGATATCCACAAGACTTTTGTGCACCAGGTAAAATACATTATACATTACAAATACATTACTATCGTCTTGTGTTTAGAAACATGGTATCTCTAAAGCCACATTCACTGCCATCATCAATTGTAGCCCACCATTCTGCATACTATTAACAAATAGCCACAACAAACCAAATCTGTTATAATCCCCATTACCAAATAGTAATAATTAAATGACTGAGCACGTAATTAGTTAAATTATACCTCACGAAGACGAGCACTTGTAGAATGGAGACCAGGGTGCCCTCAGGTCTCCACATTAAAAGGCAACTGTGTGTTTCCTCCTGTAAGATTAAAACACTTTGTGTAATAATTCACTTTAACCTGCCCTCGAGACACCATAACGACAGTCCATGGGAGATAATGTTTCCTCAACCAACTCCCAAGGAGCTACAGTGCAGCAACAGTGGGCTCATTTCATCGTCAGGTTGGGTGGATTGGCCCTCCCCGCATAAGTCGTAGCACAGGTGCCACGAGATAAATCACCTCTCAAGACATGTCTTAGGACAAGCAAACATGCCATGCCTCACCTCGCCTCACTCTACACAGACGGCTGGGTGATTATTGTTTTTCCTTTTTGTTCTCTGGTTGGGTTTGTAATGCAACAAGGACAACATGCTTGTCTGGCTGCCCAAGCAGGTGGACGACAAGGCAGCTTACACATTGTGCTAATTGCAGTCTGTCAGCGAAACACATCCCGTCCCTGGAATGAGGAAAGCGGAGAAGTCTTTGCAGCTGAGTCACATCAGACTAGGCCCAAGCCAAAGTGTTTTAAATGGATTACACCAGTGTGTCATTGTGATTTCACGCCCCTCACAGAGACCGAGACGAGATGAATTGTGTTGTATGGCTTTACAGCAGATACTGTATGTTTTTCTCCCCTCTTCAAAGTTGAATGAGTTTTCACTACATACAGTATGGTCTGAATGTGTGATTATTTTTTCCTTTGAACTACCTTACAAACAGTTGCATCTTCTTTTTTTGGGTTTCTTTTGAAATCGTCATTTTGCATGTTGAGCTTAGGAGAGCAGCAAACTGAAAATATGCTTGCCTGTATATTTGTTTATGCTTTATTAATCTTATTTTAGTGTGGACTATTTTCAGAACGTGCTTGTCATGGTGGCAGCCAATGTTTCTAACTCCTTGGAAGCGTTCCCTTTTCTCTATGGTTTGCACCAGCTCAATGCTACTGTAAGTCCAAGTCTTTGAAAAAGGGTTTCTAAATGGTTTTTACTTAGTTAATAAATCACTTATAATCAGTTTATTATTCAATTATAAACCATTAACAAACAGTTTCATCTCATTCGTTTAGATTGTTCAATATTCACGTGGTGCTTGCCAAATAGGGAGCTTGCAATCAGGAGGCAGTTATTAATGCTTTATAAATGCCTTATAAATGTTCTGAAAACTGACCCTGATGTAAAATCTTACAACATTGGTTGCACAGTGGTTGCACTTTTGGGAAAGTTATTTCTTGAATTGTGGGGATGATTCGGCTGTCACCAAACCGATCAACACTTTTACACTTTTACAGAGTACAATGTGAAAATCTTCCGAACTACAGTACAGCTATCACCATATTTTTTTCCCAATGGCCCATACTTTAAATCCTGATGTCCTTGTCAACACGTTTCTCATTTAAACATGTGCAGGTTAAACACCGTGCAGGTTCCCAGACTTTATTTGTTGATGCATCTATCCACTACTTACCCCTTCTCTGTTCACTGATTAGGTCCGGTGTGGTTAGTCAATGCCTTTACAATCTCTGTGTTAGTGCTCTGTGCTGGTTTGGGTTAATCAATGAGTAGATGACATTGATAATTAAGTCATGGGGGTACTCTTCTATCCTCTGTAATTACAATATGGAAGAAAACCTCTGACCATTTATTAATTAGTTAGAAATATTTGTAACTGATGAAATGACACTTTAATGTATAGTGTAACACTGTTAACCATTTATTATTGAGTTACTAACATTAATTAATGAGTTACGAACATTTAGCTTAATTAATATGTACCTACAGTATAACATCTAAAATAAGGCACTCCATGTAAAGTAGCCTCATCTTTCATAAGCAATTATGAACAGTAATCAATGTTCATAGGGATGTATGTATGTATCAAGCAAAATTATCCAACATTGCATCATTCATAATAAGTAGTCATAAATGAATAATTCACATCAATTGTTTTCTCATGCTTGTCTATACTATAGTAATGGCACAGAGATGGCACTTTTAACAAAACATAACCCAATAACTAACTGCATTAAGGCTACTGGCCAGCTGCAAAATTAAAATAGATACATAAATAAAAAGTTTGAATGGTGCATTTCACATTGGCTTACTAATAAGAGGCTTGCTACAGGTGATATTGGCTAACTAGCTACTACCTACTAGCCTCATTTGGCATTGATTTTTGTTAGCTAGTGAGCAACACCAGTGGTGCGACACGTGTCCCTCTAGCTAAGTGTGTCTTATCAGTGTTTAAACAACAAGCTGTTTCAAGCTTACGACAAAGCCACACTGTTGTGGAGCTAGCTAAGTACCTCTATGTTAGCCAGTCATGACAGTATCAAAATGAGTGTATAACTAGCTAGTTTGTGTAGCTAGCTAGTACCATCACCTTTAAAGTAAGTTGCTAGTGCTATGTGATTTGCATGTAAATCTTTCTCTTTTCAAGGCAGCAACTGGCCAGAGCCTACAAATCGTTTGTAAATGGTATGTATCATTTGATGGTTTTGATGAAATACTGAGTAAATATAGAAACACAAGAGAGCTGGTGCCTACAGTTTGGTAGGCCCACTGGCACTTCCAAAATAGAGTTATTTTTCAAAATAAGAGTACTACCCTATAAATGGGTGAAATGCTAATCATGCTGAACTGTAAATTAATAACTGATTGCAAGCTCCCTATATAAGCACCAAGTGAATATCAAATCTAAACTCATGAGTTATAACTGTTTGTAAATTATTTCTTAACTAATTATAAACCATTTATAAACCCTTTACAAATGGGACCTTAATGTAAAGTGTTACCCAATGGGTAATTTTTGTTATAATTCATTACAAGGTGTTAATAAATATAAAGTTATTTAAATGATGTGACATCTCATAAATCATATTTAATAATTGTAAAATAAAACAAAGCAATATAATTTATTTATAAATATGTAGCTCCATACATTTTGTTATAGTATCGCCCCCTCCATTTACATGAGACAACTCTCCAACCCCCCTCTTTACATATATGCTGTATGTGGTAACCCTGCTGATAAAGGGTGATTCAGTAAGACAAACAAACAACTGGTGGATATGGTGACGTGTGCGCACGCTAGTGGAGAGGATTACACACGCTTCAAAGTCAGAACGTGTGAGTGAGGTTGTGTCTCATTTAACAAGGGACAGCACAACTATGGCCGGGGTTAAGTGGTGGTGCCCTCTACCAATCTGACCCCAAACACACACACACACACACACACACAAATATCATGTTGTTGCTTTTTCACTTTTTCATGTTATATATCCGGGTCAAGATAGCTGGACCCCCTTCATAGAGTGAGTGAAAATCTCCATTTGGCAGATCAGAAGTGTCCATCAGAAGACCTTTGACCTTTGATACTTAATCCTCTATGACCACCCTAGACTACACTAGGATCATCCTTGAGACCCAGTCTCTCATATTTGAATGCTCAACGCAACACATTATATTTATATATATGTCCGACTGACCTATATATTTGTGAGAAACAAAGCCTGACAAGCCAATGTGCACCATTCATTTTATCACCTACATTCCAGCCTAGTATTAATCATGTTGAACCTATTGCAGTAATTTATGAATACTCTTAGGGATTTGCTCGATCCCTAAACCTAACCCTAACCCTATTGATATGGATTACATTGTATGTTTGCATTGGTCTTACTGTAAGTTTGTGGCTGGAGATTGAAGTCAGTTAACAACAGACTGCTGTAACAAACCACACTATATGAGACATTGCTCTCTCATTGTATAGCATGACAATAGAGTAGAACTGTCTTTAAACAGTTCATTCATAAGATGTCTATATTTTTTATTGATTTTTATGCACATAAAGAATAAATACTGGCTGAAAGTGGTGGCCAGATCTCTCTCTCTCTCTCTTTCTCTTCCCTCCCACCCCCTCTCTAGCTCATACATTTACAGTACCGTTCTGGTCAACGCAAAAGCTACTTGGCATGAAAGAAGCTATTATGTCTGACCATATGGATGTTAGGTCACAGCAAGATTGACAGAACAACCAATTCACCCCCCCAACAATAGACCCACAGCGATGTCTACACCAATGCCGCTTTATCTTTCCTCTAAATCTTTCCATTGCATTCTATCAGATTACCGTATTATGATGATATATATCTTAATGCTCTGTACATTGTAAAATTGTGATACCTTTTTATATATCCCAGGCTTATGTATTTTTTTCTTAATTGAAAATGATGTTATACAATTATACAAATGAATTATTTAGCACAGCACATTTTGTCCCATGCATGGAAAAGAGTGTTTTTTGATGATCGTTCACATGAATTGAAGTTAATGTGTTTCATGAAGTCTGAGCATCTGCGCTCAGAAACGGACAAAAAAAAAATCATGGTTACAGTCAAATATATTGACTTCAATGAGAAGCCTCCCCAAGTAAACAATACAATACCCATTATTTTTCAGGTTGTTATTTTTTTCTTTTATCGGAGAACATAGGAGGGTAGCTGCACTTAGTTTCTATTGGCGTCTGACAGGCCTGTGTGTGTTTCCAGCTATTGTGATTATGGAGCCAGGGAGATGAGAAAATAAATTAGCATTCCGCTCCAGGCTGTGGCACAATCAAGCTGGAGTGTCTCCGCAGAGAAACCCTAGCATCCAAATTTAAACTCGCATGCTGACAAAGTGTTATAATGATTCACCGTTCCTCCTCTCCCTTCTACACCCTCCCTCCTCCTCCTCCCAACCTCACCTCTCCTCTCACTGCCTCCCCTCTCCTCTCCCCTACCAAACCCCCCATACTAAAAGGCATGACAAACGGGCAGTACCCCGGTGGAAACGCACGATTCGGCATTAAACTTGCAATCCGCACCGGCGAGTGGATGCAGTTTTGATAAACTGTCCCTGGAGGTTTATGAACACATTTTTGAAAGAAAGAGAGAGATAGAGAGGGAGAGGGAGGTAGAGAGAGAGAGGGGAGGAAGAAAAAAGAAATCCACAAGATGTTTCTTAACATTAGACATGCTCTGACACCGGCTGTGGCATGAACTTACGGGGAGGTGGCAGCACCTGCTCCCCAGAAGCTGTAAATAAGACATCGTCTCTCTATTTCTATGCTCGCGCCAGCGCCAGCATCCATTTGGCCTGGTTTATGATTACCATAAAGGTCCGGATTGCCTGCATAAAAATGGAGTGGAGGCGAGGGCCTATGGTTCCATTAGCTGCCCATTTTACTGGAACGGCCAAGTATGTCCCCTGGGCGAGGCCAAAACCCTCACTAAACTACACTCTGCCAAATAGGCTCTCAGTTATCAAGGACTCAGATGAATGGAGTTCATAAGTGATACTGATATGAATCTTATCAGTTGGAGTTTTAGCAGTTGAAGTACTTGTTGCAGTATAGTAGTAGTTAAAGTTACAGACAGGATGTATTCCTGGTCAGGTGAACTGGTCATAGACAACGTCTGGACCTAGTAATAGCTTGTAATGAGTTTACCACTTCTGGCTTTTGTTACAGGATAGTATTATTGTTAGTACTACTAGTATTACTTCAACTTCATGAAAGCAGTCTATTTGTAGTTGCAGTAGTCTTTCAGTGATAGGAAGTGACAGTGGGATGATGAATTAGGCCGCATGTTTGAGCGTAGTGGTACATGTGCTAAAATGCCTTGACTTTTTCATTGAAAATGTCCCTTCGATTTGATTCCATTCCATTTACTTTTTCTTAAAAAAAAATAAAGAAAAAGGAAAAGGTTTGTGAAGATGAGATACAGTGCAGGAAGGAAAATATTAGAATATTCACAACAAATACATTGTTCTGCTACAGGCAGATGCCAAATGCCACAAAAACACTTATAACCAGCAAACATTTTGATTAGCACCAGGCCTGTAGAATAACACATACATGAGCTACATCATTTAGGATTGTCATACGCCATGTCATGACATTCGCCTCTCCCTAAAGAAGAGAGATTCAAATATGAAGCCAACTCCCACAGGGATCCCTGGGACTGCAACACAGTGACAATAATATATGCAGAAAAAAAACTATGACTAAAGATCAATGTGGCCACTTATTCCCAGTGACATTATGAAACTATAATATACTCATTAGCTAAAATGCCACAATGAAGAGGGTTCATTGCTTTTAATACTCCTCCATGTGTCTGGATGTATTTAAAGCATTTTTCAATAATTGTGTCACTTGTCCCATAAAAAGGTGTTTGACTGTATCTGTGACGAAATTGGTCGGCTGATGTGACAATTTCACAGGGAATTGTGAGGTTTGAAAAAAGCTTCATTTTGCAGTTACATGTACTGTCTCAAAACCATGTACTATTGTATCATGGACAGGCTAGATACAGTAGTAAAAGTGGTTGAAGGTTTTCCCACATTGTTCATTACATTTTACATGTATGTGACATCCCTTAGGCTGAAGAAATTTAGAGGGTTTTTCAGTACTTCAATACTAATGTACTGTATCTTGTACACTAATATAGTACACAGTCTTTCCATTTGCACAAATAAGCAATTTTGAGGGGTCCTACGGTATAGTATTTAGCATATTGCCTCTCGTCCAAAACATTGTTTCCAAAGGCAGATGATGTTTTCGTCCCAGTCTTTGGGGAGGGATGATTTTATGTATTTGGTAGGCAGTGATAAAGTATGGTAAGCATGATATGACACACAACATTGTTTCTTTATCTTTTCATCCCTCAATAGAGGGCATCTTACCTTTA
The DNA here is from genome assembly GCF_951799395.1 of Argentina silus. NCBI lineage: Eukaryota > Metazoa > Chordata > Actinopteri > Argentiniformes > Argentinidae > Argentina > Argentina silus. Next base: position 26,508,582 of record NC_139655.1, on the reverse strand, counting down.
CAAACCAGTTTTTTTCTGCCTAAGAATCTCTCTTTTGAAAGATATATCTATGCTAGCAAGGTGTATGGGCTTTGAACCGCAGGAACATAACCAGGCATGATGGGAGTACAATACAATAACAAAAGCAATTGTGATTAACATGGACACTCAAAGTACTGTATGTGCTCCCTTTCTTCCCTGCTTTAAAAAAAAGGGAAATGACACCTTTTGTCTTCTATAAACATCTGGATAGGTGTACCAAACAAGCTCTCATTAAAATAGAAGGAGTGTCTTACAAACACATCAACACATCACGTCAACTAAAGGGCTATTGTCAAAGCTTGATTGCTATCATATTGGGTGAAGGATGAGTAAGTATTCACCTATATGTGTTTCCTTCTTTCCTTCCGTCTGCGTGTTTCTGATTGATTATTGTGACAGTCATCTCTATTTTAAATCATAACATGTTTGTTAATGTGTGTGCTACAGGTCAAATGTATTGCATTGGCCATATTCCACCATTTTGTGGAAGATTGTTTCAAGAATTGCATTTCCATAGCTCTTTGACCAAAATCCTGTGTTTGCTCACCAAAGAAAAATGGTCTATACTCTTGGCTTCTACTGAGAATATTCATTCATTGAATGGTTTAGTTGCTGTACAGAGGCCCCTTTCAAATCAATACACCTGAGTCAATGCCAATGCTCTCCGGTATACAGTACTTCACACATTTCTGCATAAGTTCAGGCATCTTGAATATCTTTGTATCTTTCTGTCTCTTTTTTTTTTTTTATCTCATTGAATATATGTAAAAGCAAATGCATATTCTATTTTTTTTCTTCAGTCCCTTAGTCCTCTACATTCATATTAATATTCTCAACATACTATTGAGAGACACTCTGTGTCAACTGTTTTGTTTTGTGTCAACTGTATTGTTTCTACAGAGATGCATTCAAGTGTACACGCACTACCACAAAAAAGATAGTGTTGATTGTGTAATCTACTCATCATCTGCATGTCCATGCATTAACGAGGACATCAGAAAACCATACCTTAGCTATAAAAGCTCCCCCATTTTATTCCCTGCCACTGAATTGACAAAATATTCAAGTTATTCATGGAATGCCAAGTGTGAGTTTTGTATGCTGAGCGCTGGCAGAAACTGAGTTGTATAATAGGGTGCTTCAACAGTCTTCCCAATGCATCATAATCATGCGCTTGTCTCCTGGTAATGCTAATTGGATCGAACTCCAGATACAGACACCTGGGTTTGCTGTGTGTGTGTGTATGTGTGTATGTATGTGTATGTGTGTGTGTGTGTGTGAGAGTGTTTGTGTGTGTGTGAGTGAGTGAGTGAGTGAGAGCGGGTGGGGGGATGGGGGACGGGGACAACGACGACTCACTCACTGGGTTTGAATATTGTACATTGGCAACAGTAATTAATGTGTCTAACTGTATCTTGAGTGATACATTCCCTATAAAAGTCATGTGCCAAGATGGCGGCGTGCACGCATCGCGACGCTCGGTGTCTCTCCAGAGTTTGCGAATTAGTGGTTATTTGCTTGTTTATTTCAAGTATTCTCGCTAAAAACAGTTTAGCGTACATATCGTACAGCCGACGAGAACTTTTGGACATCGGTTCCGGCATTCCAGACATCTTTATCAACGCAATACCTGAGATTGCCAAAACAGCGGGACCAGCTAACTCCGCTACACTGACCGGAAGCAACCCCTTTTTTCATACTGCATTCTATTTATTCTGCTTATAATGTTACTGCTAATACATATACTGCTTACACTGCACTACTTATACTTATACTATACTGCACTACTTATACTGCTCATATACTGCACTACCTGTATATATTGTTCACACGGCACTTTTCTGCTTTTTTGCACTTCTGGTTAGACGCCAATTGCATTTCGTTGTCTCTGTACTTGTACTCTGCGCAATGACAATAAAGTTGAATCTAATCTAAAACTGGGCATGTTTACAAGGCCTACTATATGTGGAATTAGCTTTGCTATCCATGTCTTTGTTAGTCTTCTGTACGTTGAGTTAGCTTAGCTCCGTGGTCTATATTAGGGGTATTGGAGTGCTATTAGCATGTAACATCAGCTAGTCCATCTCTTCCCAGTCCAGTCCACTGATTGACAGTTAAGGTCTTTCCAGAGTGCCCTCTCATCAGCAAAGGGTAAAGAAGTCTGACACACTCCGTCAGCCCTCCGTCTGGACTGGTGGGTGACCCGTCATGATGTGTGTGTATGGATGGAGACTAGATTCCCACACACAGCTTGGATGGATGGATGGAGGGATAGATAGATAGATAGACAGAGGTGATAGGTGATGTAAGGCAACCAGGTGGTCTTAGCAGAAAGCAACAGGGTCAAGCCCCCTGTCACAGAGGAGTGGCAAAGTAAACATGCATATAGCACTCCAATATCCCTGTTAAAATACAGTACAGGATAGAATTGACACGCTCCGCTGCTTTTCCCCCTTCATGTGGCACCAAACATGATTTCTGTTTTATTGGGCTGCTCGTGTTGCTGTTCCCCTTGTCGATCAGAATCTGTGTCTGTCTAAGAGAGCCCAGCTCTCCAAGCTCAATAGAGGGATGAAGGGTTGCATTAGGAAAGAGTCTGTGCTGCTGCAGTAAGAGGTGTGCGTGCAGTCGTGCATGTATGTGTGTGTGTATCCCTGCTCACGTGTGAGTACGTGCTGAGTGTAGTCAGATGAGGTAGTGCTTGAAACAGATGATTTCTCACTGCTGCTCAATAGATCAGGGCATGGCAGGGCAACTGGGCAGATGGGCAGGAATCCATCCAACGAGGAGAGAGCCAGTTGTTGAGCAAGCCACACTCCCGCACCAATGCCCAGGTCATACAGCCACAAGAAAGCCTCAATAACACCAGGGCAGTTCCATGTAAAAGGGCCCATGCGGACAAAAATTTGAAATTCATCAGAGCATATCAAATTGGGTGTCAAATAAAAGCTATATTTTTGGGAAATGAAGTAATTTCTCAACCATCTTCAAACATATCGAAAAGCATCAGAAAAAACATAAATTAATATCAACACTTATATTTCATTTTGAGGAAATGGTTTGGCTTCTCTAAATTTAAGAATATGTGCAAAAACAAGTCTACCTATACTTCTTACTTTACAGAAGTGTAAGATATTTTAAAATTTCTCTGCCTCATGAGGAGCGAGGATAACTACATTGAACAAAAGTAAGAAGTATAGGTAGACCTCCCAAATACTTGTTTTTAAATAATGTTTTTACTGATATCAATTTAGTTTCTGAATTAATAACATATTAAAACTGATCATTATGTTACTAAATCGGTAACAGAATGACCATATCAAATCGGTAACGGAATTACTGATATTGAATTGGCTACACTTACTTATTGTACAGGTTGTAAAAGGGTTCTTCAGCTGTCCCTGTAGGAGAACCCTTTAAGGAACCCTTTTGGGTTTCATGTAGAACCCTTTTCATTGTTGTTGAGTATAGTAGGGAAAGAAAAACCATCAAACACTACATAGGTAGCTCAAGGAACTTCATGTTGCACACTTCTACCAAAAAGACAGCAAGGGATTTGTCTTGATCATGAAAGAGCGCACTGACACATATGGTGTGGGGTCACTAAAACTGATTCTTAGGATTCTTCCCATACCGGTTGCAGACAATAAAGAATGTTTTAATTTTGCAGAGGCCATCTCTGAGGAAAACTAGGAGCAAATTGGGTGTCTCTGTGTGTGTCTGCACATGACACAATACATACTTGTATTTATTTATTTAGAATCAGCTTTTTTGTGCCAAAAGGGTAGGCTATTTTCTTTTGCTATAATGGAGGAAAAAAACATTGAAAACCACAAATGTCATTGATTTAAATCACATTAAATTAAGTTTTTCAAAGGCAGATGTACTTTTCCTGTGTTTTGTAAGTTTTTATCAGTTTCCCTTTTTAATGTTCTATCTGACCACTACCATCTCAATCTCTCTCTCTCTCTCTCTCTCTCTCTCTCACACACACACCACACACACACACACACACACACACACACACACATATCCCCATCCCATGTCTTTATATACCAAGTTTCCACCATTATTTGTTTATTAAAAGCAATTATATGTTAATGTTCCTTTTTTTCCTTTTTCTGGTACCTATACTTCAAAGTATTCAGTTCGATGGGTTGACACCTGGTACCACATAACTTGATTGATTTTGTTGTAATGAATCCCAAAGTACCTAACCAATAATTCATATGATAAGCGTGATTTCCATTCTACAATGGTATTAAGTAGGTATGTACGCACTGTAAAAGAGTGCTACGGATATGCAGGCAACATTGGAACAATATTGCAATGGGTGAATAACTTGACTCCTACTCTGTATCCTCTGTGATCCATTTGAGAGGAGAATATCACATTAGATTACTGGGCAATGTTGACATTCATATCATTTTCAGCCGATACAGAAAAGTGTGTGCAACAGCAACTACATGGCATTCTCTTATCACTTCTCTGATTTCTCCTGACAAGACTATATTCCCAGGCATTCTGAGCTAGGAGGAAGTTTGCTGAGAAAGCAACATGCATTTCAGCATCTCATCTATCTATAGACTGCATCAACAGTGCTATTCATATCTCCGCCTCCTGAAACTGGCATAAACTTCCAGCCGGGGAGGTGGGCACAGTATCACCCACCACATCACACTCTGCTCCTCTGTTCCCCACTCCCATCCACAGAGTGGTGGAGAGGAGGAGGAGGCAGGGGGTGAGGTCAACCCTGTGCCATTAGCTGTGGCGTCGGTGTCAGGGGAGAGGCTCCATAAATAAACAAATAGAAAAATAAAAATAGGCCAGGTACTTAGCAGTGTAATGAGACAGCTGCGCCCATCCGGAATCGATGCACTCCAGAGATGGTAATCACTACAGCTTCCTTAACAGTGTCTTAATTGGATGTCAGTCAGTTACACCACTCAGAACCTCTGTAGGTGTGTGTGTGTGTGTGTGTGTGTGTGTGTGTGTGTGTGTGTGTGTGTGTGTGTGTGTGTGTGTGTGTGTGGTAGCACTCACCGGTCATTAACATTGATTTTTCCGGGGGGCCCTCTCTTTCTCGCAAATAGCCATAATTCCCCTCTCATGGTCTTGGTCACCGCAGGCGAACAAGCCAGGGCCCTGCTCCACCTGCATAAAAGATGGCAGCCATCGATTGGGGCATCCGGACGGCCCCTTCTGAGGATGCCCCTGTCGATGTGATCATTCGAGGTAAGTTGCGAGCCCCCCGTCCAATTAAGGAACAGACCCATAATCAGCGAGGCTTATGCCTCTGTCATTTGTTAGGTGCTTCTGTTTAACTGTACAACAGTTATTTAGATATTTTGTCTGCTCTTGTTCATTACAGAACACACAGAGATAGTTGTTTTAGGGTATGGTAGAGGTGAGTGCGCTGATATGCAGGTTTGAGGAGATATGTATATGTGCGAACAGTATGTGTGTCAGTTCATGACATGCGTGTTAAGTGGATTTCCAAAAGCACAGTTTGAGTTTGTATATGTGTGTGTGCGCGAGAGGTTAATAAACGACCATCACAAATGCACAGCCTATCACTTAAGACACAATTGCTCCATGATAATCTGTCTCATATTCAGTTGCACCTAGCAAGAGTATAATACCGTAGGCATTGGCTGGAAGGTATAACCAAACCAGATTGTCCTCGCAAAGCCACAGTTGATGTTGTTGTGCTGTGTGACAAAGTTATTATTTGAAGTCGGTGTTGATTTAATACTGTGAGACAAGAAAGGTGCTGTATTGAATCACGTTCATTATGTTAGGCATCGTGTCTTTTGGCTGCCTGCGACTCAAGCAAACAGGCCTGTACGAACACACACACACACACACACACACACACACACACAAATGCCCCCTGCCAGATTCACTGCTTACAGTACACACAACTAACTCTGGTTATCTCCTTCTTTAGTCATGCAGTCTAATTCCATTGTGATCAGCTCATTATCATAGAATGGACAGAGGCTAGTTAAATCATATAATTTTCCCCTTTGGAGAGTATTTGCATATATGCATATCACGGTTATTAAAACAACACTGGCATTTCAAAAATACAATAGGAAGAGGCCTGGAATTAATTCGCCAAAGACAACAAACAGACAAACGAAAAAGGGAAAAATTGCTTTGCAGCTGTGCGTTTTCAAAATAGAAACCCAGGTCGCTCGAGCTGCAATTAATATTCCAAAACCGTGTTGAACTGCCACCGATTATTTCAAGTGCTGTTGTTTTTGCTGCTGAAGTGGTTTAATCATCTTAATGTTTCAGGGAGAGGCAGTCAATGCCAGAAGTCTTGTTTTTCCACAATAATAAGGCTGAAAAGCTGCAATCCTAAGCACATTAGGGCCAGAATCCCCCCCATCTCCCTCCATCTCTCCTTCTAACTCCCCTCCTCTATATCCATCCATCCCTCCCTCCCTCCCTCCTTCCCTCTCTGCCTGAACCGAACCTGAGACTCATTGTGCCAGACAGCTGTTTTTTGGCAGGTTTCTGTACACCACACTGCCGGCCTATCACGCACTATGCCCACTGTGCCCAGTGGGGAGGATCTGGCATTCTGGGTAATGTGAGCATAATAACACCAACAAAACATCTCATTCCGCCTCTAAATCAGTGTAGCGGATGGGCCGCAGTGTGTGGGATGGAGACAATCCTCTCTCTCTCTCTCCACTCCAAACATTGGATAGGATTCCTGAATAGGTTTTCAAATTATAGGAAGGGAGAAGGACCTGTATGTATAAGATGCATATAGTCTATCAGTATCCTTGTTATACAGTAAACTTCTTCAATTCATTTGACAAATGTTTTTGATAAAGTTTGTTATAAGAAAAAGGGCCTAAGATTGGAAAGGGCCTAAGATTGGCATGTCATATATCTGATGCATGCACAGTGTCAGGGTTGGGGTCAACTCAAATAATAAAAAAATCCTTACTGGAAAGAAATAGCATCTGAATTAGCAGATTGGAGATGGCATTGACCCTTTGCAAGTATATTATTATGGCGCCCAGCCCTGTCATAAAGTAAACCTATCTGGTTTCGGTAACATTTCTGTGTTTTCTTGGTATTGAAAAAGTGCCTTATTTCCATCGGATATATTACAGCTTTCATTACCTCATAAACACACTGGCCCACATTTGATGTCTTTGTGCTTTTTATGAGGTTATTCTGCCCTGAGCATCGATATCATCATCTTTTATTGCATCTCCTTTGTCCATTTCCTTTGTAGTCATGGCATTCGAAACAAGGCTTTGGAATTGGCATGACTATTTTCACTCTTTATTTGGCTTATACAGTACATTACAAATGAATGATGACTGAGTAAAAAAACAAACAAAGATGTATGTAAATTGGGAGATTGTTGTGAACAAAAAACACATTTAGGATTGAAAACTGCAATTCCATGAAAAGGCAGAGAGCCGCTTGTGTCTTCCATTACATGCTTCTTTCTTTTTCTCACTTTAACTAGGTTGTGTCAACTCCTGTTTACAAACATCCTCTCAACAGTGGCCTTTTTCACACTGTCTTCTGTTGTCATGGTACTGTACAGTACCTGTTAAAGAGTTCATGTTGTGGCTGAAGGAGAGGTCTACCTGGTATGCTTTGTTGTGGACGTCAATCAACAATGTATTTTTAAAATGCCACCTTTGTGAGTCAACACTAGCGGGCATCGTGCCTCCATCTTGGGTGGCATCTAGCGATGTCATTTGAATAAATGTCAGTGCTGCTGAGCAGACAGAATGGAAGATGTCACCTATTATGTTCATTGACAACACATTAAGATGTTCACCTCACGAAACCACAGTATGTTGTATGTGCCGGTGGTAGCCTGCTACAGCGTCCCCCTACCTCATGCAATTAACAGCTTTCCACCTTGTTCTGACACAGGGCAACTGGGGGGAGGAGCTCCGGGGGAATGGCTCAGAGGGACTCCTCAACTGCTGCATACTAATGTATACTCCACTGTTTCCCTCCCTCCCACATCCTTCTTTTTATCTCTCTCTCTATTTCCTTACTCTTGTTCTCTTTTCTAAACACTCACTCTCTATATTCATTGTCTGTAGCTTTCACACTCTTTCTCTCTCTCCATCCCCTCTCTTTCTCATATCAAATGTCTTTACTCCACTCTTTACAGTACATTCTGACACACAGAAACTTGACACAGTGTCCTCAATGCAGTGTCGCTTTGTGGCAAATTTAAAGTCATCACATACATTAGGACAGGTTGACCACGAAGAAAGAATGATATGTTAGCCTCAGTTTATATCTAGCCAGACACGATTACCTAATTTATTGTTTTACAATGCAACAAAGCTGTATTCTTCATGCTACAGTGTGTGGGTACCACTCAATGTATTGACTCATACATACTCCCTGCAGAACAGCAAAAGCTCATGCACTGTCCAGGGTCCTGAACCAACCCCATATACTGTAGTGTACCAACTCTGTCTTCACAGCTTACTCTGTACAGTACCTACTGTCTATGGTTAAAGGTGTAGCAAGTTTTGCGTGTTGCTGCTGTCTTTGGCGACACTGGAAATCAGAAAACATACAATATGCTATGTTTTTCTAATAATTGCAAATGTGTGCATCTCCACAAAATGTACACATGGTACGTCAAGGCCAGTGCTCGGCCATGACATCAGCTTTTCAAAAGCGCCTTGTCTGGACAAAAACCGCGCTCTCCAATGAAAATTCTTTATCATGCGATCTCATTTCTTGAGCGTTACTGATTTATCATGGCCGTTAAACAGTATTTTAAAGCTCAAATCTACATGCTGGACTGAGACAATTGTCTACTACTGCAGCACAGCAAAGGCTCACATTCAAATGAGAGCACTAGCATTGAGGCCTCCCCCATATAGTGCAACCCTCTGTACACTGCTAACTCTCAAAGCCTTTTCCAATTGCTCTTGGTTTTGTTACATTCATTGGCCTCCCATGCTGTGCAAGATTGGCTCTCTTTACACCCAGCTTTGAAATGGAAACTGAGTGCATGGCTGGACACGGCTTCAGGTCAAAGGTCGTTGCTCATTTCCGAGCAAGATCCATATCTGAGCGTACCCCCTGAGATCACTCCGGTCTACGGTGAGGAGTCTCTCAGAAGCACCCACTCTCTATCGTTTGACCTTCCTTTCATTAAGCCGTGACTCCCAAATCTCCCTCTGTCAGAGGTCAGTTGATGGGGCGGCGACAGCCACGTGACCATTTACTCAGCTCCCTCATACTTCATTACATTGTGATTTACAGGATGAATGGCATTAGTCCATATCTTTCTTGAGGAATACCATTTTTTTAAGTCAACTTTTACAACATACTGCCTCTGCTGTTGTGATCAAGGAATATTACACTGTGATTCTCCAAAGCTTAACTCTTGGAAATGTGCTGAATTTGCACACTAGCCTAGCCATAATCCTCTCATATTGGTGTGTTTCCTTTTTCTTCCAGTTCAGGTTTCACATCAAACAGCACTAATTTATGTTGCTGCATAAGGTGCATTAAGTACGATCTGTGGTCACATTGTACATTACTAGTCTACTTATGTTAGGGGATATCCACCTTCATTATGTATATGACTCTTGACAATCCTCCAAGATTAGGTGTATGTGTGACAGCAAAAGCGTGGGCGGGCAGATTGAGCCGAAAATGGAATTGGGTACTGTAGGTAGAGAATATGCAAGGTTAGGCTTTCCCCCTACTCTCTCCCCTCCATCTACATGATATTGTTATATATTAAACTGTAAGTAATGATGGAGCTCAAGTAAATTCCAGTCAGCGATAATAAAAAAGCCTAGAGGGGATTTTTAAAGGATTCCAAGTGGCAGGAGTATGAAAATGTAGAGCAGGCCCAAACTGCACCCTGTGTTGGTGGGGTGTTTTTTTTAGCTTTTAGGGGTGCAACATCATTTTCCTTTCATGTCAATGCTAAGTAGGAAAAGATCACCAAAAGACGGCCTAATACCTACAAATCTGTGTTCTTATGCAGTGCAATATGAATGTGGACCGACGACACTGGCTGTCACTGGCCATGAATTCTGAAGCCATGGGAACGCTCAAGTGCCATGGAATTTCACAACACCACCACTCAGTTGTGTGTATTTGTAACCTGAATGGGGTGTTCAGCCTAAATATTAGTGTGTATTGTCAATATTTGTTTGTCAATCTATTTTTTGTTGCTGTTGTCATGTAATAACTTTTACATTTGGGAATGGATGGAGCCTGAAATAAAAGATTAAGATAAACAAACATACTTCATTCTCTAAGGACACAATTATGTAAGAGCTATAGACATGTACTGTATGGGGGCATAATTACTGTCATTGCATTTGTAAAAGGTACTTATTATGTTGTTTTTTATTAAGTATTTGTTTCAAAGTTTGTCTGAGAGGCACATTTTTATAGATAAGATAATTTGAGATAAAGGAAAACATTTTTCTAAAATGGATTTGCTTTGCACAAGCTGTGAGAACATTTCATGTTCTCCTTAAGTGAATTTGAAATATTGTAACAGCTTGTTAAGATTTTCCTATATATTAAAATGTTCTCCCTCATTATCACTATATGTAGATGGTGTCTTTGTCTTTGCAGCTCTGAGCATGAGAGATTTCATTAAAGTTACTGCTTAATTATTTGTAGGTGTTGAAATTTAATTAATGAAAGGGTAGGCTGACTTCATTATTCTGACATGTTTTAGGCTCTCAGGATAAAAGTGAGAGATCTCATTTAGCAAAGATATGTTCTGTGAACAGTTTTCCCCCTTTCCTACTCTCCCCTACCTGTCTCTTCCACAGCCGCTAAACTTACACTTTGCCATCCATCATCCGAAGCAGTGTCGAAAAAGTTGACAGCCTGATTTTTGTCTCTGATCCACACAGGCAGTCTCCTTCAACTAAAAAGAAATGTGGCCACTGACACAGAAAAAGCCCCTGTATGCTGATATGCAGTTTCATGCATATGAACAGTTGCACCGGTTGTTTTGAATCGTATGTTGAATAAGAGAAAGTTAAGGAGATCATCTCTAACTTTATCTATTTGCGTTGACGATCACAATGTATACAGACCATCTTTATCATATCAGATAAACAATTGCCTATGAATTACTGCTCACAATAACCGCCCACCTTTAGAAGGAATCCTGTTACTTCATTTAGTGTGGTGAGTTCATTTACTGGGGTTAATTCATAGTTTATATCCTTCAGTACAAATGCATTTGCAATGTCTCAGAGTTGGCCAGGATTACTGTACACTAGCAAACAGCTTGCTTTGCCACCCACACGTCGCTGGTTTGAATCGTGCAATGGACAACAAATATGTAAGCTATAATCAACGATGAGGTGTGCGATTACAGCAAAATAATCAAAGCCATGGAGGTGTAAAACAGCCCGAGGCACAGCCGAGCACAACTTCCGTGAAGTTGATTATTTTCCTATAACCGCATAGCCTAGAGTTCATTATCCCGCTTATACTACCATTACTACAACAAAATGAGTGCATCATTTATTTGTTTGCAAAAAAAGTAATTGTCACCTGGCAAACTTGTTATAATATTTTGACTAGGTTTGTTTTGTTTCTAGGCATGTTAGTTTGTATCCGTATTAGTTTGGTTAATGCCGAGTGCAATAGAACATGCAGTAACGGTTTCAAATACATTGCAAACCAAAGAGGACACTATCCTTACCAATGGCATGACAACAAAGCAGCCTTGTTCATTCACAAATTTGTCCCCCTGCCTCTGACACTGACTGCCCACTAGCCACCAAACCAAAAGTGGAGATACAGTACACTATTAAACGCTTCGGTGAGATAGCCATATGTTAGCAATCCAACTGTGTGGGCTATACAATTATTGACATCATGTGGAGTGCCTTTTAACACTTTTAATTCAGCTCATAGCTAGCCATCTAGCTTTTTATTTTAATATTTATTTATTATTATTTATAATTTTATAATAATTTTATTTATTCTAATATTATTTTATTGTTGTTGTTAGCCAGCCTGATGTAATTAACACAATATTGTTAAGATCATAGCTAATAAACCCAGGCGCGGAACACAGTCAATATAAAATAATAGGGTATTTAATGAGGGAATAGAAGGGAATGGGAAAAGCAGGGTGGAATGGCAAACGGGGTAGGGCAGGCAGGTAGGCAGACAGACTGGGCTGGTGGGACACGTTGGGCAGGCAGGGCAGGTAGACTTGGCAGGCATGGCAGGCGGGTAGTGCAGGCAAGCAGGATGACGGGTGGACAGGCAGGCAGGTGGATAACCAGATGAAAGTCTTGGATAAGACCCGGGTCCAGGATCTGGGTGCGGGGGACGCACATGTGCTCCTCGGGACCGTAACCCTCCCAATCCACCAGATATTGAAATTGAGAGTAAGAAAGTGAGATTTCTGTGATCAGTCCACACCATGAAAGGCTGATCAGCTCCCTCCAGCTAATGCCACCATTCCTCCAGAGCCATTTGGACGGCAAGCAGCTCCCGGTTGCCAACTTCATAATTCCTTTCTGGGGGAGAGAGAAGATCGCACAGGGATGGAGCTTGTTGTCAGAAGGGGACCACTGAAAGGACAGCCCCTACCCATGTGTCTGAGGCATCCACCTCCACTACGAACTGTAGCGCTGGGTCAGGTTTTCCGAGGATTGGAGCAGAGACGAACCAACGCTTGAGCTCATTGAAAGCAGCCTCAGCCTCAGGCGTCCATAGTAGTAGTGGAGGTGAGAGCAGTGAGCGGGACCACAATGCGGCTGTAGTTCCGGATGAACCTGCGGTAGAAGGTTCATCCAAGAAACCACTGTAATTGCTTGAGGCTGGTCGGTGTAGGCCACTCTGCCACAGCGGACACTTTGGTCGGATCCATACACACTTGTCCCGGGGTGATAACATATCCCAGAAATGAAACGGTGGAGACATGAAACTCACACTTTTCTGCCTTAACAAAAAGCTTATTCTCCAGCATGCATTGCAGGACTTGGCAAACGTGCAGTACATGTTCCGAGAGGGATTGAGAAAAAAATCAGAATGTCATCCAGATAAACATAAACAAATTGGTTCAGCATGTCATTCAGAACATCAGTAACCAGGGCCTGGAAAACCGAGGGGGCATTAGTTAATCAAAAACGCATCACTAAATACTCAAAATGTCCAAGGGGTGTTACGGTTCCCCCTCCCAACCGACCCTCTGGCACCACCTCGAGGCAGCGGCGGTCATCACTGGAGCGTCTCCCCAGTCAACAGCGCACCTGGACCCGATCGCCAATCAGCACACCTGCGACCCATCCCCAATCTAAACCCTACATAAACCCTGCCTGATCTTGACTCCAGTGCCAGATCGTACTGTGTCCCATGGTAACCCTTCGAGTATTCTTTTACGCTTCTAGCCCTAGATTACCTCTCTCTCGAGTATCCTGTGTTTGTTTGTGTTGTCACCACGTTCCCTTGTGTCCACATCCAGATACCCCGTCCTCCCTGGTGTTTCCCCTGGTCGACCCTTCCACAGACCTAGCCCCCTCCCCGACTACTGGACCTCCCGGCTTCCTGACCATCTGCTCGTCTGACTACCCGCCTGCCTGCCGAACCCCTGCTCATCTGACTACCCGCCTGCCTGCCGAACCCCTGCTCGTCTGACTAACTGCCTGCCTGCTACCATCTCTGAGCGCCGTCATTTGATTCCGCTGACGTTCTAGTGTAACAAGGGGGGTGTTAAATGCCTTTTTCCACTCATCGCCCTCCCGGATGCGGACTAGGTGGTAGGCGTTGCGTAGGTCCAGTTTAGAGAATGTGGACGCCCCATGGAGGGGGACGAAAGCAGAGCTGATAAGAGGCAGAGGGTACTTGTTCTTGACTGTGATGTTATTAAGCCCATGGGAATCAATGCATGGCTGAAGTGATCCATCCTTCTTACCGCAAAGAAAAACCCCGCACCCACCAGGGAGGAGTAAGGACGAATGACACCTGCAGCTAGAGAGTCCCGAATATATGTCTCCATTGCCTCTCGTTCCGTCCGGGAGAGATTGAACAGCTGACTACAGGGCAGGGAGGCACCAACCGGAATGTCAATAGCGCAGTCATTGGGACGATGCGGTGGCATGGACGAGGCATGGTGTTTGATAAACACAGGAGCGAGGTTGTGGTATTCCTGTGGAACAGAGGAGACATTGATAGACTCAAGTAGGGGCAGTGGGTCAGAGATAGAGGGAGCAGGGGCCAAGAACAGACAGTGTGAGTGGCAAAAATCACTCCAGGAGCGAACCTTACACGAAAGCCAGTCCATTTGCGGGTTGTGTTTCTATAACCAGGGGAAACCGAGCACAAGAGGGGAGCGGGGACAGTCGATAATATGAAATCTGATATGCTCTTGGTGATTACCTGACAGTAAGAGACTTAACGGTACAGTCCAGGAATCGACAAGGTCGATCGGCATCCCGTTGAGGGCCTTGGCTTCCAGGGGGCAATCCAGGGCTTCGAGATCAATGCCCATCAATGCCCTGTCTGGCAACCTCCCGGTCGAGGAAACTCTCATCATCCCCAGAGTCAATGAGAGCCAAGAGGGGCAGAGACTGGGATCACCACACAAGGGTGGCATGGAGATGGGGACGGGAGAGAGAGGAACAAACAGCTCGGCTCGCCAGTATCTCTCCTATTACTGACAAGCCGACCCTTTTCCAGAGCGACCAGGACAGGTGGGGCAGGTGGCAATCAGGTGCCCACCCTGGCCGCAGTACAGGCAGGCTCCTTCCCTGAGGCGACGAACCCTATCCTCTGGGCTCTACCCAACTGCATGGGCTCGGGGTCGGAGTGGTTGGGGGAAACTCGGTGGAACTCTGAACCTCTTGGAGGCGGAGTGGGCGGAGTCACTGACGGGAACGGGATGGACGACTGTGCCTTGGTGGACCTCTCCCTACGGCGCTCACGGAGACAGTCTAAATGAATGGCAAGGAAAATGAGTTGGTCGATATCTGGCGGCTCATCGTGGGACGCCAGCTCATCCTTTATGGTGTCGCTCAAGGCGTTCCAGAACGCACCCTGGAGAGCCTCATCATTCCATCCGCTCTCACCAGCGAGAGTCCGGAACTCAATGGCTAGGGAGGCCACGCTGCGAGAGTCTTGGCGAAGGGAGAAGACTCGCTGGGCTGCGTCCTTGCCTTGGACGAGGTGGTCAAAAACCTTTCGCATTGCCTTGGTGAAATCGGCTTAAGAAGAGCAGATTGCCGACTCTCTCTCCCAAATAGTGGAGGCCCAGGCGAGCGCAGCTCTGAGATCTGAGCAGATAAGCTATGCATGACCAGTCGGGGGAATAGTGACTGAAAAAAAGCCTGACAGGAACCTAAATTGCCATCATAATGTTCAGGCGCAGGGACAAAAGGTTCATGAACAAGGGGGGTAGCACTAAGTTGGACTAGGGGCTGTAGGGTGTGTCTGGGAGGTGGAAGGGTTACAGAGATTACTGAGGGAGATGGACAACTCTCTGAAGCTATGTGAAATGTCAGTGCCCTTTCCTGTTGCCCCAGATGGACATCCTGGCTGGCGGGTAGTGCTGACAGGCAGGCAGGTGGATAACTGGGTCACGGTCCTGGATCATAAAGAGATAATGATCAGACTGTGTACAAAAACACTAGGACTTAAGAATCAATATGAGACTAAGAGGCCGAGAACGAGACTAACTTGGAAACAACAAACAGTGATCTGGCGAAGAGTGGATGGGAAGCTGGGGTTTAAATACAGCGAGGTGATGAGCAGTTGACCAATAGGTGAGCAGAACAAGCAGGTGGAGATGATGAGTGACATGGAACCGGAGCCTGGCTACGCCCACATACAACACAAACAGACAGACAGGAGAGAGGGAGGAACTGGCACAGACTAGGTGGAAGTGGAGGGCGTGACAAATAGTTTGTCTATCACCGCCAAGTGCAAGCTGTTTAATTAGAAGACTGTGTTGCATTTGATGCATGCAGACTTTTTTGTTTGATTGTGAGTGAACATACAGTAGGGTGTTTCTTGAAAGTTACTCTTTGACGATAAGGAGTAATGGGAAGGAAAGAAATGTGTGCATCTCACTGTTAGTAGCATGCTTTCATCCCCTGAATTCAACCCCAGGTGAGTCTCATCTTCTCAGCAGGTGTCTGCTCGAGCGAATGCCCTGGCGCCTGGACTGTCTCACTGTGTGCTTGGTGAGATCCCAAAGCTAGAGGCACAGAACAAAGTGAATCAAAAGTGACAAGAGTTTTGTGACTTAAAGGGGCAATATGTAGCTTTTTCTTCTTGAAAATATCACTTAAAAACCATGCTGAACCATTACTTATGATGCATTGGTCATTTGTAACTAACAAGACCCTGCCCTTCTGCCTGAATTTGCTTTTCCAAAATGTTCAGGACTTTTCTAGGTTGCTATGGGGCGTGTTACCTGCAACTTGATTGTGTGTGGCTCATTGGCTAGCTACTGCATGGAAGCCGCAAGCATAAGTGTCGCAGTATGAATTAACACTTCTCAAACTGAATAACGGCTGCATTTTCAACCACAAAAATCCATTGCTCGTTTTAAGGTCATGTTACTAAGACATTTGCTGGACAAAAACAACATATTAATTGTTTCAGTTTAAAGTAGTCTGCATTGAGAGAGGGGAGGGAGACACTCTGAATTGTCATTGCAATTCCCCCTTGCAGTCAAAAGAGGGCAAATCCCTGCATATGTGCCTGTAAGTGTGGATAGTACAACTAGGTAAACTGTCTGTGTCATCGTTACAGCTCTTGTTGGTGTTTTTAGGTGGGAACAAATCCACAATTCTATTCTATGTAACCTGTTGTATGACTGGATATGTTAATAGTTATTTCATTACCAATTACTGTGGGAAAATATGATATTTCTTGTGGACATGAAGGGGTTGTTCTGCCCCAAGAATGACCTTTTCTTAGCACTCATTTACATAGATCAGCAAAAGCTTCACGAAAACAAAAATATTTGCTGTGGCAGGTTTAATTTCAATCCCTCTCTCCAGTCTACACAGATCGGGCCCCAATTTGATTGAGCAAATAGTGCTAAGCAGAGCAAAACATACCTTACAACTCAGTATACTCTACAGTATGATTTTAAGCATACCTTGTTGTTAACAATGTTTCTTAGAAAATGCTGATTATTCAATCAGAGTTTTAGTAAACAGCCTGACAACACATTTGCATGTCATGGAAACACTAGCCGTTTATTTATCATTGCGTCTATTACAAATATGAAGGTAAAAATGTCTTTATTCCCATTGTACAAGTTTTTGCGCATGCAAATTAGGGCTCCTAGTGTGCCAGCTAGTCACTATTTCACAATATGTGCTACCATGATATCAGAGAGAGAGAGAGAGAGACACACACACACAGACACAGAGAGAGCGACGGTTCTCTCCAGCTTCACTGTGGGCCGTTCATACAGTATTAAACCAGAGATGGCCCTGCAGCCCCCCAAACCCACCGAGGCGATGCCACAGACTGCCTTTGATGTCAGGGGGCTGAGGGGGGAAGGGAAGAGAATGGAGGGAGGGAGGGAGGGTAGGCCGCAGCTGTTTTGGCCACTCCACTGTCACAGCTGACAGTGTGCAAGCCAACAATAACTTCTTCTCTGTAGTTCAACACCACCCCCCATGGGATTGCTGCCTGCCTGTCAATGCACACTCACTCCAAAGGGGGCTAAGTGAAGCAAAAAAAGATGTAGAATACATACACATAGGCAGGGTGAACCCAGCACAGCTTGGAGTCACTCCCACCCAAAGTCTGTGTTTTAGCAAACGTCAGTGTCAGACATTGTTATTTTCTCTAATTGGATATGGTACGAGAGCTCAGCGTCTGTGAGCTTTAAGAACCAAGGCATTATTTGTAGACACAGACAGCTGAAAGACTGCAATGTACTTAATATCCTATGTCATCGATTCATCCACGGCACGTCTGGCCATGGTGTAACGTCTTATGGTGTGCGTCACAAGCTTGACTTCTATCTGTCTTTATTCTCTCTGTGGAAGCATCTCATGTGGGGTGCTGTTTTGTAACGTTGCCACGGGAGTCAACTTGGCCACGTTCGTTAGCTCGAGCTGCTGCCGCTCACACCTCAGTGTTCTGTGATGAAGCGTTCTGCATCTTCACCGTGGGTGGTATAGTCTGCAGTTCATGCTAATTCCTCCCTGACGCAAACTCGAGCGTGAATCAAGCGTGTGAACAGATTGACAGTGGCATGAATGTCCTTGGATTTTTGCAGAGTTGGCGGTCTTTTTTACCAGGACGTTGTCCGCTGAAAGACAACTTATTTTGGATGCACCTGATTGGATTGAATCCCCCTACCTGGTATCAAAGGCCCTGTTTTTTTTTTACCAAGGCTATTTGTACTGGGGATAACAATGGGATCCCATTCTTACACTAACTAAGCATGTGTAAGATTCAGACCAGGGATTCATACCACTGTGATGAAGAGTCTGCACCTATATGATTGTTTATAGAGTGCAAGTGACAAAAGCTATTCATTATTGATTGGGTTTTGGATTTACGGATTTCCCAATCATTATGTCTCAGGTTTGTCAAACAGTACATCTAGACCACATAAAAGCAGAAATTACATTTACATTTACATTTATGGCATTTAGCAGACGCCTTTATCCAAAGCGACTTACAACAATACATATGATTAAGTAAGTGAATCATCTATCTAACAGTCATCATAAGACAAAGTAATCAATGCTCACACCAGGGGCCATAGGCAGTCGTAATGCCAGTAGGCTATATTTTATTTATTTATTTACCAGCCACTTTATTAGGTACACCTGTTCAACTACTTGTTAACGCAAATATGTAATCAGCCAATCACATGGCAGCAACTCAATGCATTTAGGCATGTAGACATGGTCAAGACGACCTGCTGAAGTTCAAACCGAGCATCAGAATGGGGAAGCATGGTTGTTGGTGCCAGACGGGCTGGTTTGAATATTTCAGGAACTTCTGATCTACTGGGATTTTCACGCACAACCATCTCTAGGGTTTACAGAGAATGGTCCGAAAAAGAGAAAATATCCAGTGAGCGGCAGTTCTCTGGGCGAAAATGCCTTGTTGATGCCAGAGGTCAGAGGAGAATGGCCAGACTGGTTCGAGATGAAAGAAAGGCAACAGTAACTCAAAGGTTGGTGGTGGTGGTGTATTGGTGTGGGGGATATTTTCTTGGCACACTATGGGCCCCTTTGTACCAATTGAGCATTGTTTAAACGCCACAGCCTACCTGAGTATTGTTGCTGACCATGTCCATCCCTTTATGACCACAGTGTACCCATCTTCTGATGGCTACTTCCAGCAGGATGTCACAAAGCTCACATCATCTCAAACTGGTTTCTTGAACATGACAATGAGTTCACTGTACTCCACTGGCCTCCACAGTCACCAGATCTCAATCCAATAGAGCACCTTTGGGATGTGGTGGAATGGGAGATTTGCATCGTGGATGAGCAGCCGACAAATATGCAGCAACTGCGTGATGCTATCATGTCTCTGTCTACCAAAATCTCTGAGGAATGTTTCCAGCACCTTGTTGAATCTATGCCACAAACAATTAAGGCAGTTCTGAAGGCAAAATGGGGTCCAACCCGGTACTAGCAAGGTGTACCTAATAAAGTGGCTGGTGAGTGTACATATCAATGAATGATTGTGTGGAATTACATGATTCATTTGACTTGAATGCATTTCCCTTTTACTCGTTTACCCTAAAGGCCAGTTTCCCGGACACAGATTAAGCCTAGTCTTAATAACAATACAACATGTCCATTGAAGGTGCATTTTAGTCTAGGATCAGGCTTAATCTGTGTTCAGGAAACCAGCCCTAAATGTCTGGTTCAGACTGTTCCTACCCCCTCTGTGTGTATTTAAATAGAACATCTTAAACAATCAGTCTTTGAAGTTCATTTTTAGACACCCCATGTATTATGAGTGCTTGGTGTTATAAGTCCAGATGTGATGTGCTGTGGAGTGGAGTATCCTATCCTTAATGATTTACAGATTAGACTAATGTGTTTAATGGTGCCCTCTTGCTCCTTTGTTAAAGCTTTTGAATAAGGTCCACAGAAGGCAAATACAAATTTTTCAATATTTCAGTGCTATGTCAAAATTATAGTGATTGCTTTTGAAAGGCACTGTATGATTTGTTGCATTCTGTGTATTTTATCAGAGTTAGTCCCTGTCACAGTACCCTATTAACTGTGTGTGTACTGTGCAGTATGTGTGTGTATTTGCATATAGCACAACATGCTTCATATGTGTGTCTGTGTGTTTGGTGGTCTTTGTCTCGTGTATGTCTGGAGCAAATGAGGATTATATTATAGGTAACGTGTTTTTTTACCAACAGCAATAGCTTAATGCATTTTTGTGTCCCTGTGTGTATGTTATAGTAGCCATACACTCAATAGGGACAGTCTGAATGTGCTTTGGCGAGCAGTTAATTGAAAACACTTGGCCCTGGGGGTAGTAATACTAGCCCCTGCTGCTCAGACTGTTTAATGCAGTGTTCAGTGGGCTGACATGGCCTGTTAGCACCTGCTGAAAAACATTCATGAAGTGTGATGTGCTGAACCTGATGCTTCTGCCCATTTTTCTCTGTGTCGTGAAAATTCTCCTCCCTGTAATTTCGGAACTTTTCTTTACACCTTTACTGCTTCCTCGACAAGGAAAATATTTAGATAGATAATACCAGTAATACCATAACATCTCAATTTTCTCTTGGTATTCTTACCAAGTTGCACCTTGACATTCTGAGAGAGAAGCCATACATAATGGATTGCACACTATCATATGTAGGATTAAGTGTTGCACACTATAATATGTAGAGGGGTATAGGCCGTGTATTTCTGGAATGTTTACTGCTCGATAGGTCACCTAAACGCTCATGCCCCTCACTGTCATTGTAAATCCATGGACATATTTCAATTAAGTTGACTGGAGCTCTGCAACATCCAAAATATGATTCCCAAACAGATGGAATTGCCTTTTGTTTCAGTATTCATGAACTACATTCAAAGCATCCCTTCACTGCCTCCCTTACACACACAAAGGCTCTCTCTCTCACACACACACACACACACACACACACACACAGACACACACACACACACACACACACACCAGACACACACTAAGCAGAGAAAGACTTTCTGAATGTCAATGCAATTCAGCGGTGACAGCGAGCCGTGTCAGCAGTGAAATGGGCCCTATGTTGAGCAGAATGTAATGACTCAGAAGCCTATCAGGAGTCGAATACTGGACAGCTCCCACTTTGTCGTGACGTGCCCGGGAAAGGTGACAGGCAGGCAGACGAGCAAGAGCACTTCAAGGCATGTCCTCCTGCTTAGAGCGGCCTTCAAATATATACACCCCTCTACCTTTTTATTAATGGCCGGTCCCCTGTGGAAAGCTGAGGGATGTTGGTTCTGTCTACACCTGAATAAGAATTCTAGCTTTAGTTTTGTTCTCATATTAGTCCTAGCATTTGGCTTCTATTTATGGGAGACTTATAATACAATGGAAGTATAAGATACTTTCCAATATCAAAGTGTCTTTGACATACAAGCAAATCTAAAGAATTCAAGATAGTGAAACATTTTGGAACGTTTGTTTTTCATGATAGTGTGGCATAACACAGAACTGTGTAGTTCATTTTCAAGATTTACCTATAACTTCCCTACTTTAATGAAGATATGTGTCTTTATTTAGGGGAAAGGGTGCATACAATTGTAAATTGAATACAACTATATAGATAACAATGAAAATGTCCCTTTGACAAAGTGATCTAATGCTCATGGAAACACAATATTTATCAAGCGTGTTCAAGAAAAAAAAAATTGGCTGCCAGGTGATATGCTACCACATCACATAAATCATTTGTTTCTATCCATATTTTAGACAAGCACAATTGAGATACAATCCACTCACATGCATCAAATGGCAGACAAATTGTATAGCTATGGGCGGGAAAATGAAATGCAATAAATATCAATAACACGTAACAGCAGATGATGTCATTCCTGTCTGTGTAACCAATACCCGTTGGATGTTAATTAGAATGTTAAACTAATGCCCCTCAAATCAATGCCAAAATAATGTCACATCTAAGCATTTCTCATTCCCTCTGAACAGTATACAGTGCCAACAGAAAGTATTCAGACTTCAGATCCTTTTTCCACATTTTGTTGTGTTATAGACTCAATTTAAAATGGATTAAATTAAAAGATTTTGCTATCAATCCACACACAATACCCCAGAATGACAAAGCCAAAACAGGTTTTTAGAAATGTCAGTAAATTTATTCAAATTGAAATACAGAAATACCTAATGTACATAAGTATTCAGAGCCTTTGTTATGACACTCTTAAAATTAGCTAAAATGCAAAAATGTCATCAACAAATCACTCAATAAATTAAATTGAGTCCATCTTAATGCAAGCATAATAGTTAATGTCAGTTTGGAATTAATATCTTTGTTTTTATAGGGTGTCTGATTTGTATAGGAATCAATTACACACTGTGTGGATCAGGTTGTCATTACAAGCTGAGCAAATGGAGAGGAACAAAACTGCTCAGGAATGCGACCCTGAGGCCTGGGGAGATTTACACAAATCTAGAATGGTGGAGAGGAAAAAGCACAGTCGTAGGACAACTCACTCACTCTACAAAATTGGTCTATAATCAAATGGCCAAAAAATAATCCTTGAATGGAAAATAATCTCTCATATCCATAATAGTGTTTGCAACAATGAATTCAAGTGACACAGCAAAGAAAGTGGCTGGAAATGTGTTTATTTGGTTTTACTACAAAGCAATCAGTTTGGTGCAAATCCAGCACATGCAATGCAGTTTCTGCACCATCTCTCGTGTGAAGAATAGTGGTAGCTGCATGAACTTATGGGTATGTTTGTCACTGGTAGGGACTGGGGAGTTTGTCAGGATCAAGAGAAAATTATGAAATTTGCTGAGTTGGTAATGACATTCTAATCTACTCAGTGTGTAATTGATTCCTATGCAAATCAGAGACCATATAAAAACAAAGATATTAATTCCAAAATTACATTAACTATTATCCTTGCATTAAGATGGACTCAATTCAACTTATTGATTAATCCATTTTAAATTGAGTCTATAACACAACAAAATGTGGAAAAAGTGAAGGGGTCTGAATACTTTCTGAAGGCACTGTATTTATACTCTCTTCCCTGAATATTTGAATTGCATATTAGGGGAGGCCTCTTATTTCAAACACTCGTCATTTTACACTTTGATCACCTCACTGACAAGAGCATTGAGCTCTTCTATGCTTTAAAGGTAAAAAGGGAGGGGGTGGGGGGGGAGAGTGTGAGAGAGTGAGTTGCTTGGATCAGTTTCTGAAGATGAGACTTGAGCAGATCTAGAGGGAGTCCGTGGCCATTGCCCTCCATCAAAGAAACCCTCTAAATCTCAGGAAATGGCTGGCACAGAAAAAGGCGGCCATTGTGTCCTAACGATCCAGTGATGAACTTCATCAGGGCTGATAGGCACACAGGATGCAGCATTGAGGAAGAAGGGTAGCAGTCAGAAAGATGGAGATGAAGATGAACAGAATGCCTGAGAAGCACAGGCTGCAGAATTAACAAGCTGTTTCCAGTTGTTCTACCAAGAGCCGACTCTGTGAAGATGAAAGATTGTCATTGTCGCTGCCAAGGACATCTTATCAGAACTATCTATTTTTTGGATCCTGAGATCTGTTAATTATAGAAGTGTGCTGAAACAACAAAAGCATACATTCCTAAAAAAATATTCTGGCTGCTTTTATATTGTAATTTGTTAACTTTGAGAACTTTCTGCCCTGCTGTTTGTATCTCTGTGATGCCTGTTATCCCAGGGGGATAACTGTAGGACATCAGCATGTTGGATATCCCATTATTCCAATACAGACCTCCCTTCCCTTTGTAATTGTGCGCTCAAATGAAATGGGTAAATATGTTCTCAAAACTTTAATAAGAGGGGTATACAGCTGCCGATTGCCTTTGTTTATTTTCTGGGTCACTATTTGCCAATGTAGAAGAATGGATGAATGACTTAGCCTCATGTCTGTTTGCAAGGCCTCCCAAATTCAAGTTAATTAACATACTGTAGTTGACCACAGAATGCTGGCACATTTGATTGCCACCCATCGATTCAGTGCTAATCCTCATCTTCTCTTTCAGTCAATTCGGTTCATCATCTCACTATGGATATGCACTCCTGCGATTCTTATACACTGCAACCCTGTCAATCAATCCTGGAAGAGGCTTCTACAACATTTCATTCTTTACACTTTTCACTCGCTTAATTGCCTGTCAGTGTTCCAATAGAATCTAGCTATCTGACCTAACTGTTCCACTTGAAAGTTAAAAGCTTTCACCAGTGCATTAGGTTGCTTCCTTACAGGAATCCTGATTCAGGGGCTCCCTTCTTTTACTACACTAGTCTAGCTTTCCTCCCTCGTGTTTTCCACACAAGTCAACACTTGGTCACAGCATTACTTGCCGAGCTAACCTATGGTACCCAGCCCACACCCAGTTTCTGAAGAAGAGACACATACCCTTCATCACCTTTCAGTACTGTATGTCATACATAGTTTTTCAAGTCTATTTAGACCTTTTTTTCAATAAGCATCTAATGATATCTTCTCCCATGTGTGTATGTAGGCTGCAGTGTGTCTATGCGTATGGCCAACGATGTTGATAACAATACCGAAAATGGGCAGTCAATCAATCAATGCGTAATGATGTGGTTAATGGTTAATTTGCGTGTGTCTGGTGGGTTTATGAAAACCTTACTGTTATAATACAGCTACAAAGGCAGAAATTGACAACTTGTTCACATAAATTTTTCTGGAAAACAAGTTGATTGCAAAAAAGGAAACGGAAGCTTTCTGCTTCCTGTCAAACATGTAGGGATTGTGGGTGATAATGAGTGAAGCAACCCTTAATCTGTAACGCACTCCACATTTGACCACTGCTTTAAATACGTCCATCAATATGTTATATTCAATATGTAGCTCTCTAAAATACAACATGTGGTATTCTAGTGATTCTTAAGTCCTGACTAAACATGCAAAACTTCCAGCAATGGGTCATAGCACTCCACCTGGATCCTTCTCTGCATTGACGCAGACTTGTCCTCCGCAACGTGCCTAACGGTGCTACAGCAGTGGAGAGATCCCTCCCGCCTGCTGAGAGGCTGCCTCATGGGGAGAGTCCTTTCACGCAGTGTTGTGACGTCAGATGTGTCATTACAGGGATGGTGAGGGGGGTTCATGAAGGATGTTCAATGAGCTTCATATCGTCAGACTCAATGACCATGGCCCATATCAATGTTCTTGAGCTTTACATGCAGGCACTTTTATCCATTCCTACAGGAACTTCATATCCTTGTCAGGTCAGACAACCAACCACAGTGGGGTATGCCAACTGACAAGAAGAGACTCGCTCCAAGGAGCTCCTGGCCGTAGCACGTGAACTGCTGCTTTGGAGCAGCGACCATCTGATGTCTCTCGGAGCAACACATGTACCAGGGTATACTATATTCGGGAGCAGATTTACTGTAGTGGGGAGGCCCACCAGCAGGATAATGACAACTCCACCCGGATGTCGTCCAGGAGATGTGGAGGCAATTATTATGCATCAGAGGACAACACGCATTACCATCTGTCTTTTGCGATAAAGGGACCAGTAACCAGACACGCTTCTTTACACGTTCCCTCCTGTCAGCCTCATTTCTCCCATTCTGAACAGAATGAGGACACATGGTTTATCAAGTTTCCTGATTTCCCTGCATTGGCCAGGGAGACCTTGCCGGGCGGAGATAGGACAGCTTCTTTACACACGATCTTGGCACCGCCCATTGTGCAAGGACTTGCTATCCCAAGCGCAGGGCCAAATATTCCACCCACACCCCTAGTTGATGGTTCTATGGGTTAGCCTGTGAGAGGTCCAACTTACACTTTGCATTGCCCCGAACGTGATTGAGCCACAAACATGATTTGAGGATTGAAGTGAGAGGCCTTTTCAGTGCTCCACTCCCACAGTCCTCTCCTTCTCACAGGACCTGCCATTAAAGGCTACCTGGCCGCCATCTGACATACCATGCTGGTCCTGGTGAAACGACTATAGGGGCACATCCCCTTGTCCCTTGTTTTGTGAAGGGAGCATCTGTCTGGTCTCCAGGCCATATGTCCCATTTTGGGACTTGCTGCTAGTTCTTGATGTGCTTACCACGGTCAAGCGCATTACCACTATGCTCTCTCGGTTCATCCTTCATGCACTCAGTTTGCCTCTGGTGACTTAAGGGTTACAATATGTCCTAATGATGCGTTCGTTCCTGAAGTCATTTCTATGACATACAGTAGTTATGCTACTGAACTGTTTTTCCTTCTTCTCTAGAAGATAGGCGTCTGAACTCCTGTTGCGCTCCCTATGAATTTTTATGGACAGAATTTAGTTCACGGGGTGTGATCAACTGTTTGTGTGTTTTTCTGACCTTGTACAGGGTAGGCACTATCCAAACAGTGCAGAAGAGTACAGTTCTAAAAGCCTGCAGCCACCTTTGGGAGTCTGGGTGCATTCCACTAGAGGCCAGATCAGCTTCCTCTCACACTTTCGTGAGATTATACGGCCTGGATATCACTGCAGATTCTATGGAGCATACAGTCCTTTGCCCTAATCTGAGTAGGGTGAACCGCGTACATATCCATGTACTCACTAGGGTGTTGTGCTGACTGAAAGAGAACTTTGGGTTACAAAAGCGATGAGGGAATCTCACCAGATTGTCCCTTTTTTACAGGCTCGTAAAGAGGTGTTTGACAGAAATGGCCGCGAGTTGCAGTAGCCTCTCTAGACCCTTTGCTGGGCAGGGTCAGCCATGCAAAGCTTTCCTGGCCTGTTCCAGGGGGGATTGAATAGGATTTCAGCAAATAGGGAACGCAGGATTGCATATCCATAGTGAGATGTCTCCATCATCTCCTTCAGAAGACCAGGGTTACGTATGTAACCCAAAGTTTAATGACTCAACACACATAACAACTGAAAGGCAACCTACTGTTGCTAATTCCCTGTCTATGGCAAGACATGTCTATGGAAGAAAAGTCTTCAACCATCCAACCAGAGAGTCAATTACATATGGTTCACTAAAAAGACACATCAATTCCCTCTCTTTTTATTTGTGCTGCGTCTCTCTTTTTATTTGTGCTGCGCCTCGGCTAAGCCATCACAATGGTTTTGTTTGTTGGCACAAAAGAGTTTAAGCACTCCACTTTTCTCCTTTTCGGCAAGGGCAATTTGGTCTTTCAACACTACCACAGAAGCATCGTCTCAGAATATCAACACAGTGGGCCAAAACACTGCCTGCATATCTCATAAGTTCCAAAATGAAGAATAGACTTAAACAACAATATTAAATGTTAGAGTAACACCACCAATGGATTCGGCATTTAGGCTGTCAAACGATACATTTTAGAAGAAAAAAAAGTTGACACATGAATTGAAATAAATTATAGTCGATTTCCAGTTTCTACATGAGTAGAAAGTCATGACAATGAATTTATGGAAAAATGACATACTTTACACTGGTGTTGATGGGTTTATAAGACAGGTCATGATGATCTGACATATGTATTGCTTTGAATCTTGTCAACATTGTGTTATGAAGTGCCAAAACCTCCCTCTGTCCACGCAGACCTATGTTCTTTGATTTCAATATACTAACAAAGCTCTTTGGAGAAAACATCTCAGATCCCTAGCAAACAATAAGATCGACTGTTTTAGTTTGAGTTCTCACCCGTGCTCATCATTTTACAAGTCACCAGACCTCTATAACCCACCTCACATTGGAAGTTAATATCCACTTTTTGGGCTGGAATGATCGATAATCAAGCCTGTTACAGTCAGCCGGAGAAGGACTAACCTGTTTGGAATGGCAATTGGGGCCAATTAAGGTTTCAGAGGTTTCACTTTGTGAAGTGGTCACATACAGTATGCAATTCACAGCAGAGGCCCCAGGGAGCAGTTACTGTTGCCTGTGTCACAAGTGCTTCCTTTATGTCTTATTTTTTCCCCCACACCTCCATCTCGATTCTACCTCTGCATCATTGAACAAAACAATACAGTATGTAGGACCATTATGCTTGTCATGTTGCTTGGCTAGAACAGCATGCTAATATTTCCCTGGATCTCTATGTACAGCATTGGCACTGAACTACACAGTACACAAACAGATAATCTTGGTCTTTTGTCAGATACAAAGGTGTTACATTCATATCTTATGTTATTGATTGCTTTTATTTTGCAGGACTGAGCTTCTGATGTGATGTTGTCAGTTGCAGGATATTAATGATCGGTGTGATAAAGGAGATTTTAACTACACAGCCTATAGGAAAATTGTTTTAATTGTATAGCTGTAAAGTGCTCCTTTGATAAGGTTATCAAACATAAAATCCACTTATTAAAGTGGGGATAGCTTTATAAAAATAACAAAGTGAATGTTTCGATAGATGTTGGCAGAGATTAATCACAACTGGCCCGTAAAGACTTCAGTGTAATGTGACAGTAGCTGAAGCAACACTCACACATTTCCCTGTGCAGACAGACAGTGAACAGGGTGGACAGCAACCATGTAAATACGGCTCTCTAATATATTTGCAAATGGACGCAGTCAGGATAATTCCACTACCTCTGATGCCAGTGCAAGGGTAGACCTAGAATACTAAGCACATTACTTGGCTCAGGGACGATGCCTTTAAACTCTCCCCACCCCTTCCCTACCCACCCCCGACTACCCCTCCCTGCCTCGATAATAAGAGTGGATGCTTTTTAGAAAAAAGGTGAGAGCAGAAGCAGCCAACCGTTGTTGGTGATGTTTATTCTTTTGCTCTATGGCATACAGTGTGTCTGGGCCGTCTCTGGAGCATAGCATTTGAGGGCCGGCCAATCTCATGTCGATACGGTAGCCCGGTCACAGAAGACGCGACACACACATGTCTTGTCTCCCCCCCACTACCATAGTCTACTACAAAATGATGAAAATTAGATCTTTAGCAAATATTAATTCTTAAGGCATAAAAAAAGAAAAGAAAAAGGACTACACTGGCACTCCCCAGTAGGCGCATTTAAGTATGAGAAAATAATATGAATTCAAGTGGGTATAAAATTAACCCACTGCATATATTTTGATTTCTTTGAATTCAAATGGGTATGTTAAACCTACCACATACTCAAAACTGTATTTTGAATGACTGAAGTATTCTGTTTTTTGCATTGTATCATTGGTTTAAAGGGGCAATCTATAATTGGTACATACATTTTGGAAACTTTTAAATTGATGATATATAGCCATTGATTCTAGAAGAATATAACTTATAAATGCCTCATAGATCAACTGTCTTACCCCATCAGAACCCAAAATGTAAACACATTTTTTTCCAGCTCCATCCCTCAGCTGTTTACCAAAAAAGTGGCAGGGAGCCCGCTTTGTTGCCCTTTGAATCACAGATTGCACCTTTAAATGTATTAATCAAGAAACCAAGCAAAAAAGCCTTACAATAGCTTCTTTCACACATACTGTAACTATTGTGTCCACCACATTTACTGTACATGTCACCCCTTAATTATGCTATAGATACATAACTGCATGCTATGGAAGTGTCATGTCACAATCAAACCATGAAATGACATTGCTTATTGATGCTTATTGAGGTTACATACACTAGATTTTAAGTGGTGGGTTATTCTGCTAAACACAATGAATTTTAAATCTCATCGTGACAGTGAGAATGGGTAATAATTAATGTGAGTTCACACAAAACGATTTATGATCAGACAAAAACAATGTCGCAGAAACAGTACTGTATGTCGTGATTCTAAGGTTTGATCCCCAGATAAGGAGGAAAAATAGTTCTTGCTTGAGAGCAGGATAAAAAATTAATTAAAAAAAAAGCCCCCTGTAAAAATTGCAACAGTGCAAGCTTATTTTCCTCCCGATTGATACTAATTGGCAGCAGAATGTCTTCCTGACAAGGCTCTCGCCCCCAGTGCCTCCCGCGTGCGAGCATGATGAACTGCCAACTCCGGAAATAATCCCAAGTTTAGCTGGGAAGGATCATCAAGGCCTTTAAAAATCAGCTGGGAACTCAAAGGTTTTTTTCCCTTCCCGGCCTTCTCACAGACATCTAAAGCATGTTCTCTCCTTTTTCCCAGTTTTTCCCCAGGCCTGCGAAATGAAATCTTTATATTAGTCATAAACTCGATTACAAGAGAAGCACAACTATATCCTACCAACTACTAAACAAGCCTTTCTCCCTGTGTACATGGAGTGACATGAAATTGTATTTACAGTAAAACAGGAAAGTGATACTTTCTAATTAGAATGATTTATGTTACTTAATAACAAATCGCAAAATAAAAACAGTGCTCCAACATTTAGATTAACGCCCACCCATTTCACTTGGAGCATACTGTATTTATCGCTGGTTGATCTTAAAAGCAGTTATTTTATGTGCAGATTCACTAGCGATACCACACATACTGGGGATATACATCTAGAGAAATATCACAGAAATTAATTTAGCACCCTCGCACTGACAACCCTCATTTTTCACACTGTAAAAATTGACTCCACGTTAAGAGATCATTCTGTTTTTGTTCATACAGTATGGCTTAGGCTACCCTTTGCTTTTTTCCAATGCTATATAATCTGACACTTGACAAAGTGCAGTCGGTTTTCATGGATGAATGACTGTATCTAGCAGGTCTGCCAGTATAGCTTCCATTAAAGTGTAGAGCCTGGTCTTTTTTGTCTCCCCTAGTTCAGCCTTAACTAGCTTGTTGGTCCTATTTCTTCTCCTGCAGATATTGTCTGTTTTTCCTATAGATAACCAAAAAGGAGTTCAGAGGACAGAAACACATTTACCATTCATTAATCATTTTGAAGATGGCCTGTCAAGATTAACAAATGTAATATGTCCATATCCTGTTCATTGGCGCACATGTTTTCTCAAATGAAATTCCCCATCAAAATGAATTGGTTGGTTCTCTAAGTCCAGTATGTAGATACGATCTTTAAAATAGTGCTAAATGCCCAATATACATCAGTAGCGATAAAGAAATGAGATCACATGAGAAAAATGTTCAGTAAAGAGTGCTGCTTTGGTCCTAACAAAGCGCTTTCTAAAATATGGTGTTGTGGTCGAGCACTGGCCTTTACATACATATTTAACATTTTTTTTGTTGACTGGGATATATACACAGTTGCCGCTATTAGAAATGTAGAAATGTAGCATATAGCTACACGTTAGCACATTTTCAGTGCAGCCTCATTTTCAGTGTAACTCATTTTTTGTAACCTTGACGTTGATGTTCTGCAAAAAAACATATTTTTCTGCCTTTGGTTGCACTTGCCGAGGAGATGGGTCATTAATGGTGAAATGTTGGGTTCCTTTTTGCCTACACTTTAGGAGAGGATAGGGTAATGCAGGGATGATACATTGAGTTTATGGTGAACTTAGATTCCATCTCACGCCTTAAATCTCTCTCTCTCACGCACACGCTAACTTCACTCATTACAGAAGGCTGAAGTCAGACCCATATACACTTGAAACAAATCAGCTCTGACAGGTCAGGATCCCCTCAAAGTCAGTGCCCCCTAAAAAGGTCAATCACAAAATGAATGATTTATTTTGGCTTCTCTAGAAAATATGGTGTTTATTTCCACCAAAGACCAGTCTTGTGTAAAAAAGGGCTCACTTATGGGTTAGTTCGTAAATGCACCACACAGACAACAACAGATGCATAAAATATGTTTTACTGTGCTGTTAAAATGGCAGATAACTGTCTGTACACTACGAGACTCAGAACATGAAGGTCACCCCTCTTTTCCACTTGACTGGCTCTGAACATAAATCTCCCTCCAATGAGGGAGTAAAGGTCTAGCTTACAACACATTCAAGCACATGTTGTCTCGAGCAAACTTCCTTCCCAAAGGCTATACTGTACACAGTGTTGCCAAGCCCTCCTAAATGTGCCAAATTGGGCTCTGCCTTGAGGTGCACCATTTGCAAACCCTTTGGGTCCCATTCAGTTAATGGTGCCAGGCTTATGTTAGGGGAATGTCTGCAAACTGGATTTGCTGGGACCTCCTCCAGCAATCGGCAACCCAGTCGCTGCCATACCTGTGGATGGAATCATATAATTTGGTTTGGTTACTGCTTCAAAATTCTACCTCGTTTCTCGTTCGATTATTTTGTTTTCAGCCAAAAGTTGGTTTGTTTCGTCCTACTACTGTTTTTCTTGCTTTCTTGTATCATCTTAACCACACATTGGTGTTTTTAGCATAAATGGCAAGTGTGGAAGTGTCCACGCACATAGAGGCTTCCTCTACAAACTCGTCCTTTGACTTGGACCACATCCAATGTTTGTCTGCAGTAAATGTGAATGGATCTCACAGCCCCAAGCCGACATTTTACGCCTCAATGAAATGATAGCCTAGAGAGATGGCCTGATTGCTAAATTAGGGAGAACAACAAAAAGCTAGGTGTGCTTTTATCTCTGGGCCAAAACTGTGGCTTGAACAAATGTAGCCGCCTTTTGCACCTACAAATCGGCCAGTTTTTAAAAGATTAATACTGCCATCGCAACAGTGGTCTACCTCAGTGCTGCTGCTGCGGCAGACACGATGTGTGAAGTGCTGTTTAAAGCCACCACACGGTGGTGACAAAAGCTGTGAAAGATGTTTGAAAATATCCTTTCTTCTGTTGGTATACAATACTGACAGTGCTGACATGGTGTTCCCTCCCAATAATCACTAAAATAAAAATGAGAGAGTGAATGATTTGTGTTGGTTTGCCTTATCAGCTTACCTTATCAGATAGATGATTTGCTGGATAAGGAAGTAGCCCCTCCTCCAGCATTGAGCGTGCTAAATGTTTTATTTGTTCCATAACAGACAGTGTCTTTTGTTAGTTCTTAAAACCTTTGAAAAATTATATCTATTTCATTCATTTGTACAATAACTTGTTCTGGAAGAGCATGGCCCATTTACACTCAGTGGCGACAATTCAGCTAAACCAATATCTCAGAATGGATCATCAGCAGCCTACAGTTGATGACAAATTCGCTCAGAGACAGGATCATACCTCCCCCCAACCTGCTCATAGATCACTTCACATTACAGTGACAATTTGAAACAGTGCCTTTGAAAAGAGATAATTTTGTCGGTAGAAATTAGGCCACTGACCCGTTCCCCTCCTCCAGCATGAAGAAGCATAAACACTCAGTGTTTTTATTTGTTCCATAACGGACAATGTCTTCAGTAAATTCTTATTATAAGATATTAATAATATAATGCTCTAAGCAAGTGGAGAGTACAACCCATTTCAGATTTGGGCTGATTGTCACTGCCTTAAGGAGCTTGCACAATGCCCCAACAAACGAACAGTGTTGGGTCAGTATGCACCACCTGTATGCATTTGTTGGCATTTGTTGGTAGATAGTTTTTTTTGTTTGACACGTTAAATCGGTGTTCATTGGAGTTATGGTAAGTTTGACCGGTGTGTGCTGATTTCCAGCAACAGCAATTTGGTGCGTTTTCTTGCCAACTCCATAGAAATGTGGCGTGCGGGTATTTGAGTTTGCATGCACAGTCCTAGACCCCAGCATCAGATGCTTGTTTCTGTGTTGAGTGATCTGCTTTTTTCTCAATCAATCAATATAAACCTTGAAGTAAATTTTTCATGCAGAACCGTAGATGGCCTCACAGGTCTCTGGAACAAATGTGCAAATAATGGAAGCCAATTGGTCACAACGAATAAGATGATTAGATTAATCATAGCCAGCAGCACAAACATACAGTGCCTTCGTAAAGTATTCAGACCCCTTCACTTTTTCCACATTTTGTTATGTTATAGAGTCCATTTGGATTAAATTGGATTAAATTAAAATAATGTGCCATCAATCCACACACAATACCCCAGAATGACAAAGCGAAAACAGGTTTTTAGAAATTTCAGTAAATTTATTAAAATTGAGATCCTATAAAAACAAACATATTAATTCCAAAATAACTTTAACTATTATCCTTGCATTAAGATTGACTCAAGTAAATTATTATTGAGTGATTTGTTGATGACATTTTTGCATTTTAGCTAATTTTAAGATTGTCATAGCAAAGGGTCTGAATACTTCTGTATTTCAATGTATTTGAAATACAGTATTTCTGTATTACGTGTAGATTCTAGATATTTTTCCAGGTATTAACCCTGCCCTGCTGAGCAATGTAACAATGGTAAATATGTTATTTGTTGGGCAATGTTTGAGCAGTGTGCCCTTGACATTTGTTTTTTTTAACACTCTAAAAACAACAACTGCCATGTTTAGAATGTTGGGCACTGTTGGCAATTGTATTGGCTCCTTTATGCTCAATAGAACCTAGGCTACTTTAGAATTGCCTCCCTTGCACAGTTTTGTTTATTTTCAGTGGTTGGGAATGCGGGGCACATTACCCAGAATTATCTGGTTCAAACAGTCTGTTTTGTCATATTGAAATGAAGTGTTATGCAACATTCCATGGTGTCTCCAACCTCCATACAGTGTGCATTGAGTCCATGGCATATACAACTGCACATCCATGCTATCCCATTCACCTCAACTCCTAAACTAACCCTGAAATACTTGGGCTCAATCAATGGGATTCCTCTCAAGTAGGCTTTATGTTAAAATAAAGCAAGATTGATACTGAACTAAACAGGCTGTGTGTCACTACAACTTGGGCTATGAATATAGTGACCTGCCTCGTACAAACTGCACTCTCACCATGACTCCCATCTCACCCACATATGTGGGCTGATTTCAAATAATGCTATTAAATAAAGCAAGGTTAATTCACTACATCCACACAAATCAAATAATGAGTCATGGAAATCATCAAAGCTCTATAGCGCACGTAATGTGGGTTAACAGGGTCAGGAAAGACACCAGACTCTGTGGGTCTGAAGGCCAGTAGCTCCTTCGGTTTACAAAAATAAACATTGATTGATGCTTGCCAAAAATACTGTCCATGGGCTCCTAATGAATCTAACATCAACATGGCCCCTAAAGAGGCAACGACGCCTAGACAGCGAGAGACGCAATGGGACGGAACAGGAGGGATAGGGCTTGTTTTGGAAACAAAACTTTTCTGTAGGCACATTTTCCCCATGGCACTGAGCACTAGGCGGGATTAGAACAGTATAGGCTACCTCGCACAAACTCTGTGCCTCTCATTCTCCCGTTTAACATGACTCCAAACTAACCCAAATCTGTGGGATGTTTTTAAATAATGCTATCAAATAAAGCTATGTAAATTCAAGAATCTGAAGTTAGTAATGTAGGCCTAGTCTACAAACATGAGTTGATACTGGCAACTTTCCATTGCATCCACCATGCGTAATTGACTTCCAATGCGAGACTGTGGGATGAAGAGGGATAGACACATTTCATGCAGGATGATGTTTTTAATGCTTAATTTTGGTGCTCACAGGCTACTTCAGTTTACAAAAGTAGACATTGGTTGCTTTCAAATTATACTGTCAGAGAGCCTATTGGCTCTAGGAGAGATGGGATGGACGGGACAGGAGGACAAATTTAGGCTATTCTTAGAATCTTAGAATCCTTGGAGGGTTGTTCTTTACCACTGCTAGTAATATAGATTTTTTTGTATGACTGGTCTCCGTAGCCTAGAACAAGATAGAATGCATCTTGAAAAACGAAATGTATGAGCAAATCGGACATATTTGATTATTTATCATGCAACAGGTTTTGAAAGGCACTGATTAGTGCTGCTCAAAATTGATCCTCTCAAACATGGTCATGGACTTCAACAGGTATCTAAAGTGGACTTCTTCTACACTATTGTGATACTCTTCAAAATGACGACACAAACATTTATTTCTGGGTCAAGAGGAGGCATTTGTGGTGGTAGTGGAAAGGAGATATTTTTCGAGTAATGGAACGCACATATTAATGATGTGAATAAAGCCGATTATTCCAGGTGGACAACTTTAACATGAGTTTAGCGGAATACATATCATTCTATTTCTCCATGTAGTGGTAGTGGTAAGTGGTAGTAAAAAGGAGGAGTTAAACGTTTTGGGACGCACCTCAGGTCCTAAGCTGGCTAACCCTCAAAGTTCCACATGTTTTGTCTAAACTAGGTAAATCAGCCTTTAGTTTCTGTACCCTGAGTACTTGGAACGACTTCAAAACATACTCAAATTACATTATTTTGTGTCTATCGGTCAATTTAAGACCTTAATAAATGAGGAATGTACATGTTTTAATTTATTAGATTGTGTCAATTGCTGTGGTACTTGTTTGTGATTTTTAATGTACTTTTGATTGACGTTTTGTAAGCAGGGCTCCCCTGAAAAAGAGACATTGGTCGCACTGGGACACCCTGCATAAATAAAGGTTTAATAAATTAACATTTTTGGCAGCATTAGGCTGTACGCTTGTACTGTAATGCTTGTCTCTGAGACACTATACATCTCGATAGGCTGTAGGACTTTTGCCAAGATCTGATGATCTCGCTGCAGCACCCATTGTTTTCAGCAGTTATTAAGGTCACGTCTTATGACCATCTGTCTTTCACAGCATCGAGAGAGATCCTAGACTCCACTCCTGTAACCTTATCAGCGAGGAATTTGGTCAAACCATTCCAACATTTAGTCTTTTTGGAGCACTATCAGCTGATATTGTACAGCAGTCTTGTCATTGAGGTACCAAACCCTGATACCGGCTCTCCCTGCTGCTCTCTATGTTATCACTACCTTTGCTCTCCAGCTTTTTTTTTTTTTTTTTAGGTCTCAAACCATTCTTGCTACCATTTTACATTAAGCTAACCTTTAACACAGGGGTTATACAGGGTGTGTAATTAGTATAGACTGTTCATTATTAGTTTGTTGATCGTTTGAACAGCAACAATACTAGTGGTGTGTAGAGGTTAATGTTGGGGTGAATAAGAGAACAGTGGGCCAGGAAAGGACAACAGGCTCTGTTTTCAGGGTTTGCTATCCAGGACTCATCTTGCCTCTCATCACACAAACCTGAATCGCCCTGTCAACGTGTACTACCCACTCAGGCTGCACGGCCAACCTGTTTAGACAAGGCACAGCAGTGCTGGCCCAAGCCTGTCAGAGGCTACTAGGTCAGCTGCCTGTTAGCTAATAAGATAGGGCCTTTCTATTCCCAGCCATTACACTGGAGCACAGGTTCAACACCCAGACATTATGCCTCAATAATAAACGAAGCAGTCTCTGTCTTTACATCAAATTTATCTTGAAAATCCAACAAGCAGAGGCAAGGCAGGGATTATCAATTGGAATTAGCATATAGTGGAGGTTCTCTGTTGTGGTCAGATGCAGTTTGGAAAGGCAGGGGTAGCCTTTGGGAATCCGCAACAAAATACAAACTCTGGCGGTGATGCTGGTTTAAACAGATTGTGTATGTCTTTATGTGAACCATTTCATTAGTCACACTGCATTTCTGTTGTCACTAGTCATGTATTTAATTGCATAAGCTGACCTGCAGTAAAGGCATGCTTTTTTTGTCCAACTTGGATCCCTCTGGAATCCCTATCTAGGGTATTAATCTACCTGTCTGGACGCTTATATCAAAAGTGATGGATGATTGCCGGGCAATGCCAAAGTCAGCTATTTCTGAGGAGCTATCTGGTTCAGACTCAGTCAAGCACAAATCTGAATGTCACAGTCCCATTGACATCAAAGGGCCTTTTTGAATTCATTAGTTCACAGTTGCAGTCTTCCCTATCAATTATGGGCATGATTAAAATGTTTGGGAGTTGTCTCTGGGACTTGACTATCTTCACCAAAGTGCAATTCTCAAGCATGGCTATAATATACAGTGAAATACCTCTGTGATTCCAAAAAAGAACAAAACAATGTGTGTGTATTGTGACAGGTTCCACTTCCCAGATGTCCTTGTTATTTTCATAGATGTGAAGGTCATTTTCCTTTACCTGTTCTCTCTGCTGAGATGTCAAGAAAATAACAAGGCTACAAATACAACATGTCTATGAAGAATTGGAAGGCATTCCTGCAGGCCAACAAATTTGATCTGGTCAGCAAACATGGTTGTTCTGTGCTAGTCTGGTTGTTTACATCATTAGGCTTAATTTGTTTGATTGTGACTCAGAGAGAAGAGAATGACAACTATTATCAGTGGCAGAGTAAACAACAGCTCTACCTTCAACCCTGTTTACTGTCGTCATTTAATTGCAACACAATACAAAAGCAAAATCAAATCTTCATATTAATTAAAATATGCAATTAAGTACATTGCCATATGCCTGCTGTACTGACAGCTATCCATACTAGTACATTTACCTTTACGGGTATATGAGGATTGATTTGTGTGAATACAAACATTACAAATATTATTTCATAATGTTGTGGAGAAAAAAATATGGTTTTGCATATTCATGAACTACAGTACTTAACATTATTTCAAAACCATTGGCTGGCTTTATATTAACTAAGGAAAGATCAAAAGATTGAAATCTTTGCAACTTGACACCAACATCAGGAAAAAAACTCCTGTGTGTAAATTGTGTTTTATCGCCACTTTTTTTTTCACTTTGTTTTGTGAACTCCCCTCCCCTTCATTCACAGTCAGGGACTTATTTACCTCGTCTGGCCATTTGACTTGAAAGGCCCTTTGAAGAGTGCCTTTTGAGCTTGTTTATGACTGATATTCATGGTGTTTATATTTCTCTGCAATGGCTGTGGCTCTCAGTCCTTTCAAGCTGTGAAAATGAATGATTATGATGATTTTGGTCGTTGTAGTGATGTCGATGACGATCATGATGATGATTTCTTCTTCTTCTTGTTATCATCATCATCATCAATGAATGATATGATAATTTTGGTAGTTGTAGTAATGCCGGTCCCCTCCCAAGTCCTACTATTCTTTGAGCCAGATGCAAGCCAGTGTGCTCCTAGCTGTTTTGCTGAGTCCCTCATTTTGTGCATTGTTTAGCATCCTAGCCATCAAAAGACCAATTGCTGCTAAACTGAATCCAATACGAGGACATACAATTAGTGAGTCTCAGTGTAGGATTGCAACACACAGCATTTTCTCCCCCCAAAATTGTCAATTTAATCCTACAGTAAGACAATTGTGGCTCGCTAAGCAGGTCCATAGAATAAGCTTGAACACTGTGGCTATGTTAATGTGCAGACAGTGCACAATGCTGCCATGTAGCATTTTTAACCACATCCCACCTCCAATTTCTGCAAAACAAAATGCTGATCCGTGGGAATCGCTGTCTGAGGCATAGCACATTTTGCCGACCTACAGTAGACTGCACATAACAGGCTGGATTGCTGGGTATTAATCTGACTGGGGTCTTCAAACTTAGGGCTGTATTCCATCACAACCCCTCTCCAGGTTTCAGGAGTGATACTAAACAACATTTGTCTTGTGCTGCATGGATGCATGTTTGGAGCCATTTCATCTCTGAACTAAACTACTTTAAACATGAACAAACAAAGAAACTCAGCTGAACATCAATCTAACAGTGTAGGAGGGACAATAGAAAACCCCAAATACAGATGTGAACAAATACTGACTTGATTACAGAGGGCTACTAGTCATAATCTTTCTTTCTAATGGTACAGTACACCTTGCATTCATTGTTTTGTGTCTCCCTAATGTCCATACATCAGAAGCGCTCATGAAGGCAATCAATAGAGCTCTCATGTTGAAAAGGAGTAAACGTGAAATAGTGTTCATGACAAGCCGCTGTGCAGGTAATAGGTCAGGGACAACTGATTGATCTGTTCATAAACACACATTTCAGGACAGCTCCCAATTACATTTACAGTTCACCTCAAAAGCATGCTATTAAAGATAAACACTGTTTGTTTGTGTATAACTGTAGTTGTAGCATGTTTTGCCTGTATTTAAGGAGGAAATATTTGTATTACCTGAGAATGCATAATTTATAAATATATACAAATTAAAAAAAAAATTGTGTGGCTCTGACTTTCATTCTACTCATCTAGTTTGGCTTATTGTGGTGAGATGTAAGATAGCGATTAGTTGAATCAGGTGTGCAACAGGTAGGCTACTAGTACCTGCACATCTAGTAAATCCCCACGATAGTAGTTGAAGAATGTTTCAATGCACTTTTCAAGTCCCCCAGGTTATTGTGAACCTAGCAAAAGCAACCCCACATGTAGAATATGCTATTTTAAAAATCAATGTGGGGGACTGCAGAGTCCCTATTGGCCACATTGGTCATCCACATCCACAGACGTCCTTGCTCTTGTTTAGGATTGTGTAACATGATTCAACTTGACCACAGTAGGTCAGCATCAATGTAATTTAAACCCAGTCACACACACAGTCAAATGCCGAAAGGCTAAAAAAGGTCAACAGACAATTGAAACAAGGACATGTTGCACAACACACATATGAGCAGTCGATTCAAAGGCAATTTTCTGAAGTGGAATGAAAAGCTGATTCACTTGTGTTTGGTTGAACAACTGAAAACATATTTACTTACAGTACATTTACTTTTCATTGAAAGAGCTAATTGAGAGGTTGTTCTTTGGCTGTTCAATTGAATGTGTAATATCCTTTACTCACATTATGAAACTCGGTTCAGGAGTGGTATTATGAGATGGACTGTGTAATAATGAAATGTAATGGTTATTGTGCAAACTGACATTTACTTCTCAGTTGGTCCTGTGATTTTGAATGTGCTGCATTCATACACTAGGGAGTAGCAGACCTTTCTCCATAAATATCATACCATTATACTATTATCCATTTGAAATGTAGATTTAGCATTTTACCATTTTTACCATTCCACTTGTCATAAGGTATATCTTTTGTACACAGGGTTTAGATGATCACATAAAATTGCAATAGCATTTTGCAATGTGCATCACCAAAATATGCCAATGTCTACAATGATGGTTGTATAACACATTGGACTGCATATTCAGTGTAATACAGAAATAATCACCCATTATGATTTTATAGTATACTTTAACTGTTCATAGACCTTTAGAACATGATTGACATGTGCAGAACACAACCGTTAAGAAGTGTGTCTTCACAGTTGCAGTTAAACATTGAAGTCATAACTTTAACTAGTTAGCTGCAACAGAGACTCATATATATAACATTTTGCAGAGACATTGTGTTTCTCATCAAACAGAAGGTGAAACTGTGTAATTTCTCTCTCTTTCTCTCTCTCTTACTAATAAGCTCTCTTCTTCATGCATAGGAGAGTTGAGAACACTCCTCCTGCTCTCTCTGATGGATAGCGGGGGTGATGGATGTGTCAGTCAGTCAGTAGCTGTCTCATTTCCGTCAGGTGCTCTATGTGTTTGCAGGTTGTTTAGAACCCGTTGGGCAGTAAAAGCTCAAACGACTAGTCTTTTTAAAGTGTCCAATTTGTCTGTGGAAAGTGAAGCTCTGCTTGTTTTGCTTGCTTGCTTTCTGTGGTACCTAAATGTGAGTTTGTACAGTTACAGTATTTATGTGTATGTATGTGTGTGTACTGTTTGTGTATGTGTAGATTTCAATGTGCAATTCATCAGTGAGTATCACCTTAGACTAGAGGTACTCAGTGATTCCAGCAGCATTTAGTGTCTTTGCTGTAGTTCAGTCCTGAACACTGAGCTGAGTTGCTGTCCTTCCTGTTAGAAATTGGAACAGTCAGTTCAGTACATTTGCCATCTGCTTTGCCATAACATTACATCAGTGAATAACAAGTATCGAGCTACAATCTCCAATTATGCAAATAGTTCTCAGGCGTGAGCTATAGGTTTTCTGGCTGATTTAAATGCAGATGCGCTGATGTTTTAGTGCACTCACATTACTGTCATGAATAAAGGGTTGCTGTGTATAATACATTATGTTCAACAACCCTTGTAACAAGCTAAAGTACCACACCATGTTGTTCTCATTCTGAAGAAGCAGATATGTTTGTGACAAGCTTTGTCGGTTGATGATGTATTATATCACAGAGCTTTGGTCCTTTACCGTGACCCGATGGGTTTGGGCCAGGCCTGACTTTGCCCAAATTTATTCGGGTCGGTTTGGGTTCAGGTTGAAGCATTGTATATGTGACATTTTGACAAACGATATTTGTGGCAGCAGAAGACTGGTGTCGCGCCAGTTCACTCTCTCTCCCCCTCTCTCACTATCCCACTTGAACAAGCCTGCATTTTTTTGTCTAACTTTGCAACAGGGAAAATAGCTGCACAAATATTATATTATCACTGATCCAATATTAATGAAACAGTGTTTTGTTCTGCTAATGTAACAGGGATAATTGGTTACTAACTAACAATCAGGTTTCAAAACAATTGCACATAATGTGCTGCTGCCACCGGCGAAAATGTTACACATTTTATAAACTCAGCATCTACATTCGTCATGGATTATTGCTGGTGCATGACGGAAGGTGTGCGAGATAAATGTTAAATTGTTCTGTAGCACACAATGTTCTGTGTGCGCACAGTGCTCTGCTTCATACAGCATATTAGCAGTAATTTATTAAGATTTGGCTGTGATCGGGCTTCAGGTCGTGTTTGGGCTTATACATGTGTTCACAGTTCGGGTTCGGGCCGAGTTTGGGCAGGAAAAAGCCGAGTCAGGCTTGAATTTTTAGACACGATCAAAGCTCTATTATTACACAGAACTGGATGTTCCCCCTCCCGTAGCCACTGTATAATGTAGTGCCTCAAGTGGCTACACATAACACTGTATGTCTGTCCAGAGAGCTATCTTATCAAATAAAAACAATGTGGCACTTGCTGTGAGCCTAGTGTTTTCCAAAGTTGAGGATATCCAATAGGCCTACTGTATTTGGCAGCTAAGTTTATCCATTTGTATTTTGTTTATTATTGTGACTCCATTCGGTTCCTCTGTGGTCACTTGACCATCAACCTAGAGTTTTGGAAATGTCTGTCTCATTTGTAACTCGACTGCAGCTATGGGCAAAGGTACAATCGAATGAGAGTAAACAAAACATCAGATTGAATTAGGAGAACTAAAACACCAGTGTCTTTAGGGGGACAGAGTAGCATCCATATTCAACATATCAGCCTCTTAATTTACCCACTTATTTTCAGGCCAAGAATAATTCACAACTGCTAGATAAAGCTGACCTTAGACTTAGACTTAAATTCAGTGGGGTAATTCTGCATTAATTACTGTGTTGAATCAAGTTTTGAGAAGTTCCTGAATTGGACCAATCTGCTACTCACCTTATGAAATCTGACTCAAACAACCAAACATGACAATATTAGAGAACATATTTGCAATATGTTGCTTTTATTGTCAACATATTTAGTTTTTTTTTTCAGGAATTGGACACACAGTTCGCTCCCAAAAAGGCCTGAACAATATCACTCAACAACATGAGACCACTCCAATTCAAACGCTGATCTGACACCTAACTTAAGTACTGTCATCTTGTCTGCCAACTCAACTTCTATAATTGATT
This sequence comes from Argentina silus, assembly GCF_951799395.1. Classification (NCBI taxonomy): domain Eukaryota; kingdom Metazoa; phylum Chordata; class Actinopteri; order Argentiniformes; family Argentinidae; genus Argentina; species Argentina silus. Next base: position 26,464,980 of record NC_139655.1, on the reverse strand, counting down.
CTTCCAGATATTTAGCGCCAATATGTGGTTTTAATGTGCTATTTTGAATTGTGGACATTCATACTAAGTGAGTCAATAAACATCAGCTCTGTGTTAAAGATTGGTATTCCTTGCATATTATACATATTTGCATATTTGAAGAATATGTTCAACAAAGGGCCATACACCATATATTTTCTAATGTCAAGTCATGCTGAGGCAAAATCAGTGTGAAAAATTAATGGTTATGATTTAATTTACATTAGTTTCACTATTTATATGGAATTTTACATAGATATTGTAATACATGTGACCAAAGAAACTGCCTGGTATCCCATGAGGCATAAGCAACAGAAGGCAGATAGATTAAACATGGTCTGTGTACCCTCACCCCAAGTACTCATGAAAGCTATCCTCACTTATTTTCAAACACATGTTCCTTTACAATCTGTTGTAGACTGTACTTACAATATACTGTGCTTTTACGTTTATATCCACTGTAAATACTTACTCATACTGTTAAATGTCCTTTTAATCTATTTAATGTAGCTTTCCTGCTACAGTATTCCTTATCTAGATCACAAACAGCACTATTTTAAACTGTCTAAGCAATCTAATTCCCTGCTTTTGTCTCTCCAACTGATATGTAGAATGATATACGGTACACCATCAATTTCACTATTCCGTCAATCTGGTTTTTGCAGTCAAGTCATTGACGTCATCACAACTCATTGTTCCATGCCTCTGCCAACTATCTACTCCAGAGGGGGGAATTCTTTATTCAGGTCAGAACTCTGCTGCAATCACATCCAGAGTGATGACCTGATCCTACTTAATACTGCCTTGCTTGAAGTGTCCCGCAGATCTGCAACAAAGGAGAGTGTGCTGACGGTGGTGTGAACTTGAGGCTAAATGCGTCAGTTTCTGCTACAGAGGGCCAAGAGCAGAGGGATTTTTTTCTCTTTGTTTCGGATGCAAACATCCGAAACAGTTCCACTTCCTAAGTAGTGGGAGTAATTGGTTAGTGTTGCATCCTGACACAATTATTCTGTGGGTATCATTATCGTTTACCTTTGGCTGTGGTTAAAAATAAATGCACCCAACAAAGTATTGATCTCCAGCAATGTGTAAGGCTTGAAGAACCGCATCAAATTGTGACAATTGGCCTTGTCTACTTTTCCGACTTTTGTTGTCCAAATAACATGATCGCGTAAAACTATAAAGGCATTGTATTACAATTTCTGTCGAGTCTAGACGCAATCCGGCCACTTTAAAGTGCATACAGCCTAAATACAGCGAGGGGAGATACAATCAGAACACAATGTGGGCACGGGAGACCATTAAGAGATTTTTTATACCAGGTGTGGACGCACATACAGTACTGTAATCTGATCATCATATTTAGATAAGAGAAGTCTGATTTTACTGTCAAGTGTAGACAAATGAGAGTCAATACTAGATTGGCAGTTTGACAGCATCAGCCCTACTATTGTTGTTACTGACAGTATTGGTGACTACTTGAAGTTATCATACATTGCAATTTGTTTAACATTAACTGCCCCAGAGGATGTAGGATCCATAGTTCAGTATTCAGTTAGCTTCTGCAAATACATTTTGTGACTCCTGCAAATACATTTAATTGATACATGGGAACATACTTTAATGATTACATAGCTCAAGCAGTGAAACATCAAGTGCATTTCACAGGATTGGCTAAGCCAATCCATGAAGTCTCTTTTTGTTCTTAAAAGCTTCAAAGAGAAAAGCAAGACTTCTCATAAACATGAACAAGGGGTGCAGGCCAAAGGTCTTGTTTGGCCTCCCTGTGTTCTACTCAGGAAAAGCTTCAGGAGACTCAACCTTTCTGTCCTCTTATGCAGAGACGCATCTAATTTCAGCATGCTACTGCCAGGAAGCCAACTGCAAAAACCTAATTGAAACCCTTTTGAGTTTATGAATAAGAGAACACTTGAGTGCCCCGGTGATAGGCTGTACTTAAAGCTGCCCTTCATTGCAAATGAGGGGCATGTAGGATGGTGCTCTGGCTGGAACGTTGCATAATACACATCACACTGCAGGTGTGATTCATAGAGTGAGCGGGTGTGAATGGCAGACAACAGCTTGTGAAAAAAAAGGGAAAAAAAAGAAGATTGTTCCAAATACATGATGTCATAGGACTCAGAAATCGCTACACATTGAATGTTACATGGGACAGGATACTGATCACTCACGCAAACAGCACGTTGGTGTGATAGGGAAATTGTCACTTGACAAGAAATGCTTGCATATTATCATACTCAACTGTGGAATGTGCACAATGCTGATCTGAAACACAGGGTATGAGAAAACATTGTAGAAGCCTATACCAAAAAGACTTGATTTCACCTGTCCAAATATGATCAATGTGGCTGAAGGAAAAACTAATTAAAACACATTTTACTGACTAATGTGACCATTTGAGGTCTATGTCCAAATTGTCCAGCCCATATTTGTTCTTATTTGCGATAGCTTGTGAAATGTTGGATGATGTGCTGAATATAAAATCTGACCCATGCACAGTTGATGTTTAATCATGAGCTATGGAAGTGGGATTGGGAGGGGGGACAGTAAGCTACAGCACACCCTCCACGAGTGTTGAGTCGCTAGCAGCTGTTCCGAGCAGGGACTTGGCAGGTATAGATCACGAGGGAGCTTGCGGCTCTTCCCTCCCCACCTTCCTCCACTAGCGATGGCCTCATTTATCTGTCTCCCCCTGTCTCCCTCTCTCACCCACACCCCTCCTCTCCAAACATCTCTGTCTAACACGGCTTTACCCGTCGTCATCGAGCTGAAACAGCTCTGTCGCTTTTGTTTTCATTTTGTCAATTACTTTCCCGTCAATGCAGACGCACTTTGCACTTAAAGCCGCCTGTGATCCCACCACTCCCCGTTTTCCTGTCACAAGAGTCCGGACAGCTAATGATGTACAGACAGGCCAGGATAAAGACTGTATTAGTAATTTCTCTCCTTCCCTTGCCCATGACACCGCAGCACTAAATACCTTTGGGTCCCCGAGCAGATATTGTTCTCCTCCTCTGAAATATGCCTTCAATTAGAATGTCATATAGTTGCGCCCATCCCTGTTCTGCCATTGCTCAGAGTTAGGAGAGACAATCTGTCATGGGCATTCGTTTTATCCTGACAGACCCCCCCTCAAAATGTCTCATTAGTCAAATGCATCTCTTTATTTTATTACATGTCATCTCAAATTATCCACAGTATATCCTTTTGAAAAATATCAACTCCCCCCTTAATACAAAGCCTGCTTAATTATCACAGATAGTAGTCACATAATTATTCTACACAATTGAACGTACAATCTTTTTGTTACTCAGGTTATTTAAACCAAACAGAATACACAGAAATGTAGAATGTGGAATACAGTGGTTGACTGTCTACAGTATTTATATGTTCATCTTTACCCTCTGATTATGACTAATACATCAGTACAAATATTTTATATTCTATGTGTTCTATGTTTTATTATTTCTACTAATAACCGGATATAAGGCATTATACATGATATATTTTCTATATTCTCTGAATTGTTAGTCTTGCTATGGCAGTGTTTCGCGTTAAATGTACTATAGCCATTTCACAAACCCAAAATAGAAAAAGCAAACATTTTTTTTATGTGTAAGCTTGTGGTCACGGTCACATCGAATGTTTACCTTTTACAAACACATGCATATACATCACTCTTTCTGTACCACTTAAAGTGATAAAAGTACAGTGCTTCACCATTTGGATGGCCTGTGCTGATAACAAGGCTCACAGTCTGACAAACCGGCAAAGCAGGTGTTCACCGGAGCATCTGGGGAATAGAGCAGCTCGGCAGCACGTTGGAGGATCAGAGGGGCTTCAGATCCACCTAGTCACGTGCACAGGCCTCCCTCCCCATACAATCTGGCCTGTTCCCGCTCAGCGGATGTGAGTCCTCTGCAGAGCAATGGATGCCAAGCCGCTTCAGTGACAAATGTGGAGATCATTCGCTCCCACCCACATAAGTGTTTAATCATGATGCACTACTGCTTCTCAAACCTCATCCAGGAAATCATACATCACATACACGTACAGTACACATACAGTACGGCTCTTTAAACCCTGCAGAAATATGGGAGGAATGCTCATCCACTCGCTTTGATTTCAGAAGTCATTTTTGTAGAGGTGCATAGAAATAGTTAGGCACATGTTATGCCCGTGCCTCGTGCTGGTGGTCCTCTTAATTATTTTTGCAGAAAAATGGCCATCCATTTGTCCTTCCGTTGGTTGCATGAGAATTCGACTGATGATCAAATCTAATCCATTCAAATCTCCAGGTGGGATTAACCACAGAGCAAATCTGAGTATCTACAGTATTGTGCTCTGCCCAACTTCCCAACAATGAATATACCAAAAAACTAAATGCTCAGCCCCTGCTTCTCAAGAAACAGCTTGCAATATATCCCAGTTGGTTTTCTTTCAACGTTTATCCATGATTCTGAGGCTTATCAGTGAAATTACAAAAGAGTCTACTAAATCATTTAGTAGACTCTTAAAACCGTTCAGTCCCTCAAGACATAAGGGTTTAGCTGCACTGTCAGTAGTCTGCAGTGCAGGTGTATTTCTGGGTCTGTTTGTGGAGAAGGTATCGGCAAAATCAAAGTTAGCTGGACCACAGGGAAATGTGTGTGTCCCACGGGTCTCTCAGCTGAAATAAGATGGATACAGGCGAGTGAGTCTTGATAAAAAAAAATAAAGGAGACAACGGAGTTTGAGAGATGGGGCTTGGACTCTGGGGACGACAGAGGAAGGAGAGAGAATAGTACCACACAAGGTCTTGTTCACCAGAGTAAGCCCTCCAAAGAGTGAGTGGCAGTGACTGTCAAGTGACTAGAGAAAAAAAACAATGCTTCGCAATTTTGTAATAGAAAGCCAGCACATCGTTATCAATTACGTAGTCCTCCTCTCTCATTCCACCCACCCATCCAAGCTTTCACAGCTCCATGAAACGAATGAAATTGAAATGTCAATTTACTTTAGTTCTCAACCAAACCACTTGAGTATCTAGTGTAGAGACCTCTCTCAATACCTTGGCCATTGCAGCTCTGCTGATTTTAAGTCCATATTTGAAGCCCAAGTCTCATATGAAGCAAAAGTGATATGTCTGAGTCCTGGTGGATGAGCCTGGAGCTTTGAGACTTCAAGGACCATCAAGGAGAGCCAGTAACCGGGCCCTCTTGTTGGGGGGATAGTGGGGGGGTGGATGAGTAGTCGCTATATTCAAAGGGTTGGTTCAGCCGATTTTCATGTTTAGGTAAAATATCATCTTACCCTGAGTTGTCCTCATAGGCCAGTAGTGAAATATTCTCTGCTTCTCCGTTATCTATTTCGCTACCGCAGCAAAATAGATAACTTACTGGTGCCGTGATTCCGACGGCAACTAATTTAGCATTGTTGAAATTACAAACAAAGTTTTGTTGCGAGTTACGCTTGAAAATAAAATATTGAAAATAAAACAAACAAAAAAAGTCTCTATAATGGATTTGCTCAGAACTGGAACTATTTCCTCACACACAGTCGTTCAGTTTCCCTGTGACGTTTTCAGTAGGATGCAAGTGGAGGACGCGAGGAATCGTGTTTCTAACAATTGAAAAAAGGCCACAACTTTATTCTTTATAATGGCACTCTCATGGTGGAGAAATGACAGCTGAGAGTCAGAATTACTTCCAGGTTACTGAGGAAGGTCACAGAAGACAGTTGGGATTTACCAAAGGGACTACTGTTAAATCAACCATATTCACCTTTTGCTCATACTTTTTTAGCCCTTTCATGGTAGAACCTGGTGAATGGTACTAGGCAACAACAAGGAACATTTAGTTTAGCTATTAATTTTTTTTTTTTTTAAATTGAATAGCCGCTGATTGTCAGTTTGATGTTTGAATGATTACCAACTTATATTTCATTAATATTTCAGTCATCATGCAATTCAAACACTGAAGGAAGCCAACAAGTGTATTCTTTTAAATGCCTTTGTTCAATTCTCTTATTGTTAGCGCATACTTTGAACAAAGTCACAGCATGTTGACCATAACAGTCCAACATGCATCAGTCGATCCAAATGTCATAATGGCGAAGTTTTCAGTTATTGTTGACCATGCTCCATAGCAGGGTGTGTTCTTACAATTCCTCACTTGTACAGTACCTCAGTGAAAACAATGACTCGTCGTTGAAAAGGGCTCCTAGGACGCATGGACTCATAGGGTTTCATTATTATTCTAATTCTCACAATGATGTGAGGAGTGCAATTATTCAGCATGAGCTGTAATCACTCAGACTCTAAGTAGCCATTTAATTACAGGAGTATTAACAAAAAATAATCTCTATCGTATGCCAGTCACACAGAACACGATTTGGCGAGGGGCTCCTGTGATAATTGACGCCCGTTAATCTACCCATAAAAATCTGAGCCATTATGCCTTGACGCTCAAATGGCTTGTTCAACAAAACTCTAATCACATGCACAATTTCGCACAGTTCATTAAGATGTGAGAGGGCTTTGCGATTGGGGGGATTTATATGTAAAATTAGAGGCGAGTAGTATGAGTGTTAAGACTTGGGCTATGCAACTGAAATGGATGGAGTAATGACCACAACATCACACCATTGATTTTTTAAAATACAATTGTGTCCTGATTAGAAAAAACATCAAATAAGTGCATTCAATGTTTACTAGTATTGGAATCAGTCAAAACAAATGCGTTATTTCCCTGGATATCCGGTTAAAGTTCTGACCCTACATTTCATGTCAATGCCAAGCTGTATGTTTGCTGTGAATGGAGTACAGACATACTGGTAACCCACAGTGATTACAGTAGTGAGGAGAGATATGTGGTGGAGGGTTTCTGTCCATGTGTCATGCCCAGGTAGTGCCCCCAGTGGCTTTGTTTTAAGCCTACCCTCTCTTATTTATTGTATTTCTTCCTCTCCCTTCTCCCCATGTTTCTCTTCTTCTTGCTCTTTCCCCCTCTCTATTTCTCTCCTTGTAGCTCTATCTCTCTCTTGCTCTTTTTCTCTTCCCCTCTTTCCTCACTCAGCCATGGAAATGTGTGACAACACACAATGCCCTCACAGCAGGTGGCCACCTGGGACCTTGCTGTCTCCTGTGCACCCTGCTCCCGGCTAGCAGTGACCCCCTAACACATGCACTTATACATACTAACTGCAGAGTGTGTCAGATTGGTGGTCCAACGACCTGAGCCGCTTGTCCAACATGCTGAGTCGACACCCAGGGTTGTTACAGTGACAGGGAGGACGGCACCCTAGGGCTGTGTTGTGTTGTGTGCCCATGTTACCACATGCAGAGTTCATAGCAAAACAGATCAAACAAACAGCTTTAACACTAGACCCTCCCAGCCCTCATTACTAACCAAAGCCTCCAGAGTGACGTCTCCAGACGTCCATTGTTTGATATCAGGGTAATCATTGAATTGGATCAATACCCATGAGAATATTGGTGGACATATTGGTGGACATAATTTGTGTTACTGTACTACGTACATCGAGAGGTAAGTAAGTGTTTTCTTTCATAAATAACAGTAAAAAAGTGTGTAAACCCCAGGTCAAATGTGGAGTGCATTACAGAATGAGGGTCGCTTCACTCTTCATCACTCACTCTCCCCGTGCTCTAAATGTTTGTGCAGAGGGGGTGGAAAGCTCTCGTCTCGCTTTTTTCATGGCTTTCGTTTTTGCAATCAACTTGTTTGCCAGGGAAATTAATGTAAGGAAGTTGTCAGTTTCTGCCTTTGCCCAGAAAAGGCTCCATGATTTTCATCACCATATTTTCAGACACTCGTTCACCTGCTGGCCAAAATACATCTTTCCCCAGGCATGGAAAGCCATATTATAACTGTAAGGTTTCGATGGACAATACCGCAGTAACAGTTTTTTCATGAAACCGGCCAGACACACACACACCAGTTTTTTTTCCTTATTTCTATTGCTGTGTATTGGATGATTGGCTATTTGCATACCCAACCCAGGCATAACACTCAAATTTGCCCATCCTTTACCCATCATGAGGTTTCTACAATCAAGCCTACACATGAAATGTATAATGCAGGTGCACAGGAGGAGAGTTACAATGGCGTAATCAAGGTGACAGTGATACATTCAATACCGCCTTGTACACTCTTGCCTGTGTCTAGCTGATCTGATCACTCACATACACAGGTCACTTTTATATCACTTTGCTTGTTGTATACAGTAGGTAGAGGTTTAATCCCTGGACACTGCTGCTGCACATATATGCGGTGTGAAGTGCTGTCGAAAGCCACCACAAGGTGGTGAGAAGAGCTATGAAGTTTGAAAAGAGAATGGTTTGCATTATCAGCTTGCTTTATCAGATAGATTGGCAAAAACAAGTGTATTATGGCAGCTAATGAATTACAGAGATGAAGAGTGGAAATGTTTTAAATATCAGGTTATCTTAACGAGGACCAAGCAATGGGACCCACTCCTATCTACTCTCATACCGTCATCACGCATTATCGCACAGCGCAGAGAAACAGGGGGAAATGTTTTAGTGCAGTCTGACATGAATAAGCGTGAGTCAGCTTTAATAGTGTAACCTATTGATTACAGAATTAAGTTAGGAATGTTCATGCAAGACAGGAGTAAGGACGTTGGGTTTCGATGGGATTGAGACTGGATAGAAAAGTAGCCTATAATTGTTATCATTAAAACGGTCATAATAGGGTGTCCACATTTTCAGCAAGGGCAGCCATCTCTCGTTCACACTTTGTAATAATAATAATAATAATAATAATAATAATAATACATTTATTTTCTATAGAACTTTTTTAGGGATCATTTGAAAGGGGAAGCTGGATTCTTTGATGTGGTTTGGGAATGTCCCAAAGTGAGTGCAGTGCAGTGAAGAAAGCCTGGTCCCCCCATTAAAACACTGTTCAATCAAACATCTTTCTATCATAACTGGCGACATGATTTAATATTTGGGGGATATTAAATAAAAGTATACCAGCCAGTGACAAATTAGCAGTAGGCCTATCTGTAACTATCTTGCTGTAAAATGGAATTGATAACAGTTCTCTCAAATATGCAACGTTTTGGCTACCATCAATGTTTGTATTTCAATCTTCTATGAACTAACGGAATTAAGTCAAGAACAGCATTCAAATTGTATTTCTAAGTAGTGGCTAGATAGCTTGTGTTTGTTTAATGGGAAGCACACACAGACATTTAATTCCCCCTTCACCGTAAACAACAATGCCTGCTGGGTTTTTTTTTTGCCACGGTAAATAACCTGAAATAAAACTCATTAGTGCCGTCGTGGTATGCCTGCAACATCGTCACACCGGTGGCCAACTTCTAAACTCTGGCCTACTGTAATACAGTTTTTTCAATTGCAACGGCCAAGTTTTTGGTGGCAGGAATATAATAATTGACTCTCTGCTGACTCTCCAGAATTCAAAACCCCACCACAAAAAAAAAGAAGTAGTTTCATCCGGGTACATGTATCAACGCTGATAAGTCTGGTGCGAGTCATTTGTCTCCTGTCAAAATTGATGTCGAAGCTTCCTTTTCTCCCTTATCACACTTGGCAGTTTGTACCCCGTATATATGCAGTTAAAAGTCAAGCACCCTTCTCTCTGACAGCCAGCCGGCTCCTTAGCAGTGAGCATATTTTTCAAGATGGGCAGGAGGGTGCCGTTGAGGAGCTTAATGTCAAGGGGGACACATTTCAGTGTTCTCTTGAGAGCGTCCTTACCTCTAATCAGAGGCTGATATGGCCGCTGATTGATTACATGAATTATGGCCTTGTTAGTCATGAGGGCTCCAGACTGACTGCGTTCCGTTAGGCAAGGGCAATTTGCCACTCATAAATGGAATAAACCTGGTTTAGAGATCTGCCGCCCGAACGCTTCAGGGCCTTGTGAAGATTTTAAATGGACTTCAGTTAAGTAACTGACTATAGTGGAAACCTCTGAATAGTACTGGTAATATGTAATCCTATTTTGAAGCAACAAGCAACAAGACTGTTATAATAAACACTTTTTTTCATTATTGCATTATTGTTGAGTTAAACACACAAGACTTTAAAATCTATTGTATTGACTGTCAAATTGCCGTCCCTGTAATTGAATGGTTGATAATTGTCCCCACTGCATTGGTGAGGGCACTCCTCACTGAGCCACCAAATGTACCACTGTAGCTGAAAGGATGGAGAGAAAAGGGATTACAGAGTGAGATTAACAAATGGCTGCTTTTCGAGCTATGACACATTGAGTAGCATTGTAATAGTTCACCTCACTCAGCACAACTTAACCTGACACCAGCTGTAGATTATCTGCTTGACAAGCTATGCATGAGAATAAGAAATTACATTAAACAGAACTGTAGTTACGGTATTAAGAGAGAGATGATAGAGAGAGACGAGAAAGAGAGAGAGAGAATATTTCAATTTAAAATTCCTTTTATTGGTTACAATACATAACACAGTGCATATCACCGACAACTCAGCCCTCAGGACATCATCCCTGTCCCCAAGACGCAGTTTTTTTTTACTGGTTTTCAATATAGACAATTTGGTTACCCCAGATAGAAAAGTGACCTGAACAACTGCAGTTTTGTTCCTGACACAATATTCTGGTGAGTGAGAGAGAGAGAGAGAGAGAGAAATAGAGGTGGAGAGTCTGAATGCCTATAACAAAAGTTCACCTTAAAAAGCATTGGTTATGTTATAGTGAAACCATGGGTCCTTCAGACGGTTCACCAAGCTCCTCTCCTCTCCACAGGTCATGACAGGGCAAGCTCTTATCTTCCCAGTAGTGAGAGCTCAATGTTTCGCCAAAGATTGTATACTTAATAAAAGCCTCCCTGCCTCTCCTCACCCAAAATATCTCTCCCCATGAGTTCCCCCTTCCAAATGTTAGCAGTTCTTATTTAGGCAGTAAAGGGAGAGAATATAATTATGGGAAATGGCAATACTCAGCCAATGGTTGAAAGTCATGAGTAGTGGCCTCCTTGGCCACTTGGCAAGTTTGATGTTTTGAAAGAGTTATCTTGCGAGGAGAGGTGCAGATGCAACAAAATAGATGAAAATACTTTAAATAGGTAAAAACGGGTATGAATATGTTTTCCTCTACTTTTTTTCTTTCTGTAATCTTGGTTTAATAAGGGTGCAGTGAGAAAAGGTTGTCTTTTTCCCCCACTCCCTTAACTAAGTAGGATAGCTGTAGTGATGAACTGTATGAAGTCAGTCACCAACTCATAAATATACTCTCAGGGACCCACATGCTTGCTCGCTTTCATGTTTGTTGTTTTCCATGGTATTTTGGGCCATTAACACATACAGTACAGTGTCCCACTGTGCCTCTCCCATATGTAGAAGGGGATCAATATAATGGAACATGATACATTTCTCTCATAGGCCTACTCATCTCACACTCAACATGTATGTTTTGTAATTACATCTTGGCACAAGTATTGTAATGCTTAACACATTTTTGCAAATGCTTAAAACATAATCGACTACTCAATGTTATCAAAGATTAGGGCTGTCCCCGACTAAACAAAATCTTGGTTGACTGACAGACGTCAGTTTTTTCGACTAAACTACATATACTGTAGCTATGTGATTTGAGTGGAATGAATAGAGTAAACATCGAGAGTGGATTTCTCCAAATCACTGTTCAGTAAGACTCACACTGTAACTGGCTCTTTCTCGCTCATTATTGGGAGTTATGACACACATTTGTAATAGTTAGAAAGCTGAGATTCTCGTCTTTTCAACAGCTATCAGAACACAAAATATGTTTAGTGGTCCAATTAACTAAAAATTATGGAGCAAGTCACATATGAGAGGTGATGTTTGGTTTGAATTGTTAATATTAATAAACCCTACAATTCAGAAAGCATGTTTGTTAAAGAATAATATTATTAATAATAGTGTGGCGCTAATGAAACCGTATACACTTTTAGTACCAGTGTATGTCTTAGAATGATTGGCTGTGCCAACCCCAGTCTCCGGAAAGGATACTTTCTCAGAGAGGCGCTAATTTTGTGTGTGTACTGTAGCTTGTGCTCCATGAGAAAAACAACAATTAGCAACTGCTCGACTAAACAAATTGAATGAGAGGAAAACAAAGTAGTCAATTAGTCGACTAAACAAGGTTAAGCCTATTATAGATGCAAATGTTTTATTTGAACCACAATTTATTTGTTTTTGTCTCTGCGTTTTATAATAGCCACCATCTCTAGCCTGTCACCTGCATAATACACTACCAACCCCTTTCGAAAGCACCACTAAAAACTAAAGTTAGGAAACAATACTACTATATCAAAACATGACAAGCAAAGTATGTGAAGATATTCAAGGTATTATAATTTTATGTTGCCGCCTTCTGTAATTGATTTTCTGAATGGAAAGATAATCCCTCATTGTGTTGTTTTTCTACAACCTAATCTCAGGTTTAATCCTCAATAATATCACCATGTGACTACACAGTCTACCAGATATTTAGGTTTGTTTAGTTAAGATTCAGATGGTTAAATGGAGAGATTTATGAGCGTTCATGTCCTCTGTGGTTAGCTGTCCCTCTGTTGAGTTGATCCCTGACCTTTAGCCACATGAGATGACAATAATGTCAGAAGGGCATTTAGAGTGCTATTAACAAAGGGAATTGTTTCTTCAGTTGCTTTTTTTTGTGGGTCTCTTTAGTTGTTTTGATATACAGTATATGCCATTTAGCTGAATCAAACCCACAACCTTAGTGTTGCTAGCGCCATGCTGTACCAACTGAGCCACAGAGGACCAAAGCATCTTGGAAGCAGCAATGTGCTACTTTGGAACAGTATATCAAGATGTACTGTAAGGCAGGACATTAGAAATTAGATAGCAGGCATATGATTATTGAAATATGCTTTTTAGAATGTTGACTAAACTTTGAAAACATACAAATTATCTGTTACACTTGAGGGGAATTCACAGACTAAGTCAACATCATTCAGATGCAGGGACTAAGACTAGTCTCACTTACTCCATAAAGACTGGTTTTCATCGTCTGATGTATCATTTTTCACCTGGCACCACTGCACTCAAGATCAACTGAAAGGGATCTGATCTATCGATCCTGGCCTCTACGCCAATTTGAATCTCTGCATGTCTGCATTATACAACATTGACTCCATTTAACCAGCATGCTTCAATGGGAGCTCAGAGTCTGTCATTTGGATTTGCATATAGAATTACTTTGGTGTAATTGATTTCCCTCTCTAATTACCCATTATTGGTTTAATTGAATGGTCTTTCCAATGACAATCTAAGCAAACTTGCATCCATGGACATATTTCCCCTTTTTAAGTTATAATTATGATGAGGATTATAAATATGTTATGATGTGCAACTTCTGTCAGTACAGTAGCACCATACCTATCACTGTTACAAGCTGTCTTCATAGTGCAACACTTCCCCATCCATCCCCTGTGTGTAAACGCTGGCAGATGATTCATTGACACGTTGAAAAAGCAGTTGGAAGTCTTGGGAGATTGTTAAAACCGGTGGAAAAATATTAAGTGTGCCATACATCAAAGAGCCCAAGACTCTTGGCTGATGTGATTTCTGGCATGATCAAAACAACATGCTTAAAATGCAAAATCTCCCTCTCAGAGGTCGAGATGGTGAAGGAGCAAAAATAAACAACAACTAGGGAATGAGAATAAAACTAAATATCACACAAAGTGAAGCACCTTCAAAGTGGATATGAATATGACTAGGAGTGCCATTGTGACAATGACCCTGTAGTTGATGGAATCCATCTTTAGCCATCCACCAGGCAGAAAAGAGGCAAAACATTTTCAGTATGATCAGATCATAACAATATGATGAGGCGGGAAGCAATTATTTATACTGCTTGTTGACACCGGCATTGGATACCACAGAAAGGCGTCTGGGTGTTAGATCCCTGTGGATAATAGGGGAATGCATTCCCTTCTACTACTGCATTTCCAATTCTTCATTATGAAAGGCTGCCCGAGGTGAACGGCATGGGGAGGTCTCCCCAGCTGTGAGGATTATTGCCAACAACACATACACTCCCAGACTGTAGTAATGGAAGCCAAATAATTGTCTTAAGGTGAATAACAATATGATGTTATCCTTGCAAGGAATTTTAATACAACCCTAATGGAGTTTATATTTCTCCAATACATGTTTCATTTATGAGGTGCTCATGCGAAGACGGTTATTTGTATTCCGAGTTTATGCAAAAGAAATATGAGGAAGGATGATTTTGCAGAATTAACTTGGAGCAGAGTTGAAAATGGTTGGGAGTTTGTGCTTATAGCTAGTGTGAGCTGGATCTCTTGGATGAATATGGCTTTGTGAATGAAGAGAATCCTTATCTATTCTGATTACGCTTCCAGTCGGTAAATGCAGCCCCAGGCATTGCTCTCTCCCTGGTCCTCAAAGAGCCATACAAATTACATATGGGTCTGTTTTTCTATCCAAATAGGCAAGGATGTGCAGATCCAAAAGTATGCAATTGAAAAATGGTGTGACTGGTAAAGTTTTTAGTCTGTGGTAGTGTGTGGTTGCCCAGGGTTAGAAACTGAACAAGAACCAGGGTGAGGGTGAGACTAAGAGCAGTGTCAGCCATCCCATTCATGTTTTTGACTCATGTCTGGGCATACAAGTGCCATGTACTCCCATTGAAACGTCTAGTAGCTAGGTGAATCACGCTTTGTAAGTGACACTAACAGAGGGTTATGCTTTGGGCCACGGTGGTGTCCTTATGGTGGTGGGTTTATCTTTGGGTATCCTTTTATCTCAATTTGATGGACTTTCTCCATAACAGATAATAATAAAAAATAAAGCGTTTTCATGTTTTTCATCTAACAGATCTAATTGGTTGCATACACTTGTAAAATGAGTGGGAGTGAGAAGAGGAGGAATCATTCCTAGAACTTATCCAGGTGCCAGGAATGGGCACCCCTGTGATAAACATGACTCAGAACCTAATTCGATGAGACCTCCCATTGCTAATGCATTTGATCCTAGTTTATCCTTGTGTATTTTGTAATTTGCTATGTCTCTATACACACCTTTCAACCTTGACACTGGGATGTTGACTCAATTTGTATGTTTTCTTGTGTTTGATCTTATCTCACAGCCCTATCAGCAGTGTCTCTTCTAATGTTCATGTGTTATAATTAGCACCTTGTAGACATGGGGCGATTAATGATTGAACCAATTATTTGAGCCCAAAACTACTTCTTGGTTTAACTCTTTCACTCATGCTCCAGATATTAAATTACTTGTCATAGTGGAGTTAAGTCCAGAGGAACATGCAGGACCTGTTCAGGTTGAATACTGTGTGTGAATATGAATATACCTACGATATTAATGACAGCAATTTGTAATAAGAGACAGGATTGTCAATTTCCCCCAACATTGTTTTAAGTGAGTTCAACACCTTACAAAACATTGGCAAACTTTGCTGGCTATATATAAACAAGCCACTCAAAACATTGAGTGGACCACTTGATTCCATTTGTCAGTGCACACGAGGGTGTGAGGGTCTAATCCTGTTTACACATTGTAGCATGTCTAGCTCTAGTGCTGTAGGATGTAGCATGTCTAGCTCTAGTGCTGTAGGATGTAGCATGTCTAGCTCTAGTGCTGTAGGATGTAGCATGTCTAGCTCTAGTGCTGTAGGATGTAGCATGTCTAGCTCTAGTGCTGTAGGATGTAGCATGTCTAGCTCTAGTGCTGTAGGATGCAGCATGTCTAGCTCTAGTGCTGTAGGATGTAGCATGTCTAGCTCTAGTGCTGTAGGATGTAGCATGTCTAGCTCTAGTGCTGTAGGATGTAGCATGTCTAGCTCTAGTGCTGTAGGATGTAGCATGTCTAGCTCTAGTGCTGTAGGATGTAGCATGTCTAGCTCTAGTGCTGTAGGATGTAGCATGTCTATCTCTAGTGCTGTAGGATGTAGCATGTCTAGCTCTAGTGCTGTAGGATGTAGCATGTCTAGCTCTAGTGCTGTAGGATGTAGCATGTCTAGCTCTAGTGCTGTAGGATGTAGCATGTCTAGCTCTAGTGCTGTAGGATGTAGCATGTCTATCTCTAGTGCTGTAGGATGTAGCATGTCTATCTCTAGTGCTGTAGGATGTAGCATGTCTAGCTCTAGTGCTGTAGGATGCAACATGTCTAGCTGATTTATTTTAAGCAAGAGGCTTAAAACATGTCGGCTATCCAGTACATAATTTGGCTTGAAAAAAAGGGTACATTTAAGAAATGAAGAAATTGCAATTTAAATATTCATGAAGCTCTTTGTCTTTTTCCCCATCAGCTGCTGAGAGATCATACTATTCCACTGTGATTTTGGCAATTACCTCTCATTGTCACCCCTCCCCTTGTCCAAAGTCACCCCTGTGCACTTGAGGCACAGTCAACCTCACCATAATTGAAGGGTTAGGAGAGAATGGCCACATAGAGGGCACCCCACACTGACATCATTACTCAGCTTTTGAAAAGGAACATCCATTTGCATTGTCTTCAATGAATTAATCCTAATAGTATGGCTGCATGGTCTGCAACACATTACATGATATAATTGCATGTCTAGGGCCTGCAAAATAAACCATTCAATTGCCAAGTGGAGTCTCAATATGCACACAAAAAAAAGAAGAGAATTCAGTCATTAGTGTCACCCCTGGAATGGCCGCTTTCTGGTCCGATTCTCTGGAGTGCTGAAATTATGGTTTCCTGTCACCAAGCTGAATGCCTGTGATTATGACAGTATTGCTGGGATTCACATTTATCGAACTGGGCCTTTGCAACCTTCACTTCAGCTAAAGGCCAATACATTGGAGGCTCTTTGTCTTGCTATCTTTCAAATCTGGACAACTGGGAGTTGGCTTCTGGCTCTTCTGTTTTCCATGTGTCAATTACTTCATCAAATTGGATTATGCCCTTGAGTGTTATTATTAGCAGTTATTGAAGCCTGAGCATTTGTATTAATTTACTTTCATTCCATAGAATAATTGAATGACCAGCCCAATGTAATTAACAATAAGATGCATAATGAATACACAATTATATTTTTCCTACACATGACAGAGACAGTCCTCTTTTTAAAATAGAAAACCCACAAGTCATCTGCACTGGATTTCCACCATTGGAGTATTATTGGAGTACAACCCTTCAGCTCCAACTCTGTATTGCCTCAAATCCAAAAAAGGCTGTCTCAAGTGGAGGCACTGGTTTGAGCCCAGATTCAAACTGTTTTCTATAGAAGAACCCTGACTTTAATATTGCCATGTGTCAAAGTCACACCAGCACATCCCAACTAACTGGTATGGCAGCTAATGTATTCCCCAGTACTCCCTATGGTATGTGCATCACCGGTCCACTGAGGATTGGAGTACTCAAACTAACCCAGCTCCCCCTACACATAATTACAGACCCATAAATCACTCATGCTCTCTGTGAGTGAATATCAATGGCACCAGATTGTAGTCTCATAGTGCCCTTTATACAAAGCCCTCGACAACATGCTCAGTATTTTTTATTTTATATTTAGAGAGCTTTTTTTACACGGTGGAAACATGTCAAAATAGGCCACCGAGCACCACTCGAGATATGTAACCTCTGTTAACTGGAGTGAAACTCTTAGCTAGTGAGCTAATATAAAACGATTACCGGTTGAATGGGAGGTGGAGACATGATACACTGGACAGAGCTCTCACACTCTCTCTCTCTCTCTCTCTCTCTCTCTCCCCTGCTGCCTTTTCTTCCTCCCACTTTTCATAGTCTGGCATAGCTGACTGGACCACTGGTCTGTATCACAAGGCCTCTCAGTGAGTGAGAAGGAGAGAGCTGGCAGGGCCGTTCTCATCAATGAAACACCCTAGGTCTCTGTATGCACTGTTGGCTCTCTCTCTCTCTCTCTCTCTCCCTCCTTTTCTCTCTCACACACACACATAGACACACACTCCTGTATCGGTCAGGCTGGGGCTGCCACTAAGTGTGTCAGGGCCAAAAAGGCAGCAGTAGCAGCACCTTTGCGTGTAAAGTCATCCCCGCAAGGAGGTATTGTATGGAGGGCAAGGAAGGACTTAGTATTTATCTGTGACACTCTCTACGGTTCTCGTATGGTCGCTGGGAGCATCAGCTCTTGTGGGGTGGTGTTCACATGAACCTGGTCAGCAGAGCCCCGAGGGAAAGAGGAACCAGCACAGTCCACATGACCGCAACACTGATTTAGCTTTAGAATTAACTATCCAGCCTTAAACCTGTGTTGATTCTAACAGACCCCTATTTCTAGACGACACTCACCGGCCACTTTATTAGGTACACCTTGCTAGTACCGGGTTGGACCCCCTTTTGCCTTCAGAACTGCCTTAATTCTTTGTGGCATAGATTCAACAAGGTGCTGGAAACATTGTGTTAGCATCATGCGGTTGCTGCAGATTTGTCGGCTGCACATCCATGATGCAAATCTCCCGTTCCACCACATCCCAAAGCTCTATTGGATTGAGATCTGGTGACTGTGGAGGCCATTGGAGTACAGTGAACTCATTGTCATTTTCAAGAAACCAGTTTGAGATTATGAGCTTTGTGACATGGCACGTTATCCTGCTGGAAGTAGCCATCAGAAGATGGGTACACTGTGGTCATAAAGGGATGGACATGGTCAGCAACAATACTCAGGTAGGCTGTGGCGTTTAAACGATGCTCAATTGGTACTAAGGGGCCCAAAGTGTGCCAAGAAAATATCCCCCACACCATTACACCACCACCAGCAGCCTGAACTGTTGATACAAGGCAGGATGGATCCATGCTTTCATGTTGTTTACGCCAAATTCTGACCCTACCATCTGAATGTCGCAGCAGAAATCGAGACTCAACAGACCAGGCAAAGTTTTTCCAATCTTCTATTGTCCAATTTTGGTGAGCCTGTGCGAATTTTAGCCTCAGTTTCCTGTTCTTAGCTGACAGGAGTGGCACCCAGTGTGGTCTTCTGCTGCTGTAGCCCATCTGCTTCAAGGTTCGACGTGTTGTGCGTTCAGAGGTGGTCTTCTGCATACCTTGGTTGTAACGAGTGGTTATTTGAGTTACTGTTGCCTTTCTATCATCTCGAACCAGTCTGGCCATTCTCCTCTGACCTCTGGCATCAACAAAGGCATTTTCGCCCAGAGAACTGTATTTTCTCTTTTTTGGACCATTCTCTGTAAACCCTAGAGATGGTTGTGCGTGAAAATCCCAGTAGATCAGTAGTTTCTGAAATACTCAGACCAGCCCGTCTGGCACCAACAACCATGCCACGTTCAAAGTCACTTAAATCACCTTTCTTCCCCATTCTGATGCTCGGTTTGAACTTCAGCAGGTCGTTCAGATGTCTACATGCCTAAATGCATTGAGTTGCTGCCATGTGATTGGCTGATTAGATATTTGCCTTAACGAGCAGTTGAACAGGTGTACCTAATAAAGTGTATATTGAAGCAGTCAGTGAGTGTGCAGATATGGGACCTACTATATTACACCAGATTAAACCTGTTTAGCAAGGTTATTCAGCTCATTACAGTATTACAGAGTCTTGTGATTTATTCTTCACCGTTTTGCAAACCTGATATTAATGTTGTATGCACTTCACATCAAAAGCTTTGGTGTCGTAGATTTAGTAGCCTTGCAATTTATTGGTACAGTTATTATCTTACCTCCAATCTCAAAGTATACAATTAAATCAAATCTACTGTGGGCATAAACAAAGAACACGAATGGGATTTGATTAACAACGTAACAACTAAGTATGCTTATACTGGAACAGCAAATTAAAAGCCCTGGCTCCACTACCTCAGTCAATCAAGTACTGGGCCTTCCAAAACTCATCACAACGTTGATTTAAAGACGAGCCATCTGTTAGCAACAGCAGCCCCACTTTCAAGTACACATGTGTGTACATGCGCATGTGTGTGTGTGTGTGTGTGTGTGTGTGTGTGTGTGTGTGTGTGTGTGTTTGCTTGTTTGTTTGTGTGTTTGTATATTACCCCACCATCACAGTACACAAGATAATCCACACGAACCGCAGTCTTCCAGAAGACTGAAGAAGGTAATTACAAATTAGGCCAGACTTTGGAACATGAGGCAGACAGCATTCTCCA
Source organism: Argentina silus (assembly GCF_951799395.1). Taxonomy (NCBI): domain Eukaryota; kingdom Metazoa; phylum Chordata; class Actinopteri; order Argentiniformes; family Argentinidae; genus Argentina; species Argentina silus. The sequence goes on along the minus strand of NC_139655.1, from coordinate 26,444,799 downwards.
GTGAATCCTCCCCTCTTTCTTTGGCCAAGACAGTCTTAGGCCAACTGAACAATAACTGAGGTTGAGCCTCCTTGCTCTGACAAACAAAATATCTAGGATGCTGCACCAGACTACTGGCTTCCTTTTTAAGGCTGCTGTACAGTAGGCCTACTGATAAGGGCACATTTTGGGCTGATTCCTAAATTGAGATATGCACATCCTTTCAAATTAATCATTGTCAATAAGATCAAGATTATCGAGTCAATGAGAGGTGCAGGAATTGGAGTTCATAGTTTTATACTCAATCGTTCAATATTCAAATAATATCAGGGAGATGTACTCTCACACATCAGGGAGACACGAGTCTGTCCTCCTCATGAGATCCTCAAACATGACGCAGACACTGTGGCAGTAGAAGTCTGGTGCCTGTGTGTCTGTCGAGACATGAACAGGAAAGCTTCAATGACTCTGTCCGAATGATGAGCATCAAGTCCCATCAGGTGCCCAAACCTGTCTGTGTGTCAGTCAGCTGATGATGATGTTCAAGGTGGCATGACTTCTATGGGATTGTGCTGTGAATGTCACACTGATGGGAATATGGGCCTCAGACGTTCCAGTTCATGAAGTGTGCAAATCTTGGGGGGGGGGGGGGAGTGAAATGGAATTGAAAAGAGGGCCATGGCCAGACCAACCCAACTGGGAGGAGGGGGGATTGGGGGTATTGGAGAAAAAGAGAGAGGACAAGACGGAAATAAATAATGTACTAACAGAGACTTAACAGAGTGAAGCACTTCTCATGCAGGATGTGCACAACTAAACAAAATGTGTAAACAAGAACTTAGTATTCTTTCTCTACCTCAAAGATGACTTTGAAGTGATGTAGTTAAAGTACAAATTAAGTACACCATAGTACTGGCATGATACATTATGCATGCAATCCCTCTTAGGAATTGATATACATGCGGTATACCAACTTATCATGCATGTCATTTTAGCCTCGAGGCGTGAACCATGATATTTTATGCTGTTATATTCCCCTGCTCTCCTGGTCTAGCTATGGGAAGTTTCAGACATTGTGTTCTCAGAGATACTCCGCTGTTGATTTCTCTGTTGCCATGGCAACAGGAGACGGGATTTGGGAGGTTAGACTTTTCACATTCATGAACTAGTTCTTGGATTCCCCCAGGAATGAGTATCTTTTTTTTTTTTTTTTTTTCTTAAATCCTACTGGTCTTTAAATATCCACATTAGTCTTCAGTGTGGTAGCAGCCTCTGTGCCTGTGCAGATTTCACTTTTTCTCCCACATTTCTACAGGTTCCTCCACCTCAGTAAGAAACGGTCTATTCCAATATCAGTTGTATTATGCATGGTAACACGTTGGCTGTACTCTCTACATGTACATTTCTGAAGGAGATGATAACCATATTGATTATTACATTAACTGAGGTCTTTCCTGTCTCTGTGGGACTCCATAATGTCACAATGCTGAAACACGTCATATGGCAAATCTATATTCTCTTGTGTGCTCCTAAAACCATGTCAGACAACTCCTAAAATCACTTTAGTGGAGCTTTTAAATGCCACAGTCATATTTCCACCATTTATTTTGACATTATTTATCGTGATGGTATTAAAGCACTGACTCGTTTTCCATGTGCGTGATAACTGAGTCCTCTCTCATTTCTTAATGGGAACGTAGACTTAATGGGCGGGATGGCTGAGCAATTTCATTAAGGTTGGACTTAAAAGAACTGTAGGGAGCGTAATGGTCCTCACTTCTATTAAACCCATGATGTAATCTGTCTTCTGGCTAATTAGCATGGGGGAGGAGGAGGGGGAGACGCCATAGATAAATGCTCTTCTCTTTATCGAGACGGGTGATGTGCACGTTACATTATGTGAATGTCATGTATACATACGATAAAGGACAATTAAAGCATTGCAGATTAATGGGTGGCTGAATAAGGATGCAAATATCTCTTACCCCCCATTGGTGCCTCTGCAAAGACATTCTATGCACTATGCAACTTATTATATGTATGTTTCAGGTCTTGTGAACACCTTACAACCATACCACTCAGTCTAATGGCATGCATTATATACTGTACACTCGTAAGTCACATTCAGCATTGACATTCACAGGTTTGACTGAAAGACAGTATAGGCTACAGTATAATTACTAGATCCAGATTCACTTGTGGTCCACATGATTCCTGTTGTGTTCTGTAGACACATACTGTATATTGCATCATTATTCCCTAGTGTGCAGCCCAGTGAGCGTCAGTGTAGATGTATTACCAGGGCCTACAGTAAGATAGAATAACAACACATAGCAGTGGTGCTGACCAACAATGAAAAAGTGCATATTGGGAATACCCAGTGCATCATTTGTTTCCCACAAATGCTAACAGGTGCATTTCAGGTCATCTATATTTAATACGAGTGGCCAGATGATATGATAAATGTAAAATTGCCTGTGAGTGTGTATGTGCTCTTACTGTCGGGTCATGAAACAGCACTCCCCTTTGATTCAATTAAAATAGCCGACCAGCCCCTAGGCCTCAAACTCAGAAACACACTCATTAAGACTAGCTTGAGAGGTGTGTGTATGTGTGTGTGTGTGTGTGTGTGTGTGTGTGTGTGTGTGTGTGTTTGTGACCTCTCCACTGCAGACCTGTCAGGTCTTTGGGGAGGGGTCAAAGCGAGAGGTCATTAATCATGACAGACAGGGAGACGGCCCGGCGTTCCCAGGATGTCAGTGTTCCGAGGAACAGCAGAATACGTGTTTCCACATGGGATTCGCTCTGATCAAGCCTCCCAATTAAGCCCTCAGCATGTCCACTTTAGATAAGGCACACAAGCAGCATGTAGAAGGATAGAGCATTTTGTTCACTGACCTGATATCATATGAGCTTACTACTACTACGAGGATATATGATCAAGAGAATGTTGGCTTACATTATATGATGTTAGACCTGGCATTACAAAATCAATGTTCTTCTCAGACTCAATTGTAGACTTGGGAGACCATTACCATGACTCAACTTGACTTGATATGATTATTGAGACACGCGGCCATGTGTCAATATAAAAGATTGCTTGCACTTCGTATAGAAAAAGTCTGTTCTGCCTGTCATCATTTCTCAACTACTGAATATTTCTCAAAACCGTTTGGCACGTCTATTTGAATTGTGACAGACTAAATATAGGCCAAATATCATAAAGGTCTGTTCAGCTGTTTTCATTAAAACAGATTGTGTGAGCATTCTTCATAGCAGAAGTTTTGAGGACAAATAAAGATATACATATTTGTTTACAACGAGAGGCCACTTGAAAATGTGGTACTAAGAATTTGCAGCAGTTTTCATTAAAATCCACATTTTTTGCCTTCCTCTTTGTCTATGCTAATACATGAGACCGAATTGCTGTACAATCTACTGGAAGCTAATTAAGTTTCTATAACAACAAATGCAACCATAGCTGACTCGGAGGTCGGTGACTCCCAGGATACAACCATTGGTTACGACAATAGCCAGCCACATCACTCATGAGAAAGTTAATGTCAGCAAAAATTACATTGACTGTTGTTGGCAATTATAAATGTTATCTCCATGGCTTCCCACCATAACCATAACAGGGACCATATCGGCAGTCGTCTTAAGTGTGCTAGCAACACAGTCACAGTCAGACTGTGTTGTGTTGACACTAGTGAGCAGAATGTACCATTAATTCGTCTTGGGGAGGGCTTCTGTTTGGCAACAAAAAACGACATGAGTTATTCTAATAGTATGTTCTCACAGTAGACTTTTGTGTGTTTTTATGAATAAAATATAGTAACTTTTGCAATTTAGTGGATAAAACTGTGCCAATACAGTACAATGAACAGCAAATCACTTTGTGAAATAACATGTGAAATTCCCATTTGGCATAGAATAACTAACTCTGCACATACATTTAGTAAATGTCAATCAACTTAAATGTTAAACCTTCTGGTTAAAAACAAATCTGGAAATTAAATGCAAAAATAAATGTTTTAAGTGACATATAAGATTGTATAGCAGAAAAAGACAAGAAATTCAATTGAGCCCCAGAAATCTACAGTATATCCCAACTTTGACTCCATCAGGCAGGTTGTTTAGGATTTACACCTTCTCTTAAACAGCCAAATACTCAGAGTGGCCCTTATAGTGGACTGCTTTTAGAAGAATAGCCTAGGTTTGCATTTGGGTATAGGCCTAGGTTAAAGGTCCTTCACTCGAATGGCAACATTACCATCTTTGTTGCAAGCAAAGTAAAGATAATCACACATAGGTTAACAAAACACTGAATTTGCTACACACAGCAGCAATTGCATATTTTGTATTACCTAAGGTTCCCATTTGTGTTGCTTCTTTTAATTGACAGGACAGCTGTGGTCATGTATGTTCCCTGTTTACTCATCAGCCAGGCTAATTATCCAAGAACCTGATTACTTGGATGAGTTCTGGAAAACCTTGTCAGTTCATAGGATATAGATTCCTGGGGCTCAATTGAATTCCCTGTCTTTTTCTGCTATAACATCTTATGTCACTTGCACTGCATTTAATGCAATCTTGTGATGCTTAGTAAATATTGTTGCAAGAGGCGTTATGTTCACATTTATTTTGAGCTTAGTATGGTTAGGATAAATTAAGTTCCTTTTGGGGCCTGAGGGAAAGTTGTATCTCTGTATCGGAGATGGAGGCTAAGTAGACTTTTGTATGGGAGATGAAAGCTAAGTAGACTTCTGTATGGGAGATTTGAGGATCGTTGAAAAGTGCACTTCTATATATGGGGGATGAGAAAACAATTGTGATGTATGACTCATATTTTGTGATGATGCAACACTCTTGATAATGCTTGTCAAATTGAAGGCCCATATTCATGGAAGTGACACCATCCTGTTCTGTTCATTTCACCAAGAACATTAATGATCAATTTCAGCCCCAATGTATTTATTCATGAGTGTATTACACCTGATTCCTCTTGTCGCAAATGCATTTCCTCAAGTATTATGTATCACACTCCCTCCCACGCTACCAGCTGCCAACTCCTTCTCCAGTCAGCAGCTTGTGAAACCACACAGATTTTCAGTTCTGATAATGCCGGCATTTTATTTTGTGTGTTACTTCACTCTCTCCTTCTCCCTTTTTGTTGTTGTTGTTGTCTTGTTCCCCCCATCCTAGTGCTAATGTCCTTGAGGCAGACATAGAGACGGGGCTGTTTCCTTAGCGCTTGTCACACGCCGTCTGGTCCTTCAAATGGACGGCCGGGATGTGTGTGTGTGTGTTTGTGAGTTTGTGTTAAGAGAGGAATTGGAGGCAGCTCAGGACTGTTAAAGTGCCTTAGAGATATGAGTGCATATAGCTGTACGCCAAGGGCTGTTACCGCCCGGAAGTTAACTAACACTCAGGTAGATGTGGGGGTGCTTCAGCAAAGCACAGAATCACTTTCGGCTATGGCCTAACTCCCTACCATATGGAAATGGATTGATAGTGCAGTCCTCTTAAAGGCTAAATCAGTAGGTAGAATTTCCTCCATTGATTTGATTATGTGTCATTAGTGTGTAGTCCATCAGCTATGCCTTGCAGACAAACTAGCTCTTCAGGAATGTGGACATTCTGCCCAGTAACCTTAGCTGAGACTAGCACTGCAACTCACCTCACCTCACCTTAGAATGGAAATAGCATCAATGCCTCATCATAGACCTATTTACTGAGATCGACCAGACCAGTTGAGAAATTGGTGCTCCCTCCTCTCTCATTCCCCATCCCTCCTCTCTCTTTCCCCATTCCTACTCTCTCTGCCCCACCCTCTCCATCTCCCTTTCCACGTTCACCTCAGCATCCAGACTCCACGGCTTCCCTCCTATACCACTGCAAAGGATATGAAGTTCTAGTGCCGGCCATCTCACTGGGGAAATATAAGTTGGCTGTCTATTGCATTACACTTTCTAAGCTGTGCATTAGGAGGTTATCAGATTCCCTGAGGTAGAAGGAAGGGAGTGGGTGGGGGATAGAGGGAAAGTATGATGGTGGTAGCGGAGGGGGGTTAGCAATTAAGCCTGTGGTTTTAGGAAGCAGGAAACGGCTACCCTGAGAGTGGCTAGGAGAAGCAGTTGGGGAGGGAACAGTAACGGCCTGTAACGGTACAATGGAGAGTCAATCATGATCTATTGAGTGAGTCTCGGTGGCTGCCCTGACAATTGTATTCTCTGGGGAGTGCGTTTTGTTTTCCATTAAGAATGTCGTTATTGTTTGCGGGGAGGCATGCCACAGCGGCTATTCCTCTGTGTGTGTGTGTGTGTGTGTGTGTGTGTGTGTGTGTGTGTGTGTGTGTATGTGTTTGTCGAAAGGTTGACTGATGTATTGTGCTCCCTAATGGAGTGCTTCATGTTATTCACATCTGCTAGCTCCCAGACTCAGAGAACCATTTGTTTTAATCAAGTAGCACTCTAATTGAGAGGCCTCCCATCTCGATAAAGATAATCACTGAAAATGTCAGGCCTAACGGTTGCTGGCCCCACCACCATGAATAGTGATGGAGAACGGGAACGGACATGTATCTTTATAAGCCAAAAGTCTTCAAGTTTTGCTGATTGACTGGGAACATCAGAAAGATGTAAAGGTATGCCAGTTTATGTATTCCCACATAGTACAATTATTTATTGTGATTAACCCAGGTCACCCCATTTACACACATCAGTGCAATGCAGATAATGTGTGAGAGGAGGGTTGGGGAGAGGTGGGGGGTGGGGGGGGCTTTTTAAATAGAATTACACTCCCATACCCACATCAGCTTTTTACTGGTACCATGACTAGGTCTGCCACAGGTAAAATATTTAGCGGTATGCCCTACCCCCGGTAAGTTTATACAGTAAATTACCGGGACATACATCTGTAAACAGGGATAACAGACAACAGTACCGGTAAATTGTCTCTGCAGCATTGATGTCCCTCGTTGACCCATAGACTTGTGTTCTATAGGCAAAGCAACATGAATATGTGTTTCTAACTGAAAAACTACAAATCCCATCTTCAGAAACAAAATGTTCCAATACCCAATCTTAGATCAGTAATTTTTAAAGTATCTAAGAATACCATTCATCCTCCAATTTGATTGATGGGTCTTGCTGAGTCTTAAATTACTTTTAATAGAATGGATGAGTTGATGTAGAGAAACTGACAACTGTGAGCAGTGACTGCTCTAGTGAGACTATGCATCGGCTCCATATCTTAATGGACTATGGGCTATAATTGAGTATTAAGGGTGTTTTAAAAGCGTAGAGAGCATGCCAGAGTGGCAATGGTCATGTGCCCTAAGAACAATATTGTTGCATGCCACATGGCACCAAATGTATACCCGCCCCCATGTCACTCCTCCCTCCTTATCATGGGTTTAGAAGGGTTTGGGTATGACGTGTCATTTGACACGTGCATTATTATCATGTGTCCTTTGGAGCACAGCTCTTGAATGTTAAGAGCCAGCTAAGCAAGTACATTACAAAGCAATGCAAACAAGTGAATTGGTAACACTTTATCATATCCCCCTTATGAGCGTTCATTTGGTTCAACCCACATAAGATACAGTGACAGTGAAACATTTTTTCTTCTTTTGGCTCTATACCCCAAACTTTTATTTGAAGGTATTTGTGTACATATCGGTTCTACCATTTAAAAATGACAAGACTTTTTATCTATAGTCCCCATATTTCATGCCACCAAATGTTTTTGTCTTGAAAGGTGTTTCTGGTTAGCCAGGTGTGTTATGTCACATAATTAGTGCAGGCGTAAGAGAGATGTCCATATCTAGACTTGATTCTTTGTCTTTGGAGTCTGCTATTTGTGTCAGTCAACATGAGGACCAAAGAGGGGTCAATGGAAGTCAAGGAAGCAATTATGAGCCTTAAAAAAATGGAAATAATCAATAGGAAACATAACCAAATCCTTAAGAATACCAAAATCAACAGTTTGGTACACCAATAAAAAGAAAGCACTGGTGAGCTCAGCAATCGCAAACGGCCAGGTAGGCCAAGGAAGACCTCTATAGTGGATGACTGAAAAATGCTCACCATAATTAAGAAAAATCCACAAGCAACTGTCTGACAGATCAGGAACATTCTCCAGGATGTAGGAGTGAATGTGTCAGAGACTAGCATCTGTAGACAAATTCATCAGCTGAACTACAGAGGCTACACTGCAAGGTGCAAACCCACGAGACTCAAAAACAGGACGGCCAAAAAATTACCTAAAGGAGCCTGCAGAGTTCTGGAAAAGGGTCTTGTAGACAGATGAGACAAAGATTAACATGTACCAAGAGTGATTGCAAGAGAAAAGTGTGGAGAAAAAAGGAACTGCCAAGATCCACAGCATATCACCTTATCTGTGAAACATTGTGGAGGGGGTGCTATGGTTTGGGTATGCATAGCTGCCACTAGAACTGGATAACTTAATTGATTATGTAACTGCTGATGGCAGAAGCAGAATAAATTCTGAAGTGTACAGAAACATCTTGTCTACTCAAGTACAAGCAAATGCCTCCAAACTCATTGGATGGCACTTAATTATACAGTAAGACAATGACCCCAAACATACTGCCATGGGTCAAAAAGTGGAAGGTGCTCGACTGGCGAAGTCAATCTTCAGATTTAAATCCAATTGAATATACATTTAATTTCTCAAAGACAAGATTTTAGGCAAAAAATACCTCAAAACAAACAACAACTGAAGATGACTGCAGTACAGGCCTGACAGAGCATCACCAGAGAAGAAATCCAGCATCTGGTGGGGTCAATGAGTCACAGACATCAGGCAGTTATTGTACGCAAAGTAACTGTGACCAGATGAGTGCTTCATTTGGACGTAATATTAATCCGTCCCAAACTTCTGTGCCATGAAATAGGGGACGATGTACAGTACCAGTCAAAAGTTTGGACACACCTTCTCATTCAATGGTTTTTCTTTATTTTAATTATTTTCTACATTGTTGTGATGTGTGATTCATATTGAAGATATCAATTAATATTATTATTAATAATTATTGCAGTGTGATTAATATTGAAGATATCAAAACTATGAAGGAACACATGGAATTATGTAGTAAACAAAAAAATGTTAAACAAACCAGAATATGTTTTATATTTTAGATTCTTCAAAGTAGCCACCTTTTGCTTTGATGACAGCTTTGCACACTCTTGGCAAGATGTGTCCAAACTTTTGGCTGGTACTGTAAAACAAGTGTCAGTTCTAAATGGTGAAACCAGTATGTAAAAAAAAAAAAACTAAATTAAAAGCTGACAATGTATACTTTCAATCCAAACTTTTGGAGTATAGACCCAAAAGAAGAAAAAAAATTGTAGATTGTTTTCTTTGTATGTCCGTGAAAGAGCTCTGTTCCCTTGCGCTCAGGCTAATTGAAATGTATGAGAGACCTTGTTAAATGATCTGTGCAGGCAGAGTGAGAGTGATTGCAAACATATGGAACGGTTCCTTAAACAAGTGAAACATTTGCACAATGCTGTGTGGAGAGAGAGAGAGAGAGAGAGAGAGAGAGAGAAAATTGTGTCTGTGCGGGCTACATTATGTTTAAGAATGTTTTAGTGCTCCTCATTACCTTCACGTCAATGCACACGCAAGATAATTGATCTCTTTTACATGACTGTCTCTTCTCAGTGTTGAGTGAAAGGCTCGCTCACCAAGCAAATGGAGAAAGAAGAGTGTTAGAGCTCGCTCACCAAGCAAATGGAGAAAGAAGAGTGTTAGCACAACATTACCAATTAAAAACATATGGCAGAGCAGCAAACGGAATTGAGCATTCACTATTGTCTTGTGTCTGAATGTGTGTGTGTGTGTGTGTGTGTGTGTGTGTGTGCGTGCATGCGTGGAGAAAGAGAGAGATAGAGAGAGCGAGACAGACAGAAAGACAGATGCCTTTAGTCTTGTATTTAGACTGTGAGACTGGTTCGAACCTAGGACTATCTAATTGTATTAAGGACCTGGGGCATGTCTGGAATTGCATGTGATTTTGTGTGCGTGTGTGTGCGTGCGTGTGTACCTAGGGGGGGTTTTGTGTGGGACTGTATTAAAATGCAGGATATGAGCATAGTGTTCAAGGGAATTGCTCTGCCGCCCCTCTCTTTGTCTGCTCACACTCTCTCTAATAAGGTATTGACATTGTACTTAGTAATGACTTAGAGACTAATGTGGCTCATATTGGCCGAAATGACTAGAAGTGGCATTTCTAACCATTACGACAGGTAGACTCATTCAATTCAAATTGGTCAATTTAATTGGTGATCTTTTATGGGTGTACTATTTTGAGATGCCACTCCGCGGTAAATTGGCATACTAATGCTCTCCCAACGGTACAGTAATTAGTCTTACCCATCATGCTCTCATCATGCAGGGCAGCACACCCTCGGAATACTCCAGCAGTTTGAGTGATCATTAGCATCAGTCTAAGGAATGAGAATAACACGGTACACTACACCATGCATGCAGAGCCATGAGACACAGGGTCCTGAAACATGTTAGGTAACGTTAAGACCTTTGTTTCTTTCTGGATACTTTTTTTTTGTTGTCATCATGACATTTAGATTTACATTTATGGCATTTCATGATATTTGTGATATTGCATGGTCAAAGTATTTCAACATTATTTAGTATTTACAGTGATTTCATAGTCCGAATAAATATTGAAGAATAACAAAAGAAGCAACTGGAATTGTGTTTTTCATATACAATACCCAAATGTGAATTTCTCTGACACTGCTACTGGCTTGTGTTGTTCAAGGTCTTACTGTTAAAAGGTTGAAACATTATTTGTTAATTTGCAGTTCCCTCATGTAGCTTTACATGCAATTTGAATGATGAGGTCGGAAAGGTTGGAAAGTTTCACTCCTCTTGGTTAAGATTCCCTTCTGAATATTCTACCATGCCAGGAACTCAGCAAACAGAAAAAAACATTACCCACATAATTAAACCATGATAAACCTTTTGAATATATTAATATAGAAAACTCATTTTGTCAGGTACATAATTGTGTCAGGTACTGTACATTTTGACTGAGTTGCTTCTACCTAATCAGCACCAGGAACACAGCGATACAGTGTTTCTGCAGAACCCTTTCAATTATTAATCTCCCCTTGTTCATGTAGGTACTATGGATGAGGCAGTAAGGACAGAGCAAAATGCCAGGACACACACAACATCATTTGAATAGGGAAACAAATGATTACACCTGCTGACTAGGGATATTAATTAAAGATAATTTGCTAATTGTTTATCTCAAATCTTGTCTTGAATATAGCCATGGTAGTGGTACTACTACTGCTCTATTCCATTGATGCATCAATCTTACTCTTTTACATACTGGACAGGCACTTACAGTGCATTCGGAAAGTATTCAGACACCGTCACTTTTTCCTAATTTTGTTATGTTACAGCCTTATTCTAAAATGGATTCAATTATTTTTTTTCCTCATCAATCTACACACAATACCCCATAATGACAAAGTGAAAGCAGGTTTTTAGAAATGTTTGCTAATTTATTAAAAATAAATAACTGAAATATCACTGTTACATAAGTATTCAGACCCTTTGCTATGACACTCGAAATTGAGCTCAGGTGCATCCTGTTTCTGTTGATCATCCTTGAGATGTTTCTATGACTTGATAGGACATGATTTGGAATGGTACACACCTGTCTATATAAGATCCCACAGTTGACAGTGCATGTCAGAGCAAAAACCAGGCCATGAGGCCAAAGGAATTGTCCGTAGACCTCCGAGACAGGATTGTGTTGAGGCACAGATCTGGGGAAGGGTACAAAAAAAATTCTGCAGTATTGAAGGTCACCAAGAACATAGTAGCCTCCATCATTCTTAAATGGAAGAAGTTTGGATCTTTCGAGATCTGGCCGCCCGGCCAAACTGAGCAATAGGGGGAGAAGGGTCAACGTCAGGGAGGTGACCAAGAACCCAATGGTCACTCAGCGCACCAGAGTTCCTCTGTGGAGATGGGAGAACCTTCCAGAAGGACAACCATTTCTGCAGCACTCCACCAATCAGGCCTTTATGGTAGAGTGCCAGACGGAAGCCACTCCTCAGTAAAAAGCACATGACAGCCCGCTTGGAGTTTGCCAAAAGGCACCTAAAGGACTCTCAGATCATGAGAAACAAGATTCTCTGGTCTGATGAAACCAAGATTGAACTCTTTGTCCTGAATGCCAAACGTCACGTTTGGTGGAAACCAGGCACCGCTCATCACCTGGCCAATACCATCCCTATGGTGAAGCATGGTGGTGGTGTTCTGCTGTGGGGATGTCTTTGAATGTCCTTGAGTGGCACAGTCAGAACCCAGACTTAAACCCGATCTAACATCTCTGGGGAGACCTGAAATAGCTATGCACCGACGCTCCCCATCCAACCTGACAGAGCTTGAGAGGATCTGCAGAGAAGAATGGGAGAAACTCCCCAAATACAGGTGTGCCAAGCTTGTAGCATCATACCCAAGAAAACTTGAGACTGTAGTCACTGCCAAAGGTGCTTCAACAAAGTACTGAGTAAAGGGTCTGAATACTTATGTAAATGTGATATCAGTTTTTTTATTTTTAATAAATTAGCAAACATTTCTAAAAGCCTGTTTTGGCTTTGTCATTATGCGGTATTGTGTGTAGATTGATGAGGGAAAAAAATTATTTAATCAATTTCAGAATAAGGCTATAATAAAACAAAATGTAGAAAAAGTGAAGGGGTCTGAATAATTTCCGAATGCACTGTAAATGGTAGACGCACTCTGACTCACATTATATACAGTATGCCAATCCCTGTGATTCGTATCACACAAGTGATGACATGGGTACTCTGGGTATTCTTCTACTTATTGCTTTTTTACACTGATGTATCCTTTTACTCCCTTTCATATACTGTAGATTCAAGATGGTCACCTCTCTTGCTTTGAAAAGGGCTTATCTTAAAAAGCATCCTTTTGTTTCCCAGGTGTTCATCAACATTATGAACCCTGTTCTCCTTATGATGATCTATTGTGTGTGTGTGTGTGTGTGTGTGTGTGCATGCGTGCATGTGTGAGAGCGAGCGAACAAGCTGAGTGTGTACGGATGCGTAATCCATTTGTTTAAATACATTTGACATGTTCATTAAACCGCTAAGCCACACACCCTCACAATTTCCCCGAAAGCTGCTTTTATTCACTGCATGGAGACTGTAATTACCATGCACACAAATGAGGGGGATGGCAAAAACAGAGCTTCTCTGTGGCTGCTTGCCATCTTCTACTTACGCTGAGTTCACAGCAGCCAGGCACTATGGGCACCGTTCAGTCAAAATCCACAACTGGGTTTCCGAGGTGAGCAAAGCTGAGGATGAGTGAAAGCATGTTGTCAATGACCAAATTAATCTATTTGATGAAGTGCAGTATTGAATGTGCTTAATTTGAATGCTCAAAGTGCCTTCTATGTTACCTCAGTTATTGTAATTATGAAAACAAATTAAAAAATCGACAACTTCAAATACTACGTTACTGCCTCTCAGTGCATCGAGAGGGGAAGGGGTTTAAGACCACTCTCGGTTCTTTTCTTCCATTCGCCTGGCACTGAGGCTGGCACTGCCAAGTTGGCGCCATGCCCGGGTGTTCGGCTGGTATCTGTTGTTGGGTTCCTCTGCCAGCTCCATGATTACCATGATCTCAGTCCGCCAGAGTATTACACGACCACCTGGAATGAGAGAGGAACCCCTGGACACAGCTTTAGCCTGCTCAACCACAATAAAGCCTTTCTCAGATGCTCAACTCTCCTGTCATAAGGCATGTGCAGGCCATAATACACAGTATACAGTTGATAAGCCTAGCTGTAGAATTGGCCGGACGGAACAGTAAACTGTTTAACTGAAATAACATTCAGTATGTGTGCATGCGTGGGCCTTGTGAGAGAAAGTATGGTGTACTGTGTGTTTACAATAGTGCCCCTTATCTTACACAGTCAAAGCATCCCCCTCATGTTTGGTTTTTGTCATTACCTTTCAACCAGCCACTGGACTGGGAAAACCAGTTGACTAGACTCTGTAACCAATCAATGGCTTTAATTAAACAATGAACTGCTGAGATGTAACTGAGTCCCAGCAGATAACGACTCCTCAAGGACTTGGATTGTTTACCTTCAAGGGCAGAGTGCTGAAATTGCTACCCAGAATATTGAAGGACTTAGTATATTACCTCTTATATGGCCAGTGCAATTGTTGTTACTCGTTTTTGTGTCTCTCGCATGGATGCAACAAATGTAAACCGTTCTACCAAGACGACATCCTTGTGGTATGAGGGCTATATATGAGCTTAGAAGTCACAGGCAGGGCTACCTCATCACGATTCCAAATCAAAGCATATGCTATAGATAGAGCCTGGAGTTTTTCCTGACACTCTGTGCCCTGTTTATGAACTATTCTAGAGTTTTTGTCTGGTCAGGACGCATGGTCATGAAAAACTCCTGGTCCTGTTTCATTGTCTAGCCTGACAAGTACAGTAAGGGAAAATAATGAGGAAATGTATATTATGTAGAAGCTTTTATTATTATATCTAATCTATTCATGTTCATTGTATCATCTAAATATTAGCTCAGGGACTGTTACGTGATGGACTAAAATAATACAGTATCACTACTTGTGATTTTAGAGTTTCGAACCAAGAGAGAGAGAGGGAGAGGGAGAGAGATAGAGGGAGAGGGAGGGAAATATATATAGACAGAGAGAGAGAGAGAGAGAGATTATAAAGAGATGAGAGTGAGACAGAGAGAGATAGAGGGGTAGCGAAAACAACAGAGAAGGAATAGAGAGGATGAGTAAGAGAGAGCAGACAGAGAAAGAGACAGAGTGAGGGTGTTAGAGACAGTGACAGAGAGAGAAGAGAGATGTTCCCCTCTTCCCTCAGTCTGTAATAACTTCATGCATGTTTAAGCAGAAAGGTGACATTAGTTAAGTAACCAGAGGAGGCCACCAGCTCATAGAGATGACATGAGGTGCCCTACACTGCATAGGGGAGGGAGAGCCGGAAGAAGCTACAAGCTACTCACACACAGTAAAGGATGCACACAAACATACTGTCACACACATTTGCCCACACATATTGTACAGACTCAAGCATGCTCAGTTATGCATACGCTCTCTCACTCTCTCTCTCTCACACACACACACACACACACACACACACACACACACACACACACACTAAGTCATGCATGCAGTCACAGCTCTGCACACACACACACACACACACACACACACACACACACTGCACACACCCATGTATGCACACACACATGCACGCACGCACACACACACTGTCACTGAGAAAAGAGGAAGGAACAGATGGCGTCACTATAATTGAAACCACCTACAAAGATTTCCCAAGTTCTTTATCTCCCTCCCTCTCTCTTCTGTGTGCCCCACAGCGCTATGGGGAGTAAGCCAGGAGAAGACCACAGAGAGAGGAAAGGGAGGAGGGCACCAGCACATACATATCTGAGGATGCATCTTGTGATCTCCACCACACACACACACACACACACACACACACACACTTTTCCACACAGACATACACGTGGATCAGCATACAAACACACATATTCAGATCCACTGTATACTGTATGTAAGGACACACATGCTCTTGACCGCAAGTATGACATGCCTACTGTACCCTTATATACATACATACATACAATCCTACAACACTGAACACATTCAGGATGTGTCTGGACTCCCGAGAATGTAGTAGCTACTACACACACACACCCCCCGCCCCAAGTCCAGAACACATCCACTCCAGCACAACCCATTTCCCCTCTCCTCCTCCTCTCACTCCAATCTGCCCCGCCTCCCCAACACAAACCCCGGCTGCAGAGTGGGCCATGTAAATGAGATAGTTAACAGATCAAAAGGCACAGAGAGGAGTTTTTAATTGCAGGAGAGGTGTTGATTAGTGTCAGGGAAAGAAGTGAGGCACGATGCAGTGAGCCCCTATTAAAACCTATTGGGCTTCTGGCTCTGGGGTGTGTGTGGGGAGGATGATGTGCATGTTTTGGGGGCATTTGTGCCTGTGTGTGCATGCATGCGTGCTTGCGTGCGTGCGTGCTTGTGTGTGTGCGTGCGTGTGTATGTTCCTCAGGGAGATCATTGTTAATGCATAATACATCACCCCATATTTCCGACTGTAACAGCAATAATGCCAGTGCAGTGAGATTATGAAGAGGAGATCAGGTGTAGGAGAAAGTGATTACAGGGCATAAACCCTGCAGCTGATATTGCTTCTAGTGAGGGGTAACTGGGACAGAGATGGCACAAGGGTGAGGAGTGTATCGGCAGAACAAACATAGTGGAAAGCTAACACAATAGCACTGAGGCTAACCAGAGGTACTGTAGAGAGCTAACACAATACCACTGAGGCTAACCAGTGGTTCCTTGTCTTGTTTATGATGTCAAGGTATTGTATGGGAGTAGTACTCCATTGAATTAGTATTGTATGGGAGTGACTGACAGTAGACAATACGCTCAGGTGAATGTGTGAATGATCATTACATCAACTCAGTAAATGTTGACTTTTTAATTTATCAGAGTTCTTGGATTATTAATGTGGGCTAATCTGCTATTTAGAATCAAACACTATTTATCACCAATACTTATCGATCAGCCCAATCACACTTAAAAGTAGTACAGGGTTTATTCAGTAAATGTATATAAAAAATGTAGCATCTGGTGGTTTACCAAATGTGTCACAATCCTTTTACCACTATTCATAAAGCATGGCAATTGCTTTTAAATTATTTGTGAATACTCTATGTAGGCCTTATAAAAGGGTTTATGAAGGTGGAACATTTAGAGTGGAACCGAAATACTCTACTTTAACACTAGAAGCCCCGGGCCATCATTACTAACCAAAGTACCCAGAGTGAGGTGCAGAGACAGTAATTGACATTAGTGTAATAGTTTAATCATTGAATTAGACCAATACCATCCAAAAGATAATATTGAATATAACATATTGACAGACATATTTCAAATCGCGGTCAAATGTGGAGCACACTACAGATTGAGGGATGCTCACTCTTTATCACCCGCAGGTCCCGTGCTGCAAATTGACAGATGGTGGAAAACTCCCGGTTCTGTTTTTGCTATCAACTTGTTTGCCAGAGAAATTGATGTGAAGAAGTGGTCCACTCGTCTGCCTTTGTAGCCATATTATAACTGCACGTTTTCGATGGACAATACTGAGTGCCGTAGCAGACACACAGGAGAGCAAATTGTTTGCCTCATCCATTATCCACATCATTACGCATTGACTGCCCACTTTCGGTTTTCGCACAGACACACATACTATAGCCTACATACACACACGGGAGGATATATCATAGGATGCTCATTGAAAACAAGGTCTAAATAAACTGAGAGTACTGTCTTGAAAACAATAAAGCCTGCGTTTCAACATATGGGTGTGATGAAGGGTGCGTGTCTACCTAGGTGCGTGCAGGCTTCTACTCACATGTAATCGTGCATTGATCATGCAAATAGCTGTTATTGTCTTTCTGTCTGTGTGCGACCCATTACAGTTGAAATGGTTAAGCACTTGAATGTCAGATTTTAATCACCATGACGAGGAGTGTAAATTGTGCCTCAGGACATGTTGGTTATCAAAAAAAGGTGTGGTAGTTATGAAAATGCTTCCAGATTTCTTTCTATGTGTGACTTAGAAATTGCACCAATGCTATTTTGTTAAAAACAGACATTTCGGAAAAGTCAGTGAAGGAGGGAGACATGGGTTTCACAAAAAGTAGTTATTTTATTATAAAGTGTCACACAGGGACGACTAGTGTTAAATTATATGTGCAATCAGTATGTGGCCAGGCCCTCAGCCCCAATGATCTTTTTAGGACTATTATTTCGTCTAACCTTTGGATAAGGTTGAAAAATAGATAAATAGCACACAGAGCCATATCAGTGGCCATTCATCCTGTGTGTAGGGCGAGCGTGCTAGTCTGTCCCTGTGTCAGAATTTCCATTCCATTCTCTGAGATCGTCCCCTGCCTTTCTCTCTCACACATACACACAGATGGTAGGGGGGTCGAAGCACTTTAATGAATTTTCAAAGGGGCCGCATTGCCAATATTAAAAGGAGTAGCTAACCCTCAGCTCGGCTGACACTAGAGTCACACACATACAGACACACACACACACAGATTGACAGACCGACCAGCAGGCGGGCACGCACAGATAATACACACACACACACACACACAATTAAGGGAGAGATAGGCAGAACCACACACACAGTGCATTCGGAAAATATTCAGACCCCTTCACTTTTTCCACATTTTGTTATGTTATAGCCTTATTCTAAAATTGATTAAATTATTTTTTTTCCCTCATCAATCTACACACAATACCCTATAATGACAAAGCCAAAACAGGTTTTTAGAAATGTTTGCTAATTTATTAAAAAATAAAAAACTGATATTCAGACCCTTTACTCAGTACTTTGTTGAAGCACCTTTGGCAGTGATTACAGTCTCACGTTTTCTTGGATAGGATGCTACAAGCTTGGCACACCTGTATTTGGGGAGTTTCTCCCATTCTTCTCTGCAGGTCCTCTCAAGCTCTGTCAGGTTGGATGAGGAGCGTTGATGCACAGCTATTTTCAGGTCTCTCCAGAGATGTTTGATCGGGTTCAAGTCCGGGCTATGGCTGGACCACTCAAGGACATTTAGAGACTTGTCCTGAAGCCACTCCCGCGTTGTCTTGGCTGTGTGCTTAGGGTCGTTGTCCTGTTGGAAGGCGAACCTTCGCCCAAGTCTGAGATCCTGAGCGCTCTGGAGCAGGTTTTCATCAATGATCTCTCTGTACTTCTGTTCTCTCACTCTTCCGTTCTCTCACCGTTCATCTTTCCATTGATCCTGACTAGTCTCCCAGTCCCTGCCGCTGAAAAACATCCCCACAGCATGATGCTGCCACCACCATGCTTCACTGTCGGGATGGTATTGGCCAGGTGATGAGTGGTGCCTGATTTCCTCCAGACGTGACGCTTAGCATTCAGGACAAAGAGTTCAATTTTCGTCAGACCAGAGAATCTTGTTTCCCATGGTCTGAGAGTCCTTTAGGTGCCTTTTGGCAAACTCCAAGTGGGCTATCATGTGCTTTTTACTGAGGACTGGCTTCCGTCTGGCCACTCTACCATAAAGGCCAGATTGGTGGAGTGCTGCAGAGATGGTTGTCCTTCTGGAAGGTTCTCCCATCTCCACTGAGGAACTCTAGAGCTTTGTCAGCTCTAGGACGAGTCTTGGTGGTTCCAAACTCCTTCCATTTAAGAATGATGGAGGCTACTGTGTTCTTAGGGACATTCAATACTGCATTTTTTTTGTGCACAATCCTTTTCTCAGAGGTCTACGGACAATTCCTTCAACCTCATGGCCTGGTTTTTGCTCTGACATGCACTTTCAACAGTGGGACCTTATATAGACAGGTGTGTGCCATTCCAAATCATGTCCAATCAATTGAATTTACCACGGGTGGACTCCAATCAAGTCATAGAAACATCTCAAGGATGATCAACAGAAACAGGATGCACCTGAGCTCAATTTCGAGTGTCATAACAAAGGGTCTGAATACTTATGTTCATGTGATATTTCAGTTTTTTATTTTTAATAAATTAGCAAACATTTCTAAAAACCTGCTTTTGCTTTGTCATTATGGGGTATTGTGTGCAGATTGATGAGTTAAAAAATGAATTCAATCCATTTTAGAATGAAGCTGTAACTTAACAAAGTGTGGAAAAAGTGAAGGGGTCTGACTACTTTCCGAATGTATTGTACATATAATTTCACAATGACACACACATATGCATGACTGTAAGCCCTGATTAATTTCACATGAGATTGTATTGCACCATGTGAGATAAGTTCTGATCTTTTGGTAAAAATTACTGCACATTCATTTCAAAATAACATTTTAGGGCCAATAAGAGAGACATTCAATTTCCCTGAAACCTACTGTACACACTGCCTGTTAATTATCCCAATTAAAGTGACAACCATTGAGTGTCTAGAGGTCAAAGGTCATTTTTAATGATGAGTGTACATATGGCTGCCACCATACTGCCTGATGAGGGAGAATGGCGTAGTGCTTATGTTGATCCATCTGTCCCACGGTAATAACAGCACCTGGCCTCGCCACTGCCTCTGAACAAGTAGCCCGGAAAATACAATTAAAATGCAATATGCATGTTTAGATCCCAGAGCTACGTTGTTCAGTCATTACACCTAATCATCTCTTTGGTAAACAGTCATTTGGGGAGTGCTTATAAAGCATACATAACACAACTGTATGGGTATAACAGCAACTTAATTTAGCCTGCATGCTCATATTGCAATTGCATAATTAGTCTGTAAGTCATGTCAGGCATGCTTATCAAAGCTGTATGTATAGTTTATGTGTAGCTAGATTCCTAAGAGGTGAGAAGAAAGCATAAGCACTACATACTTTCCCTTCTCTGCCCCTTTCCAGTCCTCCACATCCTTGAAAGGACACTCCATTTTAGGTCCTTAAGCATCTGAGCCAGCCTTGATAATGCCAACCATTACCCATGCCCATAGGGGTAACCCCACTCCACTCAAACACAGTATAGGAAGGGGCACGCCAGCTCGGAGTAGCCAGAGGCATCAGTGCTCGAGTCTTTCGTCTTTTCTCTCCTTCTGCTCTTCCTTCGTGTGAGGCTACAGTAACTCTTTTTCCCTCCCTCTGTCAGTGAACTCTGGGTCAGATTCCAACAAGTAACTTTGGGCCTCTGATATCAGACCTCTGATCGCTCATCATTTTAAAAGCACCTATAGAGCTTCATCCCTTTATTTCATATACAAGGGGATGTTTAGTCCCCCTCAAAGACAAAATAGACTATGAAGGGTTTTTCCTTTCATATTTGTTTATGCATCACCACCATCTGCTCTGCTTGGGTGTGGGAATAGACTGAACAAAATGTCTCAATCAAAGATGTTCAATATTCAAGGGATTAAGCTCAACTCTGCATGATTAGTAGTAAGGTGATTAGTGAGATTGCTTAGTTTACTACAGTACAGTCAAGTCAATGAACTATCAGTTTAAGTTGGTTAGGGTGTTGCCTGTAATAATTACACAAATATATACAATGTAGGGTACAGGTACAAAAGATATACAGTGTTGTACTTCAGAAACTGTAAACGAGACAGCTGCTTGGAGAACACAACATCTGCTGCTTGTGTTCATAATCGTACCTCCTTCCTACTGTCATGCCTCAATAGCCCTCACACTGGACCAAGCTTATCTGACAACATCTGATCAAGTTTGAGTTAATTGCTTTTGTCTATCATTTATTTCCAGTAGTCAGTTAAACAGAACGTTTTCAAAATGTTCTCCAAAGAGCTCACTACTTTCGCAAGGCTTTTGGCTCCTTGTTGGTGTGTTTATGTAGACTTCTAGAAACTTCTAGAATCTCTCTGAGCTTGGACCAGCTGTAGCTTCTATCAGTTCCTTTATGTTCCTCATCAGACACAGAAAATAAATAATGTTTAGATGTGCTGTGATGGGGGGCCAGATATTTAGCGGTTGCAATGATAAAAGACAGCAGCTAAATGTTCCATCTCTCTCCTCCCTCCACTCTCCCTGCTAAGCGTTTTACAGCTAGATGGAGCTATGCCAGCAAAGCCATTTTGGGCCATTATTTAGCAATGTAAAAAAACAGCTGCTCTCATTCCACTCTGTTGAATAGGTTAAATAGCGACACAAGGAACAGCACTTTTTCGTCATTGCTAAATTGAACAACAATAGGCGCCGGTGGTACACTGCCTTCTCACTGCTGTCCAGCTTCATTGCGTTTGGTTTCCAATTAGTGGCCACTCACACAGCAGCACACACTCTTTAGACTTGTGGCCACTCACACAGCAGCCCACACTTTTTAGACTCGTAAGTGATTTATGTGAGTGAGTGAGTGAGTGAATGGGACAGCAATTGAACCAAAAGCTGACCCACAGATGAACTGAAATTAATCAATCGGTTAAGAGGACAACATCAGCATTGTGGATAGAGAGAATAGTTGGAAATGAGTTGACTATTGTCACAGAATGAGCTGGATGTTAAGAGCAGGATGGATGTAGAAATATATGGCCTCAGCAATGAAATTGATTAAAGGTAGCACAGTGCCAAGTGGCCTTTGGATACTGTTGTTCCCAAGGCACAACCCCTGTCTGTGAAGTGCTCAATTACCAAGCACTCTGAAGCTGTGTGTAATTCTCACAGCATTGACTGCCCCATACATCCTGAAATCCTTGCTGTCAATAGAGGGAGGGCAACATACAAGTATAGTTCTCAGCTTCCTTGCCTTGTCAAAAGTTTCCATATCGTATTGAGGTTTCACACAGCATAACTAAGACCCCAAAAGCAGCTTATCTGCTTAAAACAGGGAGGAAAAAAGTGGCTTCCTCTCCCGTCTACCCTAATTCATACTGTGGGTTTAGTGGACTCGCAAGAGCCTTGGTTTGTCCCTGTGAGTCTCTTTCCTCCAATCCCACTGGTCTAATCCACTTAGGCCTGTGCTAGCTCCACTCAATTAGATTTTTGAGGCCACATATTTCTACTGGAGGAAACAAAACATCAATCATCAGCTGCAGTGCAACAATAAAAGCCATATTTAAAACACATATATGATGAAGAGAAATGTTTTCAATATTTTTTTTATTTTTTTTATTTAACCTTTATTTGTACAGGGGAAACACACTGAGACCAAGGCCTCTTTTGCAGGTGCAGCCTGTCCACAATATTTACACAAGACAACACAACAAATACATAACAAATACAACACAGTTCAATACAGAAATCAATACATCATAAAACACAGAGAAACAATCACATCTTTCACCTAGGAGGTCCTCAATTAACACCCTAAATTGCCCAAAGAGCACCAGAACATCCAACTGATTTCTTTCTGTAGCTTGTTCCAGCAGTTAGGTGCAGCATAACTAAAAGCAGATTTACCCAATTTGGTGGAGATCCAGGGAACCTCAAGAGTTAACCAATGAGAACGGGTTTGGTAATTTATGTCCTTGAATTTAATAATGAGGTTAGGTAAGCCGAGAGTTTAGGCAGTAAGGCTTTATACACAAAAAGGGAGTAATGAAGAGATCTACAAGATTTTAACAAGGTCCAGCCAACCTTTTGCAATGATGAGTATTAAAACTATCACCTGTGATAAAGCGAAGGGGACTATGGTAGATGGCATCCAAAGGTTTAAGAGTCATGGCTGCTGCAATTTGGTAGATGATATCACCATAATCAAGTACTGGCATGAAAGTTGATTGCACAATCTGCTTTCTACTGTTCAGGGAAAGGCACAATCTATTCCTATAAAAGAAGCCCACCTTAAATGTTAGCTTTTTAACAAGCTCCTCCGTATGTTTTCTGAACATCAAGTCTTTGTCAAACCAAATGCCCAGGTATTTATAAGTGGGGACACGCTCAATGGGGGCACCACCCAAAGTACATATGCATAAATGAGATACATGTTTCTGTGATTTCGTAAATAACATATATTTTGTCTTTCCAGCATTAAGCACCAACCTCAGCCCAACAAATGCTCTCTGCAGGACAGTGTATGCAGACTGTAGCTCAGAAAGAGCCTGGTCAGTCGTGGGGGCAATAGCATAAATAACAGATAATGTGTGTAAAGGAAAAAGTGACAAATACTGTAAGACATGGCTGCCTATTAAGTACTGTCTTAAGTCCAACTTACAAACAGTTATCCTGCGCAATGAATTAGTCTATTTTTTTATGTTAGAAAGATATGTTTCTCTGATGTCTTAAGTTCATTGCTTACATGTCAGTAGCTGCACTTCATCTTTCTCTTAGAAAGTGTCTGCCTCTTTCCCAATACTACCACTAATGCCATTAAACCACAGGTGTTTCTTTTGGTATTTGAAGTCAGTTCTATCCTCCCATGGGTTCAATTTAACCGCCATGGTCCCTTAAGGTCTCCAGCTGAGCTCTCTGTTTAGCAACAACAGCAGTAGACAGTGTGAAGAACAGTCTGAGTCAGACAGAATGGTAATGAATACCCGAGCACAAGTGTTGAGTCCTAATTTACCCCTCAGCCTAAAAATAAGCCAAACCCATGTGGGTACACAAACTTGACATTGTAGTCACGTTTTCCTACGGTCGATCCCCGGAGATTTTGTGTACAAAAAAATGCAAATGGATGCAGGAGAAAGACATCATCTGTTATAAATCATATTACTTGCAAATTATGCTTACCAACACATCTCTGTGCACTGTAAGCAATGGCGCCATGGAATAACTCTTGAATCTACTTTTCCTATGAGCCTCAGTCATTGGCAGTTCACTCTATTTCCTTGTTTTATTGCAACATTTACAAGAAAGCAAAACTGTACTTGAGGACAGTACCCTCGTAGAGGGACCAGTTCATGGTGTAAAAAAAGTAAAGTAATGGAAATATATTTTTCTGAGGTTGTACAGTAAAGTTGTGTGAAGCACCACTTGGCCAACGTCCCTCTTCATAAATCTTAGTAGAAATTAATGTCGGAGAGATGCAATGAAACTGAAGATATGGCTATTATCCTTGTTTCTTTTCTTTTACCTTAACCAGCTTATTTCCTGCGATGGGACCAGCCTAAGGTATTTATAATGCAGCTAAGAGGCAGAGCTGCCATTGTATTATGCTCTGGACATGGGGTTGTGTAGGAAAGGTCAAAGCACAAATGTCTGAAGACATATTGGTGGAGAAGGTGTGTGTGTGTGTGTGTGTGTGTGTGTGTGTGTGTGTGTGTGTATGAGAGAGACAGCAGGGGATGATGGTCTTTAGGTGGAGATGAGGTGTAATGGATGAGGCTGGTGCCAAGTTTTTTCCCCTTTCTCTTCCTCCATCCTCAGAATTGAAGGAAACACTGACAAATATTAATGCAAGTTGTGCAAACTTTAGATCCTCGAGGGAGTATTTCTCTGCGTTTCATGTCCCTCATTTAATAAATTACGGTCTCCTCTTGACAGGGACTATTCTTAACCTCTAGTCTGAACAATGTCTGGGACACTGTCATTTTTCAAGGAGCTGGTGACAGACTTACCCTGCATTGAAGTTTAGTTTGCTGTACATTGTAATTTGCTGACGTTTCTTTTCTCTCTCTCTTTTTCTTTCTTCCTCCGCTGCCTGCTTACAGATGTGACCAACCGTTCCACAATAGGTAAGACTAATTCAGTTCTTCACACCCCTCAACAGTAAGACATTTTTGAGTTGCAACTTTGATTCGCCTGTGTATCCGATTTCAATCCATACGTAAGAAAGGGAGCAGGGGGCGAGGCGCCAAGATGTGTCTGTTTGCTCAGGAAGGTATGCAACGCTTTGCAATCCTTCCCCTTCCGTATTCCCACATGTTGGTGCCCCAACACACAAGCTAGCTATTTCTGGCAGCGGGTTGTGCGCTCTGTGCCTTAACTTTGAATTTTATTTAAATGAGAATCAAATGGCCCAGATTGTTCAAAGAGGCTCCGGCAGTGTTGACTTAAACAGCATGGCGCAGTTGTTCAGACACGGAAACCAAGGGACTGGGCCAGGGGGAAGAAATCTCTCTCCCTGCCACCAGTGAACACTTCCACAGTCTCCTTTCTCCTCGCCCCCTCCACCACACATCTCCACAATACAACAAGAAACATGGAGATGACAGCTTCCATATAGAGAGTGAACTGGGAGGAATGAAGAAATATCTGTTTTGATGGACAGTAGTTAGCCACTGAATATCTCAGGAAAGTTTGGTCTATCACAGTTGACAGATGTGGCTTTACAAAGAATGTCACAACTCCTTTATTCATGACCTGCACATGATGTCATAGACAGTTGTGCTTGCCACGGTAACTCCTGATTTTCAGCAGTGCCATTTGTGTCAATGGTAGAAAGTGCCGCAATTCGCTGTTTTATCAAAGTTGGAAACAGTGGAATTTGAGAACATGCCTTTAGTAGTCCGTACAGTAGAAAATGTTGTTAAGACAATGTATATAATGATAATCCAAGTCACAGATGGGGCTATTTCAAAGCACATTTGGATATTAGTGTGGTGTCTGTAATCCATGAGTTCCTCAACATAGCCCGTCACATTATTCACAATGAGCAATGTGAAAACTGATTGGGCTAAACATGGGATAGCTCACTGAACTGTGGGATATTTATTGCCTGCCTTAACATTATGTTAGTTAGCTAGTTGTTTATTGTTTAGCCCTGACCCCCTACGATGGAGATATAGGTAATATCATGACTGTTACCTCTGCATTGCTCATGTAAATGTTTTTTCTCACAGTACTCCATGCCAATACAATCACAAGTAGCTCAAAACCATATACAGCAACAGAGTCCACCAGCTATCAACAATAGCATGGCGAGGCATAGCATACACTGCTTCAACTTCCTGAGTTGTGACTCTTTGACTGGACTGATACAATTAGCTTCTTGACTGAACAGCGTGGGTACGCTTCTTCTGCCCCTTCTCTCTGTGCATAAGGCCAGTCAGCAGGCACAGTTCCGATATGGGGTCAGCTTCATGATTGAATCTCCCATAGCAGGGTCTCAGACCAGAACAGCGTGAGCTTTCAATGCCCCTATGGCTCACGGCAGCCATTCATATAGGAAAAATCAATGACCTTGTCCGCAAGGTTGAAGGGGAGGGACAGTAGGGAGTGGAGCAAGGAAGTTACAGTGGAGCAAATAATTACAATTGGCTGCACTCCCACTCCCACTCTTTTAGCTCTCCCTTACTGAATATATTGCATTAACGCTCTATTTGAAATAGCATTTGTGAAATTAATATTAGCATTCATGCTATAATGCTTTAATTTTAACATGTGTGGATGAATTGTGACCTTGTTGTGTGATGGAAACCCAGCACCACTCTGCCACACTGGTACTGTAGGCTACCAGTCAGAGCATCTGTGAGTAGTTCTGGTCGGGCTCTCGTGGCTGAGAGGCAAGCGGCAGCTGACTGCTCAGAGAAGAAAACCCCTGGCTAGCCGGGAATAATAAGTACCCATGGGAGGCCAACAGATGGACATTTACTGTGAGCCTTGCTGGAGAGGGAGAATCTGTCAAACATCACGCCAAGCATCTGTGGGGATGTAGTGCAGGTTCACGTTTACAATGGTGGGAGAAGCCCTCATTGGTGGACTGAAGACTATTGTGCTTTATCTATAAACAGTTTGCTTGATCCAAGGTTAGGGCCACGGTGTGTTCATTGAGTCATTGTGTGTGTTTTGGACAAGTGTGCCGTGAGCAGATATTAAATGATCACTAAATGACAGACTCAGTGGCCTTGTGGTTTGAGTGTCCACCCTGAGATTGGAAGGTGGATGGTTAGTGGGGGGTAAGGCCCTGTGATAGACTAGCGTCCAGGGGGTGTACTTGTACATCAAGCAGCCTCATGCTACAGAAAGGAGATCAGCTTCTGGCTTGTGTGTTCCGGCGCACAAGACTACTTACTAAATGATTTGTTAATAATAGATAATCAGATAGATAATTACATAATTTGTATAGATTAGGGGGCAATTAATTATTTTGTTATTCAGTGAGGTAATGTTGCTCAGGCCTAGTTACTGCAGACATTGCCATGTACATGTATCCAACTACTTCATTTCTATCTCTAGTTAATTTAATTCAGAGGTGAGAACTACACTTACTAACTTCTCTGCTGTGATAAAAACAGCCATATTCAACGTCAAGTTTGTCATTATTTCATTTCAGAATTTTGCAATTATCTATTTCCATTGATTTCACTCAGCAGCCATCAAATTAGCACTAATTGCTGCATCAGCATGTACTATCTCTATTAATGTGAAAAAGTTTGATAAAGATCACAACCATCCTTGAGCAAATTGTTTGGAATTCAAAACGGCGATGAGTCACTAAAATCAGATGATGCTCCAGGATTTTCATCATGGTTGTATTTTGTCCAGTCTCAGTTGTCTCTCCCTTAATATTTTTGGCATTCACACTTGCATCTTTCCTTCTCATAGTTTAACAAGTCAAATGCATGCTTCTGCTTTGCCTTGCGCTTTAAGTCCCTTAAATGCGACTCCAGTATTCAAAAGGCCTTACTTTTTCATATGCACTTCAATGAAAAGCCAAAGACAGGAATGACAATTGGTTCATTGTGCTCATCGATGCACAAGGGCCTGCAAACTATGGAATAGTGCGTGAGAGACAGAGGGAGGGCAAGTACAGAGAGTTCATCTTTGTTTGCTCAGCAGTGAAAATAACACCTCCTGTTATTTAGACAAGCTGTGCGCTGGTCATTATTGTATTAGGTCTTGCAGGCTTTTATTCAGATCGAAATGGTGCCATGCTTGATCAGTGCTTCAACAGAGGCAAAAGGAGGGAGATTTCTGGCTGCTAGGATGAGTAAACAAATTGTTAAATTCTATAAATGTGACAGGTGCCATTTTACTTGAGCATGCAGTGGAGGCTATTGGCACATTGAACATCTCTGTGAAATGTATGTGTAATTTTACAGTATATAATAAGATAAGATAGTTTGTGTTAGTGGGTAAATACAATTGCCACAAAAGGCTTTAACTGTTTGTCATTTTGACTATTTACAAATGTATTGTAATGGGACCTGCTTTACAGATCACAATCAAGATCATCATACATGACACTGTGTTGCTTGTATTATCTAGGCTATATGGTCTGGTTGTATCTTATGTCTTGGTCTCTTGAGAACTTTTTGAATTAACTATGGCCTTAGTGTTTTTGTAGCACTGGGGCTTAGCCAGTCAATAGATATTTTCAAAACAAAATTTCAAATTAGCACAGCTGACTAGTGCATGCAAAACACACACTATAAACAGAAGCTATAACATCACATTTTAGCACAGGTACCAGAAAAGGTCCTTGTTCCATTGTTGTGTTATCGGAGCCAACTCCAGAGTGCCATAACAGTTTAGTCACGAAGAGCAGCTAAGGTACCAGCCGGTACTCTGTGGCATTAAATACAATTATGACACACAAAGCGTTCCCAGGTTTGCTAGTTCATTAGGGTTGGAGTCAGTCAGTCATACACGCACGCACACACACACACACACACACAGACACACACACAGACACACACACACACACACACACACACACACACAGACACACACACACACACACACACACGTGTCCATAGAAGTGCGGCTGCTGTTCCTAACAGATGGCTCGTCTTTAACTTTATCGGAGATGGCGATGTCACCGGCAAACGCGATTTGCTTGTCCCAGTTGCCTGGGGAGAGCGACATCCATCAGTAGCTAAGAGCATATGGTGAAGGCACATTACAGGCCTTCTTTGTTTCTCTCTCTCTCTCTCTCATTCCTTTATGAATCTTTCTGCTCCTGCATCCAGGCCTCAGATCCACACTTCACAGGACAGAGAGGGGAAGCACCAGGCACCGGATTCATGCTTTGCTTTTTGCTTCATTTCTATCTATAGCCATTTTGAAAGTTCTCTTCACATTACACTGACAAAAGTTCTTGCTGGACCCAGTAGAAACAAGTGAGGGCCTCAAAAGGTGTCCCATTGCACGCCAGCATTCACGGCCAACCACAGAAGACATACGACTGAGCTTGGTAACAACTCTAGCGCAGTGTTGTTTTAGCCCAGCACTAACACACCTGATTACAATTAATCAACTAATCATCAAGTCCTTGATTGGTTGATATGGTGTCTTAGTGCTTAGTGAAAAGAAAAAGTGTATAGGTCCCCAAGACTGGAGTTGAGAAACCCTGCCACAGGGCAGACCCCTTCTACACAGTGTAGCTGTATTTCATGACATAGACTACAGTAATCCTTATTTGGGATCATTATTTTTAAATTTAGCCTAAAAGAGCTATATTAATCACCCCACTATGTTAAATATACTCCCATTCATCCTATCCTTCAGTACTTTGTGTTGACTGATTTGTCTGTTAGTCTGGTTTTGACTTGTCTTTCATGCTACATTTAATCATTCCTGTTTTATTTGTGTAATTTAAAAGTGTGTTGGAAATAGGTTGCCAGTGCTATTTCATAACACGGGGCCACTTGCTCCCTGGCCATCTCGCAGTTTTGTTAATCCTGAGTGGAACCCTGGTTAATAAGCAGCATTAATTAACCTCTTTTCAAAAGTAGGATTTTCATTCTATCTTAATGGTTCAGTTATTAATAAAAAAATGACGGTGGAAGAAGTGACATGAAAACACGGTTTTGTGAAAAGTTGATTTCAGCCATGCTGTCTTCAACATGTGTGTTGACGGTGTCATGCAATCAGAATACAATATGTAATCATCCTGTC
Organism: Argentina silus; assembly: GCF_951799395.1. Taxonomy (NCBI): domain Eukaryota; kingdom Metazoa; phylum Chordata; class Actinopteri; order Argentiniformes; family Argentinidae; genus Argentina; species Argentina silus. Next base: position 26,414,425 of record NC_139655.1, on the reverse strand, counting down.
AACAATTGGGTGTTGTCAAAAGCAGAAAACCATAGCAATGATAACGTCAGGGTATCAGATATCAGTCCATTTTATTTGCCTTAATGACTGAATAATCACCCCATCCAAGCAGGCAGACAATTGGACAGTATCCATGCCTTCATTCCCTGAAGGTCAAATGTCAGAGGTCATTGTGTGGGCTATCCATCTGCCACTCTGGCGCTGGCACATAGGCTGGATGTCTTTTTAGCCAGGCGGGAACGTTTCATGTGTGTCCAAGCAGATACGATCTGATTTCAATGATACTCGAGTCCCGTGCATTGTTCTCTCCATAGCCATTGCTTGCACTCAAGCATGGCCAAAGAATAATGTAATTGACCTTGATTAGAATGAGAATTTGCACACACAGTTAGCCGTTGAACACAGGTGTAGAGGCTGTATTTGTTGTCATGGGTAAGATTGATTTGGTAAAGTTGTAGAGAAAAGTCATACTTGTAGCAACAGTATGTGAGGATATTTGTCTGAAAATGTACAGGGTGTTAACATGTTGTATATGTAATACCAGTCCAGCCAAGTACTGTTTCTGAGTAAGATGTTGAATTGGCTGGCTACTTTTACCATTTCCAAAGGAAACAAGGAAAGCCTTTTTGTCAGAGAGGGATATGTACTGAGACACACAGTCACATACAGCAGGCTTCGAGCAACGTCGTTTTTTATGTGTTGTTTTTCCGCAATGAACAGCTTATGTATAAACAGCAATTTACTGTCTTCCTGCCCAGATTGAGATCTAAAACCAAAGAAGTCTTCCGTGTGCAGGCCTGCTGTTATTCACATTTTGATACACTTATGTACTCCATCATCATTCAGAGTGATGCTTTTAGTGCTGTTGGAAATGAACAGTCCTGCATATCTAAACTGTAAATCTTCAGCCAGGAGCATCCACAAAGCCGTTAAATGCATATTTTAATCACAACCACTAAGCACCCAAACTCACTCTCCCTTTTTTTATTGCTATTTATTTTTGTCACAAGCCATGTATTTCCAATGCATCCATGCAGCCATACCAACACTAGACCCATGGGGTCTGGTATGGAGTTTAAGAGCTGTACTGTATTTACTCTATAGAGCTCTTTGCACTCAAATCTCTCTTCACGAACACCAAAATAGAACTTTCTGGTAATTGGTCCTCTGTGACCGGCCACACATTGAACCAGATCTGTGCTGAACATGATCATCCAGGTTTTAAGTAAAGGGTGAAATATGTCCTATCCGTACCTAGCTGCTGATTAAGCCCTGGGACCTATTGGATATTTCTGCAGGGCATCCCCTCCCCCAAACATCACCCTGGCATTATTTTGGGTCAAGTAGGAAAATCAGTACAGTGGTTTCAGTTTGCTCCATTGCCTGTACATACTGACTACAGGCTAGCTAAAGGCTGACCCTCTGGTGTGAACACAAGTGCCGTGAGACTGCCAATCAGGGTTGTAACATGCAAGATGCTGACCTCAACTTCTCATTCATTTAAGTGGAGATAATGCTAGAGAAGTGGTATTACTGCTAGTATTTCACTATCAGTATTGCTATAGTTGTGAGAAATGCATGTAAACATGAGCCATCTGTTTGCATCATTAGAAAGAACACTGTGTTCAGAGGCTGTGCATTGCTTTCATTTCAGTTGATATCTCTTATTTACCTACTCTCCCACACTCTTACTGATGAAATGTATCTGGTCTTGTAATTGCCCCACTCAAAAGCATGGAAGAGAGAAAGAAAGCGAGATATGCAGGAATAACAAGCTGACACAGCACAGTCATCGACACTGAATAATCTCTCACACAGTCTATTCCTCCCTCATGGTTTCTCCGTGAACCTTAGTCCATATCTATTTTTACTGTCTTTTCTTTTCTGATGAGCACATTGTGGAGTGGTGAATCTAGTTTATTTGTGTACTCATGGGGATGCTACTGTATGTGCTCATTATTTGGGTTTGGTGCCACACATCTGATTGTGTCATTGAGGACTGACAGATCCGTCACAATAATGACAACAAGCGCCGGAGGTGAAACATCAGGTCAACATTTGCATTCTAGAACAACAGCCATTGAATTAATTGTCAACTAATTCAACTAGAGGGGCTACTGAAATGAATTTACCTACTCTCGACATGGATAGTTGTTTGGATAGTCAGGATGCTTGATCTGCATGGTATAAAGCCAATCTGATCACTCTTTGTGCTAACCAGATCTTCAATTTGAATACTGCATGTGCTCGCTGTAGTTTTATATAGCAGGAATTTATAGCAGCACAGTGAAAGATTCAATTCCATTTAAAAGATATCATAGTACAATTGTCTCATATGACAGTGGGAGTCATCAGTGACTGAACCATTTTAATTACTGCACTGGAACAGGTAATTTAGAAGGCAGCCGTCTGGGGAGGCAACAAGAGTTGGGTGAATTATGATTATATTAACATAATCCGCTCTTGTAAATTGGAATGGCAATATTATTAAGGGGCGCATTGCTTTCATTCAGTGTCTCTAATTCCTCTTACATCGTTGGTGCTTAAGTCCTAATGAGAAATAAGAAAGCACTTACAAGGAGCCATACACACTGTATCCAAGAAGAGATTATCTCCCTTGAGTTCTCTCGCACACTCTCGAATGAATGGCACTTTGCAGTAAAACCAGAGGGATTTAAAAACACATCATTATGTGGCTTTCTGGAAATAGTGTGGAGCGGAGACAGGCTATTGTAATAGTTCTCCAGGATTGGGCAGGTGTTGAGTTTGAAAGAGCAGTGCAATGCTGATGTCGAAATGAGTACACTTGCAACTGTAATGGTATGGTTGTTTGTTTCACTGTCAATTAAGTGAATCAAATGCATGTCATAACACTTATTTTGTAAAAATGGAAAAAGAGGAATTTTGACTTTGGAAGAAAACAAGCTCAGTACCCAAGCTTATGTTGTCTTTCACTCATGGTCTACTTTTTGACAATATTTTGCACTCATACTGTATTTGTTGATTCCTGACAGTTTATGGATCCTTTTGCAAATAACTCATCTGAATACTGTGGCATTTACGAAAAGGGTAGTGTATTGAATCAGAGACAGTGAATCATTTATTGTTTTATCAATTCATCAGCCATTGCTATGTTATAAATACATAGTTGTAAACTGATTTTTTTTCCAGAATTAGGACATTAGTTCAAAATATTGAGAATCTGTCCATCTGTTGCTTTCTATTAGAGACACCACCAAAGTTAATATCCAGAATAAATTACATTGAAATGAATAAAAAAATATTATTCATTATACACATTCATAATATGACAGTCAATGCCCTATCGATCAACGTGGATTTTTAATTTACCCATAATGATACTGTATTAACAGAGCTGATTGATTGATTGTTTTTACACTTGGGAGGACACAGTTATGATGCACATTCGCAGTCTTTACACAGACACACACACGCACGCACGCACACACAGACACTGGCACACAAACACACTGGCACACTTACTCAAGTTCCACAATCTTATTATCTCCACGGTCTCATTTTTCACAAAGCCCCAGGGTGTGTGAGGGACAGCTAGGGCTGAGCTCACACAAGCATGTGCTGCATGTGTCACTGTCAGTGAAGGCCTGTGTCTGAGACTGCCATTGCCCCCCCCTCACCTCCCCCATTCCCTTCCCACACTGCCGCTGGGGACATTGGCTCGAATCCAGTGATCACAAGCTAATTGCCCTGATTGGAGGAGGGCATTTTGATTTAATTTACATTTTCTTCATATGGAGTGGATGGGAAGAACAATATCCTACTGTGCCTCCCCATTTTTTTCATGAAGTATGAATAAAACACAAATGAGCGAGTGCACTTGTACAAGGCCTTCTCAAGAATCAGGAGTGGAATTAAGTATGCTGTTATGCACCCTTAGATGTCAGAGCACCAAGTCCTGTCAGGTTCTGAATCCTCAAGGAGGTTGACATGCTTTGAAGATGTTATTTTTTGCACCCTGACAAAGACATGATCACATTTGTTTTTGTGAGGACTGAACATATTTTCATGTGCATTTACATAGCTCAGGGGTCACTGACCCATTCCAAATTGTTAATATCCTTTGAACATAGCCCCATCACTTTGGCTCTGGCAGCCATCTTGTGTTTCATCAAGTTACTGCTTGCAGATCTAGCCCTCTCCCATGTGAATGTGATTCCTAACCCCTGGTAATGTGGGATGAAAGTGGAGCCGACAGACTCGTGGGTGGTCGGTATCCGTCCCAAACTCCCTCTCGCCTCCATCGTTTACAGTACTACAAGATAGCAGGGGCAGTAGCATTGGTAGATGAGGGGGAGGTGGGGGTTGGGCATGTTATCTGATGACTGGACCACTCACAGATGCCCATACTCCATGAGTGTCATATTGATGACATCACCCAATGTGGCGTGACAGACTTGAGATAGATGTTAGTGATTAGATCCAGATCCCACCCCCACAACCACATTTGATGCTTTAACACAGTAGCACTATTGGTAGGCAAGGAAATCAGAGAACACTTACAACAGGGCCCATTTCATGTCCAGTATTTAAAAAATATATATATTCTCACCCTCAGCATGTTGTAAACTACCCTTTGTAAAACATTAAACAACAACTGCCCAATTCTCCATAGGGTAAGACACATGTCTTTACATCAGTATTAAGTTTAATGTCCCACAAGGTAATAGAGCACTGTCAGGGATAAAAGCCCAAACCAATAACTCTGAAGATTGAATTTAATGTTTGCCAAGGTGCAATACATATCTTTTTTGGTTTACTATGTTCACCTTGCTGCATTTAAGAGATTATGGAGTTTATGTGGCATTACTTCTTTGTTGAGAAGGTTTTGGCAGGGGATTGGAAAATGCTCTTCAAATTGGGTATATCTATAGATCTTGTTTCACACAGTATTTTGGGTCTTTCCAAGCAACATCTTTAGCTAGCTATAGCATTTGTTTCGAAGTTCAAGAATCGAGGGGAGGGGAAATATTATGGCTTTCAACATGGAAACATCAGGTATGGAATTTTTCCTCAGGAGCAACCTTGCTCATACATATCTTCTGCTCATATTCCATATTAATTACATGATACTTCACATAGAGTTTATGCATATGAATCACCCAACATGCTGCTTTTTGTTCTTTAGTTCCAAAAAGCTGACTTTTACACGACTGTAAGCGCCACAGCGTCTTTAAATTTAGAATGTGCTTGTGCGATCTCGCCCTGAACGTGCGATGAACACTAATTTACAACCTTTCAATTTGAGATCTCACCAGACTCCTGCCTTTTCGCACATTCTGATCCCCCTGTTGCCAAAGCCGCCGCGGCGGTGGTGATGACGGAAGGGGAGCAGTTAAAAGATTCCTCCTACAAGGTGTTGATTTCTTCACTTTTGCAGGGAGTGTAAACCTCCTGTTTACCTCTCCTCTCATCTCCTTGTGATTCCTGATAAGAAAAATGCTTTCATCTTCAGCAGTGTTAGTGCTCCTTCAAAAGTTAACATGTCTCTAACAAGTTTGCTCCTGTGTGTTTCATGTATTGCAAGCTCATCGGCCAAATTTATGTTATTATGGGTTTGTGAAATTGTCTTAGATGGATGTGATCTTGATTTACTCTAGGTATACACCTAGCAGGAGATTCCTGGGAAAATATATTTTCCATCAGATTATGTCTCCTATTGTTCCTTGTTATATTATTTGTAGTACAGGTGAGTAAGCTCATCTGCAAATCACCTAAAGCAAAGACCAAGGACTTTATTACAATATGTAGCTGCAGTATCATCTCTACAAATTGGTTTCATGACCTTGTTCCTTTCATTGTGATACAATATCCCATATGTGTCTATGACTATGAGAATATTAACATCTGATCTTGGCACTATTCCCAAAATGATTTTGGTCAGCCAGGTCAGTACTTTTTTTCTCAGAAATGTTGAAGTACTAGCCTACCATACTCCACACTATGAATTATTTCAATCTCCTCTGTCCACATGCAAGTATAGCAGATTATCAATGCTAGTTAACGTTGGCACTTCCTCTGCATATCCTGAGGTCTACCTGATGGCACCCATGTGAAGGGGGAGCACTTCTTCTCTCTCTGCAACAAATGCATGCCCAGTCCTGCAGCCTGTGTGATGTGTAACCCTAACCTGCCAACTGACAGCAACCTGCTGGACTCACTCAGTTTCTCTTCTCTCGTCTGTCTCACACGGCACTCCTCCTCGTGACCTTTCCTAACACCAAATAAATGTCAAAGGAACATGTGAGCTGAGCTGAAAAAGGTTCTCTATTGGACATCAGTTGGTGTTTTTATCTGTTTTTCCACATGATGTTTTGGAATACCTGAGAATATGTCCACAGTGGTTTTTCTGGTTGTTGCAGTGTCATAGTTAAATGCATGCAGATTTATTAAGGTTTCTGCACCAGTGAAATCAGCAAGTGAGTAAATATGGCAAAGCTGAAAATATTTATTTGCCTTTATTAAAAATACCTAGTATTTTTGTCTTTATCTCCATTTTGTTCATTGCTCTCATTGGCTTGTTCCTTCCTTCTAATTAAACTGTTTATGTATTTGTTGGTTTATTCAGTCTTAAATAAGAGACACCCATTGTGTACTGGTGTAAAGGCTTAGTGACGTGTGTCATTGTCTATTTGTCCAAATTTGATATTGCATATGACAGTCTCTGTGGACTTTTTCATGTTTTCCCCAAATATAAATTATTATTGTGATAAGAAGTCCCCTTAACAGGAACAGTGTTTGAGCTAAAGATGTGGACTCCGCCACAATGCTCAGGAGAGAACAGTTTAGAGCATTCCAATAACATTTTCGTTAATACTTTATTTTAGTGAACACACACGGTGTTAGGCACTTCGTTGCTTGTTTGCTTTCTACCTACTCGCTCAAGACACCCCCTACACACACCCACACAGCAATGTTATTGGGGGCAAGGTTCACCTTGAGGTTATGGAGGCTAGCCAGTAACCCCAAGGTCACTGGTTCAATCCCTGGTTGTGAGCCAGTGATTGGAGGTTTGCTGAAATCACATTTAACTGCCCAGCTACTACGTGACTTATAACATGAGAAGAAGAAAACACTGAATAAAGACCTTATAAATGGCTAGTAATACCCTAAAATTGCTCAATTAGCTACTTCTTTAACACTTACAAACTAGTGCCTTATACAGTGCCATCGGAAAGTATTCAGACCCCTTCACTTTTTCCACATGTTGTTGTGTTAGAGACTCAATTTAAAATGGGTTAAATTAAAATAATTTGCCATCAATCTACACACAATACCCCAAAATGACAAAGTGAAAACAGGTTTTTAGAAATGTCAGTAAATTTATTAAAATTGAAATACAGAAATAACTCATGTACATAAGTATTCAGACCCTTTGCTATGACACCCTGTAAAAATAAAGATATTAATTCCAAAATTACATGAACTTTTATCCTTGCATTAAGATGGACTCAATTCAACTTATTGAGTGATTTGTTGATGACATTTTTGCATTTGAGCTCATTTTAAGAGTGTCATAGCAAAGGGTCTGAATACTTATGTACATGAGGTATTTCTGTAGTTCAATTTTAATAAATTGTAGATTTACTGAAATGTGTCATTCTGGTGTATTGTGTGTGGATTGATGGCAAATTATTTTAATTTAATCCATTTTAAATTGAGTCTATAACACAACAAAATGTGGAAAAAGTGAAGGTGTCTGAATACTTTCCGAATGCACTGCAAGTGTTCCCCATACTTAAGTGTCACTACATTTTCTCTTAAAAAAAGCATTTCCATGTTCAAGTGGGCATGACTCATATTTAGAGGGCTTATCTCTACAGCAAGGCAAGCTGTAGTGACATCTTCAATCCTAGTTTGTTTTAGCATTCCAAGAGGCCATGTCTATGGTAATACTCATATATACATTTCTGAGATTTGTTTCACATGATTACAGCATTTAATTAATGGATTTGCCCAACAGTGTAGTTGTTTGGTTCACTTGTAAGGCCAACATGAAAATGCCAGCCATAGCTTTAAAAACTCTGTAGAGCAGACTGAGCCGACTGCACAAAACAAGAATAACTCTACAACTTGTTACAATACAATACAAATTCTCAGCATGTACTGCAAAACACTTATTAGTCATCAGTAGATTAGTGTGTTACTTTGAAACTTTATTACGTTGCTTACATGCTAAAACTATAATGATTAGATATAATGTGTTTGTGAATCATACTTTCCCATTGTCTATGTGAATGGCCACTTTGAAGTTGAGTTACAGTATGTACCATAGGTCAGGCTTCAATTGACAGTCCCTTCTGTTCTAAGTTATAAGCATGTGTCTGTTCAGTCTTTTTGTTTAAGAAAATTCTGTATGGGGAGGGTGTCTACCAGGCGGATTTGCCTGAGTGGCCAGTTCACTACTGTTCAGAAGATACACATTTTTGAAAGCAGAACTCTTTTAAGCATATTATTCACAGAGAGCTGTGGTTGTTACCGGCCCCTTTACACAAACTAATCCACCCCTCGCTTAAGAGGTCTAGTTACAACTCACCTCTCTATCTCTCTCTCTCTCACACACACAAACTCTCTCTCTCTCTCTCTCTCTCTCTCTATAGCTCTGTGTGTGTGTGTGTGTGTGTGTGTGTGTGTCAAGCTCTATAATAAGAACTTTAAATGTAGTCTGTGACTTAGGTTAAGCCACTTTTGACACAAGTACTTATCCCATTGATGGCTGAAAAGGCGATGAAAAGCAACAGTTATTTTTGGTCAGACTCTCTTATATCTAAGTATTGATTGCACCAAACCTCTAAAGGATCATTGATTGCTCTGCTTTACTTCAGCATCTTTACACATATGTGTCCTTGTATTCTCATTCCGAGAAAAAAACAAAAACACAAGTGCCTGTAATGGATCATCCCCCAGTAAAGTCATTGTTATCCTCTGATTAGATTCCAATGTAAAAAATGATAAGTCAGTCTGGCTTTATTAATAAGATTGATCATCCATGTTTAACACAATCTAATAGTGGTGTAAAATAACCCCAGCTATTATGTTTATTGTATAATTAAATGTTCTACATGGCCAAACTTGCAGTAATTGATGCTCTGCTTCTCTTTTAGTCTACTCGGTTCAACCCCTCACTATGGGACACGCACTCTGTGTACCTATTTTGCAGAAAACCCCTATACACGACTGATACAGGCTGGTTAGGTTGTCTCTAATTGAATCCTGTGGTTCAGTTCGACATTCCCAAGAAGAATATCGACAAATTTCGTAAGCCAAGTTCAACGGTCTTCACCTTGTGCTATTCTACAATTATTTTGAATTGTTTGAAACCCTGCAAGCTCAATGATAATTCCTCAAGTTATAGGCTTTTAACTTGCTAGGTACCTCATGTAGGCTATAGCTAGGGCTTGTTAAACTTATTAAACGACTTGAGCAAGCTATCTAGCTGTGCCTCCAACAAAGAGTTCTCCAATGGGGATGGAGAACATGGCACTGATCTGGATTCCCTCCCTTCTGCCCAGCACCCTACGGCGGCATGGGATGTGAAGAATGAGTCGGACATGTTCTTCCTGGAAGCAGTCCACAGAGCCTCCTCCAAGCTAAAACATGAGCTCCCTGGGGCCCTGCCACCACCCAAGAGGACAAGGCTAGATGAGCTGCGAGATGGTGCATTTTCAGAGCCCCATCTCAGCGAACCTCTCCTTCTTACAGGACCTGCTTGATAAGGGCAAAACCTTCTCCACAGTGAAGACCTAGCTGGCTGCCATCTCAGCATGCCATATAGGCTTCAGTGGGGCGACCCTTGGGGCACACCCCCACGTCAGTCATTTTTTGAAGGGAGCGCGACGTCTCTGTCTTGTTGTTCAGACAGCACATCAAACCGAGTCGACTGAAAGAGAACTTAAGGTTATAAATGTCAGCCAGGTTCTCTGAACCTCTTTGCCCCTCTCGCTCTGAGCTTGTGAAGAGTGGTTTGTTGGATAAAACTGGTTGCTTGGTATGTCCTTTATATAGAACAGGCGGTAGGCAGGCTATCTGTACCAGGCATGATTGCATGTGTCCCACAGTGAGGGGTCTCCCTCATCTCCTTCAGAGATGCAGATTCCTCCTTCAGAATCTCCTTCCCACATGTCTAGCAGAAGGATGCAGATTGTCTTTTAGTGATGGGCAGCTGGAACAAAAGAACACACTGCCCTCCAAAGAGGAGGGTAAAGGGGTCAAGCCATGGATGATAAAGTAATTACTACACCAGAGACTGGCCCTGTTTGATGTTTGCTTAAAGGCTTCTAGTAGACTGAGATTCAAACGCCCGTGGGTGTCACGATAACTCTGTACAAATGTGGTCAACATAACCCGCAAATCTCATGAAGCTGTCTCGAGTCAAGTAATACCACACCTGGACCTGATAAGAATTTTGCGTCCCAGGTTGTTGTTGCGTCTCCAAGATGGCCTGTTTAGCCTCTCACCTGGAACATTAAAGGTGGAATTTTATTTGTAAATGTTTTTAGGAACATTTTCTTTTATCTTTTGGCATTTTGTTTGTGTGTTTACCTGTTCTCTCTAAGGTGTGACTGAGATGTAGAGTGTAGTCTCACGGTCCAATGGACAGAGGACACACCATGGTCTCCCGAGTGGGGCTTCCTGCCCTTGCCCTTTCTTCCTTTCTCTCACTTTCTTTCTTTCTCTCTTGCACTCTGTCCACATTCTTCTTTTATCTATCTTTCTTCACATTCATTTTCCACCATCTCTTCCCCTCTTCCTTTCTGCCTCTCTCATTCTCACTCACATCAATGTCCCTGCAAAATCAATTATCAATGTGCATGGCCCGCCAAAGACAATTCACCTGTAATGGTGTTTACATTCACTAGGAGGTTGCAGCCTTGATCAAGACACACACACGCACGCACACATACACGCATACACACACACACACAAACACACTAACACCAAACTCAGGGACCAATGCTCTCCAGGGATGGGTGCACAGGGACTCCACTGACATTCCCTTCATTCTCATTCCATCCACCATACTTAAGTGTGCTGCCTCAGTCTTTTGACTTCTCCCAGGTGGTTCAAATGTAGTTTGAATTTACAGCCAAGTTTAAGCTGATGAATAGCTTTTATTGAACATGAATACATTTAAGGATTGAGATTAGTCAGCTCCTTCTCCCTGATGATCTGAGTCCGAGAGAGGATGTGTTCAGCATTAAAACGCACTGAAGTAGGGTGTCCGTCAGTCCTTAAAAAGCCTTAAATTGTCTTAAATACAGTTTTAAAAGGTCTTAAAAAACGATTGGGTGATCGGGAGAGTTAGTCAGCATAAGGAGTCACACATTCAGATATTATTTTAAATATCTTTCGACCAGTTAACATGGCTAGATATCCATTAATTTCAGAGATCTTTGTCACAAGCAGCTACAAAATGGAGCATGGCATGGTTTGTTGCCATTCGTGAGGAGAGGGGAATGTACCACTATCGTTAAAGTTCATCTTGGGAGGGGGAGGGCTGGAATAAACCATTATTGGAAATAACAGGGATGCCAGAATTATTCTCGCAGTATATTTTCATAGTGCATTTGTGTATGTTTTTGTGAATTAAATATAACAAATATAATTAAGTGGCTGATCAATCTGGGCCACAATATGTTAACAGCAAATCACTCATATCAATGCCTAGTAAACTAAATCAATGTGCACTAAACATGTGGAATTCACATTTGACATACTGTAGCCTATAACAAGTAACTGTGCACATACATTAAATAATCAATTTATCAATGGAGATCTATTGGCAAACATATTCGCAAATATTGGGGAACGTTGTGTCCTATAAATCGGCCCAAGAGTCCAGGTCATTCTTTACTTTTTAGCGTTTATTTTTGTTGCGAATTTGGTATTAAATTGAAATCCGAGTGGCATTAAAAAACGTCTTAAAAAGTCTTACATTTTACTTCCTGAAATCTGCAGATACCCTCTGAAGACGTGCAGTGGTTTGTGATAAAAGGGAAGTAGAAGATGCTTTTGGATATACTGACAAAGTAATATATTAATTAAGTAATGTAATGTTCATTTAATTTAGCTGTTTAGGATAACCCAGTGGGTCTGTCTCTTATTTGAAATAAGAGACAGACAAGGGAGTTAAGTGTAATGCACTACTCTTACCCCCTTATAATACAGTTACACTCACATATCACTGGTTTCCTCCTACCGCATCCTGAGACACTCCTGAAGAGAAATGCAAGGCATCAAGATATCAGCGATGTTAATCTCCCCACCAGTGTCCATAAACAACCCCCATTATTTATCCTCTTCAAAATTAAAGCCACTGACACCAAATCAACCAAAGTGAGCCCCATCACTGCCATTGACCTTCCCATCCTTCACCCGGAATCGGCTGTGTTCCATCGATCCGGTGGGGGCCTTGGCACTAATCTTCCAGGGGCTAGTGGAGGTAACAGTATTTCACGTTCAATCCGATGCAATTACCCTCAAAATGAACACGTTTTGGATGAGCACTGACCTTCTTGTCAAGAGAGGGGTGGTGGTGGGAGGGATGAGTAGCATCAGTTATTTATGAGCCTGGGAGCATCATAAACAAAACACACCCCAAGGAAGTGTGAGCAAACACAGCTTGGGTGGCCGTTTGTAATGAAGATGTTCTCTACCCAGACATAGCTGCTTATAAAAAGATACTTAAGCACAGGACTCAGAGTTTTAGAGTAGGGCAATGTCCTAATGGAACTATATTCACCCATAAGAGCAAAGGGAATGCTAGAAGTTGGGCAGGCTGTCAATAAAGATTGTAGTGTAGAGTGATATTATGTACAATAGTATATGGCCACTACTGATCCATGTAGTTAGTGTGAGGTCTTACTGTCAATAAATAAATACTCTGCCAGGGATATCATGCACCTTATTTTGATTGCTAATCAGATACGGTGTATAAATAAGGCTTGTAATTTGTATTAGGATTACATCTTTACAGTATATGGGGTAGCGACAACGTATGCACTCTGTCAAGACGATGGAAGTGTGATATATCAAACTATCAAACAAATGATTATACATTTGAGCTGCTAAACAAATCATTATCCCAGCTAGATGCAAAAACCTTAAACATTGTGTCTTTGCATATTAAGCAAACGACTGCCTTCTTGGCAGATTATCTCAGCAGTTACAGCTACATTACGAGATGAGATCACATACGCTAAATTGAATAATGAAATGCAGTGCAATTGCTCTGTTATTTTAGCAGTGGCAATTAGAGTAGATCATTTTTACCCCACACCATACGTTCTCTGATAGCAGAGACTTCGACCTAGGCCCTGTCTTTGCCATGGTGCAAAATAGAGCAGCGGTGACTGATCATCTTTGAAGATGGAACCATTGGAGCATGGTCAGACACCAACATCACTTTCCTTTTAACAATTTTGAAGGATATTTCAGGAAGCCTTTCTTGAGAGATCTTCTGAATGTGCATATTTTCATCCTCCAAAAACAAACAATGAACATCGATCAGCAACATTGAGGTTATGAAAATCTATTAAACTACCATTTCCTTTGGTGTAATTAATGTCTTAGACTGGTGCTTCTTGTCAATTTGGAGTAATCTGCCATCTGAGTTTTGTCTAAACTTTTTAGAAGTGGGCGTCTGCCATCCAGATGCACTGAAGTGGTCTGCTCGGAGGAGGCTAAAGGGACAGCGACAGGCACTTAGCTGGTCCCTGAGCTACGAGTCACATTCCTTCCCTTATCTGAAGTGACAAGAGGAATCCTCCAGCCCTCCTATGCCCAAGGCTCAGCCTGCATTATCTCCCTGTGAAGCAGCACCAGCAGCTAGCCCATACCCTCCCCCAATGATAGCATTGCTAGAAATTCAGGTGTGAGGGCTAGTATTGCTCCTGTGGGGATGTTTTTAAAATAATGCTTTTGAAGTCAGACCGAGTGAGTTTATCAGAGTGTGTCAATTATCTCAAGGGGTGTCACAGTTAGGGCAAATAACAGGAATACATTTCAAAATTGTCCTGGAAACAATCAGAACATTTGTAATTTACAGAAATTTTGGGAATTATCAATGCATTGTGTGGAATTTGAATACATTGAATCAGGATTTTTCTCCAATGATCTACATAGATATTTCTGAGATTATCTAGAAATAAAAACAGTGAAAATCCGATCGTCATCCAATAATAATATTTCACATGATTTCAGAATGAATACCACTTAAGCAATGAGGTTCTCAATTTATGAAATGTTTTAAAATGTTTTGTTATGCCTTGAAAGTGTCCAGTAGGCTATGTAGATCAATGGGAAAAAAATCCTAATTTAATGTGTTTGAAATTCAGACTCAGGCAATAAAATGTGGAGGAGGGTGCAAACATTGTGCTTGAGAGTGAATACATTTCAAGGCACTGTAAAAGAAGAAAATGAGATGGGATCTTTACAAAAAATATATCCTGTCAAGAAACGAGATGAGGTGGTTTTAGAATTAAGTTTGGTTGATTTTAGATACTATTACATACAACACCAATACATTTATTCAGCAAAGATACTACCATGATGCTTATATATATGTATCACTCCATATTTATCACTTCATATTCATTTATATGTAATTTATATGTTTATGTACTTCAATTAATGAACACGTTAACAATCTTATAATGAAGTCTAGATTGTTATTTGTCCACCTGCTACGACAATGCTGTCCCTAAATCCACAGCCAGCAGCATTACTATTTAAACACAAAAAAAGGCTTTAAATAAGATTTATAAGATATATGATTTTGTTGTTGTTGAATCATGATCTGAAGAGGGGAAACATCGATTTAAAGGGTACTTGTGTATAAACTATTTCTCCTTGAGAGATGATGGTGAGAAAACCATGGCGATTATTTTTAGACCTATGTTTCCCATTGCTAAGCACCAACCAGCCTAATTTTTCTCTGCTCAATTAAAACATGTATTAATTGTGAAGAACCCTTGGGAATTCTGTCAGTTGGGTAGTATTCATTAGCCAAGGCTTAGCCCACAAATTCAAAATAAAAAATGATTGAAACACATTTTGCTCTAAACAACAAAGAGCAGCTTCTCCCCGGGGTGCCCAATTGTTTGTGAGATCGCCCCATCGAAATACAGAGAGCGCTCCATCTAATGAACACAGGAAACTATGCTTAGTGCAAAATCAATAGTGACTAGCTCCTTTAAAGCTCTAAACTTTGAGCCTTTGATGCTCTGGAATACATTATTGCTGTAAACTGGGGCTCCGGTCCCGGCAATAAGCATGCAACTCACTCCGCAGGCTCCCTCCCCAACCCCCTCCCCCCACACACACTCCCCCGCCACCACTACTACAACTACAGTGTACTACAGTTTGAATGCAATGCCACTGTGTCCTAGATGCTTTATTACCAGGATGATGATTCACACTCAGGAAATGTATCAAATGTTACATTTTTAGTTTGGGCGCCAATAAATCTGGAGAGTGCACATGGCAGTGGCCATAAAATAGAAAGCTTGTGATAGTGGGGGAAAAGGTCAGAAGCATACACATCGCTCAGTTAATTTCTCTCTCTTTCTCTCTCTCTTTCTCTCTCTCTCTCTCTCTCAAACACACACACACACACACACACACACACACACACACACACACACACAGTCACTGCAGACATTAAAATAACATTAACTTTTTTATGTAGTACTTTAATGGTAGCTAGTATAGTGCCTTGTAGTATGCTAGCTGGACACACAGGATTTATTTCTTCTTTGTTTGTGCAGATCACTAACTCACAATATTGGATTATGTCATGATAAAACACAGGCTCGAATCACAATGAAAATCTACATTGTACAGAGGGTGCTATAAGAGCTTTGTTATTATATTATACAGTATATCATCAATGTTGTGTTCCATCAGCATCGTTTTTTTTCTACCTCTACCACTCCAGAGACACTCATAGATTTGTTGAAAATAGATGCAAGCCTCACGTGTGGTTGTGGTGCTCACTGCACAATGTATTGTAGCAGGTAGCATTGACCACAGTGTGAGCATACTGTATCAGTTCTATCTCCCAATCAAGAATTACGTGGCTCATGTACTAGTCCGTTTAGATTTATTGTTAAACTAGTTTACTGTTCAGAGACACTGAAATCTTTCCTTTATTTTGTACTGGCTTTCCTATAGTATGTGTCTGGCTGTGGTTTGTGTCACCTACCAATATGGTGTTAGATGGCTCGATGAGGGTTCTCTTCCCAGCATGCAGTTGTGGATGGGCATTGGGCTAGTTACTGTTAGTGATGTATTGTTCTACTCGTTGTGCATATTTGAATTGCAAATGTGAAGAATTTAGTCTGAAGCAAATAGGTTGGATTCTCATCTCACTGTACCCCATTAACTAATTGGAGGCATTGTGCACATACAATGGAAACAAGGGGACCTTCAACTTCTGAAGTAAAGAGTGTAGAGAATCAGACTCAAAATGAAAGTCTGTCACTCTGAGAGGAGAATTGCCTTGTGTCTGCTCATAGCATGTCATTTCAGTTGTAAGAGTAACTTGGTCATTTGTGAAAAAGTACTTTTGGCAGTTTTAGGTGCAATTAATGTTCAAAGCGCCATCTTACAAATACTCCAATGTTTGGCTTTGACTGTCATGTATGACTATTTGACATTGATTGAGATTGCAATAATAGTTTGTGTGTGTGTGTCTGTGTGTGAGTACAATATGAGATGTGTTCTCATGTGGTAGGCCAATTGAAGGCTATTTGTAAATGTAAAGTATAACTGTGAAAATGGTGAAGGAAGGGTCATCTCAAATCGAGCAGTATGGTATATATATTTTCATAAGACATGCAATGAATTTAGCTGCAAAAAAAACTGTATTTGGCATAATGTACTATGGAAATGTTCACATAGACACCATTGTCAATGTATAGTACTCTTTGTATCAGCACATATTTATCAAATATATCAGTATAGTGTCATTATTTGAGGTTACATGCTAGATTGGTTCATCTTATTAGGGGCAACATTACTTTTAATACTCTATGTCTTTTGATACTGTCCATTATTCTCAGGATTCAGACAATAAGTAATGGAAAAGCGATCAAAGAATTTCAGTAATTCACAAGTGATTCACAAGCCTATTCAGTTCATACATTTTAGATGGTAGGAATCATCATTTCATACTAAATTTATTCCAGAATTGTCACTTTTTGTTATAAAGGTCCTTGTCATTTCGCTTACTGACAGTGACATCGTACATTGGCAATTACAAAGCATCAACAATCACAGCACAGATCATGTTTGTCACTCTACAAATAAATAAAGATGGGTAAAACATTTTGTACCAGACACAAATTACACAGAAGTATGGGCTTCACTACAGTATGTAGACTATTACTCTTACACTATTACTTACTTGAAGCATCCCCAGTCTGAACTTCATAAAGATTTATAGCACCTTATAGTTACACAAGGTGCTCCCCCCCAAAACCTATAAAAAATAGAGTTCATCTGAAAACTGAATTCATCCCTCGACTTGGCTCTGAGCTCCCAATGGATGGTATGATAACACAAACTTGGACTGTCTTGGAATGGCCTGCTATTTTGAATGGCAGATGCTCTTTCCCTACAGCTCTGGGAATTTGTCTCCCATCATAAAAGGAAACTTTTGGGAGGACAGTGGCCTGAGGACAGGGGACTGCGATAGAACAGTCTGCCCTTCTCCCTTGAATTGTTATTCACCAAATGTTCATAGATAGAGCAGTTAAATACCATCCATGATTCAGCCCTGTCTGTATTTCTGCATTATTTGTAAATATATTCCAGACTGGAGGTTTGATGCACTCTTGATAATACCATATCCCTGTATTTCAGCTCACGCTTACACCCAATTGCTGAATAAGTCTCGAATGTTGAAAATGGAGGTGCACACTTGTTTTGCTGCAGGCACATAGCGGTAACAATCCTGCAAATGATGTTTCCTCACATGCAGCATGCTGTATCACCTTCAGCACCTGGACGCATGCTTACACACATCTAATTTAGGAGAGTCAGTCTGAACACAGGAAGAAGCGAGGAGGCTCTCCACCACAATCAGTGAAGCCATTTTTAATGAGTGTTTTTCCCTCCATCCATCAAGATGGAATTAGGACAGCACTCAACCGTTATAGGGGCAAGGAGAATGGGGCCACATAGTATAAGGAATGGGCTTCATTAAAAGAGTGGTGAAGAGAGCTCATATGATGTTCTTCTCCAAGACCTAATCAGAGAGACGAAGTTACGCCAATTGGAGCGTTTGTTATTCCAACTAATCCCTCATCACGGTGTTTCATCAGGTTTGGCATTTCACTATCAGCATTAATTAAGGACTCGTGCAACCGCACTTAACTGGACTCGCATTAATAACTGCAAGTTGATAATGAGAAATCGCACAGTTTGAAATATCACCGTACTATGATATCCCTGTTGTCAGTGACAACGCATATCTGACGTGTAGTGTTTCCCTTTACTGCACTGTAGGATTTGAACAGATTTGAGCTGTTGTGGTAGTGTTACTATTATTTGATTGTCTGATATTTGTCATTGTTTTGGAGTTGTATGCAGATCGGTCCTCCTCTCAGGTTTCTTCCTGACTCCCACCTTCCTCCCTCTCCCTCCCTCCTTCAGTATCATTGCCCAGTGAACACCCCTCTCTTTAATATTCTGTCAGTCACCGTCATGCGGGTGGTAATGCCTTCCACTCCATCACAGGTCTCAGATCAGCTCCAAGCGGGGTCCGGGATCGCACCGCCCTTGACCTTACCTGCCTATGCTTCTGTGTAATTGGGCTTCGGAGCAGAGACAGCACGACTACATCAGTTATCCCCGCTCCCTCCTCTCTCAGTCCTCCCCTCTTTCCTTCATTCTTGTCACCAGATCAGGACTGTGTCACTCCATACAGTGAGTCTAGCATAGCATAGTACAACTGACTTCTATCTCCCTGCCACCATATTGGGGGTGAGAGACTTTATGTAGACTTTGCCTGTAGAATCACAATTTGTTAATTAGCTCATGTTCTTTTCAAATTTCAAATGATATTTTGTGGAACTAAGTGTCTCCTTGCTGAAAAGTAGACCTTTCTGTTTGGTTGCTTACATTTTGTCATCATTATTCCAGTGCAAAATACCATGAACTTAATATCAATAAATTGGTTTATTGTGTAAGAAGCAGGGATGTATTGCATAGCGCTCTCTTTAAGGAGAAAGCACGAATTTGAGAGATGCATTATTGCTATTGTACACATACTACATCATTATTATTCACATTTGCTGGTTTTTTTCTTAGAATATTCTATGTTTAAAGGATCGTGTGAAGACTAGATGAAGACACACAGCCTGTAAAATATTCAAATCGTGTCCTATTTACAAAGACTCCAGTGCGTCTCGTACCATCGTCACATGTTTGTTGTGTGATATACTTGGAGGCAGCTCAAACTCAAGAGACCCGATTTCGGCATGCAGTTCATTATCCGTCAAATGGAATCTTTTAGAGCAGTGTAAATATGTTACACAGAATTTGCCATCTTAAAATGCACTCAAAATCAGTCAATTGTCAAAGCCCAAAAAAAGTATCACTTCTTTCCTTTGCGTTCTGTCTGTTTGTTTGTGTGTGTGTGTGTGTGTGTGTGTGTGTGTGTGTGTGTGCGTGCGCACGCGCGTGCGTGCATGTGTATGTGTGTGTGCCAAAGTGTCGATGCCTTCACAAGTCCAATGAGGAGTACAGGAGTTGTTTGAAGTACGCTCCCCGTAAGTTCGATCAGCCCTGAGGGTATTTGTCATGTTGTTCCACCTATCCAAGTACCGTCTAGAGGGGGAAGAGGGTATTTGTTTCTATTTGGTGTTGACGTCTGCATACACATTGACCAGGAGTGTGTGAAGCAGACTGGTAAAGGTAACAGACATTTTGTCTGGCCTTGTTTTTCTTCTTTGATTTGTGGCGGAAGTTGGCCAAGCACTTGATCAAGCCCAAGTTATGAAGGAATACTTCATCATCATCTGTCTGCCCCGTCCTCTGTACCATGGGAATGTCTTTTTCTCACTTCCTCTTTCTCCCTTCATCACTCCCTTTCACTCTCTATCACTCTCTCTCTCTTGCTCTCTCTCTCTCTCTCTCTCTCTCTCTCTTTATCTCCCCAACCCCCCCCCCCATCTCACTCCTTTTACCCCCTATCCTTCAGTCTTGCTCAACATTAGACATATATCTAAGCTCAAGCTCTCCCAAGTCCATATGAATGTAAACCATTTCTTTCATTTGTTAATTAAACCCACTCTCTCACATTATTAAGAGGGGTCTCCTGAGACTTGTCAAGCCCCCAGGCCAGTGACAGTGAGAAAGAGAGACAGATAGAGAACGATAGAGAAATAAGGAGAGTGTGTGTGTGATGAGAGAGAGAGAGAGAGAGAGAGAACCCAGGGAGTGATTTCAGCTATTGTTACTCATGCTTTTTGCAAGAGTTCTCTTGTCAGAGTATTTTTAAGTGGTCTATTCTCCATTGTTCTTGCTTAATCCTGTTAGATAACTCTCTCTTTCTTATCCTCCCTTTCTCCTCCCTATCCCCCCCCCCCCCCCCCCCCCCCCCCCCGCCCACTCAGCAAACGGCTAGTCTGCTCTCCAGTGCTAAAAGAGTGGTGTGACTAAACAAGCTGAGTGAAAAAATGGCCAAGATGTGCCCGTTCCGTAGGTGTGGGAGAAATGCGCTGAATAGAACACGCTCATTTGTTATTAAGAGGGATGAATGTGGCGAGGCGCCAAGACAGCGGCTAGTGAATTGTGAGGCAGCCGGTACACCCTGTAGTTAAGATGCATTGAGAGAGGAAAGGATGGACCTACGTTCGTACCCACACACACACACACACACACACACACACACACACACAATACACATAATATCTACGCACACGCGCACAATCACTGTACTACACTCATGCATGAACTCTCACCACACACAGTACATACAGTATGCATGTGTCATAACTGACCCTGTAAGAACAGTACACTAAATGCTATACAGTATCCATGCACACTAACACACACCTACCCACAAACTTGCACAGGTCACACACAAATGTACACACACAATAGACTCATTGAAACAACACCAGCGCTTGTCCATTCTGAAAGCATTGAGACGTAGGCTGAACACAAGATCTTTTCAACATCTCCATCTACTGACACTAAAAGTTCCCAGCAGAGGAGTATCGCTGTCTACTGATAAGATGTTTGTCTCACACAGGGAACTTTCATGCCTATTGTGAGGTGATGCAACTTGTCAAATCCACCCTGTAACAGCTAACAGCTAAAAAGCAAGAGCGCTGTTCAACAGCACTGTTTCCACAACTGTAGTTATCCCAGTGTAGTCGTGTGTATGTATCTGTAAGCCCCCCCGATACACACACACACACACACACACACACACACACACACACACACACACACACACACACACACACACACACACATCCCCAGCTATTCATTTACATGAGAGCAATTACAAATGAGGCTTGAGTGTTCAGGAACCAGCCCTCCAGTCCTACTGATACGAGGAGGCTGGTTAATGCAGGTGAGGTGAGGCAGTCACGTTCCAGTGCCTTCCCAGTCAGAAAAGTGGGTCACCGGAATGCTGGCATAATTTTTGGATCAACAGCACAGACTAGTGGTGACTGATGAGCACTACATCAAAATGACCTCAACTTATGCAGTTTATGGCTCTTGGCAGAGGTTGGTCCTCGGCACATGTCGAGGATAACCCCTCCCCCCCCACCCCCATCCCCACCCCCTCTCCCTTTGATGCACAGTGGGGGCTCCCACCCATCCACCCACCCAACCCACTGCCACCTACAAGACTTAGACACACTGTGTATAGCCTTCAACTGGCATTAATTCAGGAGGAGGGGCGAATACTCCTGCTAGGAATTTGCATGACCCAAAAATGCCCTCCCTCTCCGCACACTCCATAAATCAAGTGAAGAGAACGGATCCCCAGACGCTGCTGTTCTTTGTCTGCAAAGGTGATAAATTGATCCCCAACCAGCTAATAAGCAGTGGCATGGGGCGCCAACTTCTAAGATTTATGCGGTGACAAGTGGATATATAAAGTAAATTTGAGAGATTTACAGAACAAATCTATTTATTTTTTGGCTTCTTAAAGCCCATGAGGATTGAGAGAGTGGTGTTTGGGGTTTGATGTCTTGGAGAAGTGAAACATTAGGACAGTCAGGAGAGGAGAAACATATTTTCTGAAGGGAAGAAAAGGGACAACATTGATTAATTTACTGATGACTGTTTTGATTGATGCTCCACTGTATCAAATAACTCTAAATCTCCATTTGAATGCAATTATATATTGGGGAGGCTCCCAATTCAATACATTTTGACAGTTTCCTTTTTATTCTCTTATGCAGCTCTTACATGCCAATGTTGATGAGGGAAAGGAGACAGTGCCAGGAATCTATTTAAGGAAGCACAGAGAAGGCTTTTAAGGAAACTGACACAGTTTTCTTTATGACATAGGTGATACCTTGAAAGGAAATGTGGTCTTTTAAGAATATGATCAATGATATCATCTTATGCAAAGGTGACTGAAAAAGAGGGAGGATGGGGCATCAAGTTTCTTAAGAGCCCCAAAGCCAGACTGCGTGGCAACCCCCCCACCCACAATTTTATCTAATTCCTCTGCTTTGACCTTAATGTGTTTTCCTCCCTCCCTCCCCCCCCCCCTCCTCTCTCTCTCTCTCTCTCTCTCTCTCTCTCTCTCTCTCTCTCATCCCTGTACAGATGATAGCTGGCTTACCCGGTGCATTGATGTGACATTTGAATGATTAAGATCACGGGCAGAGTAGATTAGGATACCCTTTGGGGAGAAGCAGGTTTGGCACTGCTGACAGAAGACTGCTGATGGAAGCTTTGATTGAAGGCTTTTATTTGGTCGGAGTAGCACAGACTTAGGCAAATTCCTTTTCCAAATTCCAAAGATGTTTATTTTCATTTTACAGAAGGATGTAAATAACACACAGTTAGGTTGCTACGAATAAACAGTATACCTAAATACTTTGTTGAATGTATTCAATGACTTTGAATGGATGTAATTGAAAAGGAATTTGCCCTACCCTGGTAAAGCATCCATCAGAGGTGGGATGCCCTGTCAACGGCAGCTAATCGCTGAGCTCAGGGAGAGAGAGAGAAAGAGAGAGAGAGAGAGAGAGAGAGAGAGAAAGAGAGAGAGAGAAAGAGAGAGAGAGAGAGATAGAGAGAGAGAGAGAGAGAGAGAGAGAGAGAAAGAGAGAGAGAGAGAGAGAGAGAGAGAGAAATGGTAAGGTGAGGCTGGAGCAGTGGCAACATTGGGAGGGGAGAGAGGGAAGCAAGCTGTCAACGAAGTGGCCAGCTGCCTTTTTAAACGTCAGACCCCATCAAATCAAAGAGCTTGGCTTTTGTGGAGTACTGCGATCACCTTACCTATATGAGAGAGCAATATGCCAGCACGCTTGAGGAGCAGACAACATCTTGTCTTGCAAAGATGCACAGGGAATGAAGGTCATCTGTTTACATCTGCTTGTAACCAAACATTTGTTTTGGGAATGTAACCCTGTTGCAAAGTGAATGAGACAAACCCCTAGGATTAAGAGGAGGTGTTGAATGCATTGCATCTACGGTGCTGCAAAAGTGCCGATTGACATCTAAGGACAATACCCACTGCACTGAATATACAGTAAAGCAAATATGGCCATGCTGTCTGTTCACTGCTATTAATCATCTTCATCATGGTTTTTGGCAATCTTGGATTCTAGTGTCAATGCTCAATATTCATTTGCAGTTGGATTGTTGTGATATAATCATTTTGAACCAAATATCATTAGTTATTTAGCTATGCATCCTGCCACCTCCCACCCACATTGATGTTCTCAGATAATGTCGACAAAGAGGAGCATACAGTACATATCCTTGTTGTTGTCTAGAATGTGTTATGCATCAATTGTCTCCTTTTACAGTATATGTGTTAATGACGCTGGCATGCGCCACTGAGCCAGCTGTAGGGGCCAAGAGAGGGGGAGAGATACAAACTAGTTCCTCTGCTCATTTTAACAGGCTTGTTTGAGGGGAGCAGACCAAAGCCCTGACAAGCAAGCTTGAGTTTTTGACAGAATGGTGTCAACTAAAAGCTGTGATGTTCCGCTCACACAACTGAATAGCATGCACCTGCTGGCAACACAGCTCAGCCTGTTTTCAAGGCTGTGAAGCAATTAGAGTGTTTGAGAGTGCTAGGGACTCAATGCTATGGTTGCCCTAAATCATTATGTAAAGGAAGTATTAATGGATGCTGAGATGTTCAAGTTATGCCAATGCTGATATTTTGTGATACAGTACCAGTAATGATGCCATTTCCGTTATGTCGCTATAATGGAAGTAAGTGATGGAACTCCAAACTATCTCCTCTTGTGTGTCAAAAGTATTTTCCAATGTCTGGCTCTGTGTCTGGCATGAGCGCCTGTATGCCATTGTTGTAATGCCTTTATGGTGAGCACTTCTTTATGCAGTCACCTTACCTCTACCTACTCTATCAAATCCAACCTATTCCATTTCCTGCAGTGTTTGTCGAAGTTTGACAGCGGCATTATTTCTACGCCTAGTCAGCAGTGGACGTTGTAGTAATTTATTACGTTTATGACCGGGAATCATCCTAGGGTTGAACCAGAGTGCTGGAAAACAGTTCCATCTTTTGACCACGTTCACTTGACCTGCTTTTGGGAAGTACCATATGAGCTCGTTTCTTCCGCCCTCCCCAGTGGTTTTACGAGCTGACCCCTTGCCTCTGTTACTTACTGTTAATTTATGGGAAGGTCATAAATGTCAGATTTATGTCTCAGGTGTGGTCAGGAATGCTGATGCTGGAATCCGAGAAGGAGAGCAGACTAATTTCTGTGTGGTCTGACGCACCCCTAATCTCACAGGAGGGAGATACTGTAGCATGCCGGTGACATTTGCTTTCAAGCATAAAGTGTAAGCAACTTCTTTGCAATGATATTCAGTAAATTAATTTGACATTTTAATTAAGAATGTTGCACAGCTATGGACAAACCACTTTTTATTTTTCTTCACATTTTGAAACATACTAGTTGCCTATTCAGAGTTTGTTATAAAACTTAGTTATACGACTTGCAATGCCATATTGGGAAGGATTTAAAGTAAGTATAATAAGTAAGTAAGTAAATAAGTAAATAGGAATCCAGACCCTGTCCGTGCATGACAATACAGTACATCAATACAAGGATGTTACAATGACAGTGCCTCAATATCAGCAGTTATTGTACACCTGCTTTCTCATAGTTCTTATTTGACAACTTGGTGCTAAATTATGGGGGATTTAATTGCTATAGACAGAGGTCCATTAGTGAAGCTGCTTGGGTGGCTGCAGCCGTGTTTCTCTAAGTCATTAAGCTAATTATACAAGCTAATTAATCAGTATACGCTCAGAGCAGGGCATAAGCAGACACTGCTCTTTGTTGGCTTGCATAATGAAATAAGTCATTTTTAGATCTTGCATGGAAAAGTGATGGGGGGGGGGGAAAACTTTGATCTCTCAAGTAAACAGATGATTTTGCATATCAAGTGGATAGAAAAATAAACAGAAGGGATTGGGTTTAGACCGCAAGAGGCCATGCGTTGAGACTTTTCGTTGGAGAGATATCATTCAAGTAGGGAAGATAGAGATGTACTGTATGGAAAATGTATGTCACTGTTTCAAATTATCACGTTATCAATGTAAATCATCTGATATGTTACATGTCGATGGATTTGAGAGAGCAGATGATAGTTTAAAGGTGCAATCTGTAGTTTAATTGCTATAGTGAAAAGTACTGGTCTGGCAGGACTCGAGACTCAAGACGAGAGTCTCAAGATGAGAGTCTTTGTGAGCCTACTACACACTGATTGACAGAGATTAAGCTAAGTTTGACTTTGTGCATATTGGTATCTTGGTTGGAGCCTTGATTGTCTGCACATTATACATTTGGCCACAGAAGACAAAATAAATTGGATAGCAGGCAGCAAATATATCAGTTCTTGTATTTGTTCTTGTATATGTGTGTAACTTAACATTAACATGTTCACGGTTATTTTATGGTTGTCTATGCATTATTAATTATATCAATAGCTGTGATGTACTTTATTTGATCCTCTCCTTATTCTTACAGGGAAATCTCGAGGAGTTTTGTTCTTTCGTCACTCTTGTCCGAGGCAGCGTTGCTATCAACTATTCCAAACAGGTAAGATACATATTATATTGTATACAAAGGGTTACATAGTATTGCCTGTATGGTATTATCATTCACAATGATACAGTGGCTCCATTAGATTCACCTTTAAATTGTAACATTGTTTCCCATGTTCAAATGTCAATCCCCCACCAATTGAGCAGTCATATAACATCAAACTTCCAAAATATGATTAAGACTAAGGTCACGGATGGGGAAAATATATTTATAATAGATCTTTTGTCAAGGGCTCTCATGTTGACAAATTGGGCCCTCATGTTGACAAATAATTGAGATATATGAGCCTATGACTTCCAATTCATGCTCTGGGGTATTAAGATCAGATAGGCTACAGTATCTGTCTTTTAGCTAGGTAAACCAGCTAAGGCAGCTAAACGTCTCAGACATAAAGTATGTAAGGGGCGCCCCCCTCAGGGTAAGCATGCCCACTGCCGTTTCAGCTGGGGTTTTCTCATATAGTCACAATGTACACGCTGGGACATCTGTCTCCACCGTCCTCACTTTGTGTACACATGGTCACTGGTGAACTGAGCCAGTGCGGGAAGTCAGACACATTGAGCGGAGCTGTATCAAAACAACTGGCTTCTTAGAGTAGTGGTTGTGAAAAGAGCTATTTGAAAAACAGTCACACAGAGAGACACACACATACATACGCACACGCACACGCACACGCACACACACACACACACACACACACACACACACACACAAACACACACACACACATGCTGGTCTCAGAGGGTCGATGGTACTTGGTATTGTGAGCCAAGTCTCATCTCTCGCTCTCTTTCTCTCTCTCTCTCTCTAGATACAGTACTATCCAAACTAGTAAACTAGTGCAATTATATTAACACAATATATTCTCCCACAGTACTAGTGTCTATCTCAACTGACCATTCACCATGCAACAATTATCCAAATCATATTTTCATCAATTCGTCATTCATCAATTTCCATGGGCCGTGGCAGAGTGATAGTCCTCACTCGCTTTCATCTCGCTCATCAAACGAAAACACCATAACTGCTTCTGTCTGAACAGTTAATTCCAACACAACACAATCGGAATACTAACATGCTCGTATATTTTACTCAAGGAAAAATATCTATCATCAATTTGTGTCACCATGACACATGGTCATTTTCCAAATGAATTCAAGATAATTGTATTTATTGGATAACTGATGGCCCAGTCATCTTATTAGCACTGGCAAGCTACAATATGCCCTTTATGAATTATTTTGATGTGCATCTCCATATGTTATGACAAGCCTCTTGTCATAAGGTTGTTTTTCATTTGAGTCAAGTGAAGTCAAAGGACATGGATCCGTTTTGAAAATAAAGCTAGTTTATTGTGGACTTTGTGTGTTTGCAAATACAATGTGGCGTGTTGAAGGGGCTCATAGCCATAGTTGTTGATAGTTATTCAAGAATAACATTTCATTGAGAGGAGTGCGAAAGCAAAAACAGCAACCTTTAATGCCTTGTTTATGTAAAAAAAAAAAGATTATTTAAATTAGTAGAACTTCTAACATCTGAAGTACAGTACATTGGCCTTTCACTGAGTCATTACCAACTCTTAACCAATGTTACAAATTCAACTAAAACCACACATGCCTGTAGTTTCCTTCTCTTCTTCAGTCAAATGTTGTCTTTTCTGAACTGACTGAAGACAACATCGACACATGGCTTTTTCAGATCAATGAGCTTCTATCTCTCTAGAGGATTCTGGGTACACTTGTAATTGGTGCGCCTGTTTGCCTCCAAGTCCCTGTTTCCCAGGCAGAGACTAGCATACACCAGTGCAAAGGTTCCTCCCTATGTCTATAGAATTTCCAATGAACTCATCAAAAGAGCTGGAAAAGTTTTGAAGTGTGCTATTTCAAGTTCAATTTATAGCAGGCTTTTTGTAACACCTTGCTCTTTCTCACTCTGGGGATATGGCTCTGCTGTGCTTGTATTTCTTAACGGTTTTCTGCAGTCTAGAATACAGTAGATGCTGGAGCGTGTTAAATGGGTTACCTAAGAGCTGTGGGACATTGACACTTAACAGCACATTTCACTCCCAGGATGTCCCCCTGTCCTGTGTTATGTGGTTTTAAAAGCTGCTCTGGACTCTGGAGGTGGTGAGGTGATTTAAATGAGAGGTGACATTTACAAATGTCTTTCTAGTCAAGTAAAGACAAGTATGAAAAGACGAAGTGACTTACAATAACTTTGTAACTTAGTAATGGCAGTGGCAAAACTACTCTGTCATGTAGGTTTGGATGCATGGTCTGAGCTGTTCCATATTTCTGGAGACAGGAGAGCGACCTGCTAGAACATACTGTCGTATTATTTTAGCTTTTAAAGCCTCCTTGAATATTAATTTGCTTTCAACTTCTTACCACTCTAGCACTTTATTTGACATGGTTTAAAAAGTGTTGTCAGCCTCCATAGCTGTTAATGCCTTGTACTACTGACAAATGAAACACATTTAGAATAGAAGCGAACATGAGACTGATTTGCAAGACACAGGCATTCATCTGTGTGTAATTAGCTGATATTAACTTTTGAATAGGTACACCATCTTAAGTATCAGCTGTCATCTGCAAAAGCTGCTTCAAAATATATTGCTGTTATATACCATAATTAACAAGTCTATACAAGGCCTATGAGTAGATCCATTGCCAGGCTCATTAAGGTTTCATCTCGCCTGTGTGTGTGTGTGTGTGTGTGTGTGTGTGTGTGTTGAGGGGCTTGCGAGCCGCGACTGAGATGATTTATTATGCTGCTCGAGGGGACTCTTACTCTCGAGGTCATGTGACCAACACAACAGCAAGGCATGGAACACCATCGCTCTTCTCCCCCGCTGGCGTTAGGGAGGCCTGCCAAAGCAGCCATCATGTACAGGCACAGGCAGTGGGTGCTCCCTACTCTTCCCCAAAATACACTGTATGGCTTTTGTCTTGTCAAGAGAGTCAAGTAATATGTAAATACATTTCAAACCGCCAAAAACATGTCAGACTTTTTTTAAAACACACAATGGAGATGATTGTGATGCCCAGCTAGGTCTTGTTTGGATGTTTTACTAAAGTCATCCCAGGCCATGTAAACTAATGTGCTTCTACTATAAATAGTGCACAGGAGGACATGTTTGCTGCTGGTTGTCACGTTTGCCTTCCAATCCGTCACTGATCAAGTCATGCACTCTACTGTACATCTTCTTACCTACCTATGTCCTCCTTCCTTCTCTTCTCTTTCCTTTTCTCTGCATCTCTCTTTTCTCCTTCCTCTCCTCTCCAAGGTGGAGTATAGGGTCTCACTGGTGTGTTGGCGAGGTGAAGCTTGGGCATCGGGCAGAATGTTGGCACCTGCATGAGCGGAACAGAGGAGCCTCAGTTCTGGGTAAGTGGCACACATTTGCTCAACTGTGACATAAGACAACCGTCCTCCTTGTGTAAGACAATCATTTTCTCAGTTATTGATACATTACTACAGCATTATATAGAAGTTCCCTTTAGGTTTTAACTCAACCCCCTTAGCCTATCATAAATAAATAGGCAATTTGCAGGTAGGTTTTCAGTAACCTGGTAAAGCCTGGCACAAAAGTGGACAAATTAAGTTAAACTAGGTTGTGGTTCTTGATGAGAGGATCGTTGTTTCAAGCTGGTTCCTTCAACACACCTTTTTACACACCTTTTTCACTTTACACTTACAATGTTCTAAGTGGAAAGTGGAAAAGGTGGAGTGAACAAAAAGGCTATAAAGTATGAGAGAAAAAAAAAAGAGAGAGAGAGAGAGAGAGAGAGAGAGAGAGAGAGA
This sequence comes from Argentina silus, assembly GCF_951799395.1. Lineage (NCBI taxonomy): Eukaryota > Metazoa > Chordata > Actinopteri > Argentiniformes > Argentinidae > Argentina > Argentina silus. Next base: position 26,384,288 of record NC_139655.1, on the reverse strand, counting down.
GAGAGAGAGAGAGAGAAAAGTTACAGTACATTGACAAATGTTTCTAATGAACACTGCACAGTATTTATTGCCCTGGAAGAGGGAGCCTTTAAGTTCAAACTCAGCTTTATTCGAAAGCTTGGAAAGTGAGACAAAATGACCAAGCTATTGGTTCTTTTCCCCTCAAACATCTCCCATATTTCAACACTACCGAGTGGAATTTCCTCCATTTAATGTTGAATTACTGCATAGATTTTTCATTTAGGGCAGATATTGATGTCATTGCCCCAGCACACATTATTTCTCAATGCAGCTTGACTCATTTTATCAGACAGTAATTGAACTAATATTCTATTAATAGTGGGCACTCGTGCCATGGGAGAGAAGTCTTGTTTTGAAAGGCAGCACTCTAGCTCCACTGGCAGATAAAGCTGCCATCTTGTACCATCTGGATCATATGGCGCGCCTGAAGACAAATACTACCTGATGGCACTGAATAATATATTTGATATCATAATGCTTTATACAGCACGGTGATGTGAGCAAATAGCACTTGACAAGTTCCATTCATAATTGGAGGGCCACTGTTTGGTGTTGATATACTGTACAAGTATCGAACTGTTAAGGCATGTTGACCTAGTTTAAGCTATTACAGTATACAGTGTGTACCCGACATTCATATATTCATTAATAACATGAAGTTTGCATTCCAACATATTGCTGTGGTTCTATCTTAGTGACAGAACACCTGTACAGTATGGCTCAGTGCATTCCCATCAATACTAGAACCAGTTACTATGTCTAAAGGCATGACCTTCAGCAACGTCCACATAACTTTCCGTCCATTACATTTCCCTCATACTGACATCCTGGTCTCCCATTCCATTTAGATCCAATGACTTATCAGTCACCATTATTCAAACAAATCACGTGGAAGCATGTAGTCAGATGGCAAAGAAGCTTGGTTAGAGGGGAGATCACAGAGGAGAGATCAGGGAAGAGAAAGAACAGCATGACCGCCTGACAATATGTCAATGGATTCAACAGAGATGTATTTTCTAAGCATGGAGTATCCACCCAATATACTGTACTTCATGTTATAAGATACAGTATTTCAGATCTTCTATAACACAAGATCAAGGATCCTCTGAACAAGGTCAAACCCAGTTCAGAGGATCCTTTTTAGAACTACAAACTTATTTACCTGAAATAATTTAATTACTCAACACATAGAACAAATATATGAGTCTAAAAAGAAAAATGCCAGTGTTAGCATCAAGCGCACATGTCCGTTTACAGAATCAGACAGAAATGCAGAATGGAAAGATCTCTCCCTGTGCCACAACAAACCCTTAAGGTGAAACCTGTCTATGGGTTTGTCCTCAGGTGGCCGATGTGGTGACAGGGCTCAAAGAACACAGTCTGGGGGTATAAATATTGCAAGCCAAGTGCACTGAGGGCTTTTTGCTCCATGAATTATTACAAAGTCCAGTGGCTTTACGTAAGTTTTAGAGAACATCTCTCTCCCGCTTCACTCTGCACCAAGCAGCTAAGAGGGATAATGCCGGCATACACCACCACAAACTCAAACTCATACCGGTACATAATGTATACTGTAGAGTACTCAGCCAATCACACCACTAGCCCACCCACCAAAACACATGCAGAAAAACACACACACACACACACACACACACAGGCGCACACACACGCGCACACACGCACACACACACTTAAAAAGGCTGACATTTTAATCAAAAGCCTTAATTTAGCCAGAATGTTAAATATATGCTCTGAGAAGTAAGTAAAGATATCAGGGCTAAGAGAGGAAAGAGGACATAAAGAACCCCCCTGCTGCACTGGTGGTTTGTTCTAGCCCACACCAGCTCCTATACTCTAACACTGAGTGGATTTGGTACCACTGCATTATTGATGACTTTACATAACATGGATGGGTGACTTCTCTCCTCTCCGCAACATTAAGCTTGCTTCTAAAAATAGTTGTATTCTTCTTTAAAAGGACTTTGACAAAAAAAAAACTGAGGAAGGAGGAGTTGGGGGGCGGGTGGGGTTGCTATCTTGAAATATTCTTACACTTTTTCATATCTCTCAGTTTCATCACTATTTCCTTGTTATTATTTCTAATTTGCAGTGTGTGTGTGTGTGTGTTTGTTTGCCTGTGTGTGTGTGTTTGTTTGCCTGTGTGTGTGTGCGTGCTTATTCAAGGAGGACATAGTGGCTTGGAAAATATGTTTACCAGAAGAGATTTCCCCAGTGTTATTTGATGTGGGTTTTCATTCTGCATCTGAAAATGTAACAGTATTAATATTGCTGACTTTGTGTCGTAGTGTCTTCTCTATTGTCTGAAGTCAGCTTCACAATATTGAACAATATTCTACCTGAATGTCACATCACAACCGACATCACTAGCACAGATTTGCGTACAGTACATTAGCCAAGAAATAAAGCTTTGTTTTTTCCAATCATTAAGTGTAAAAGTGGAATTCATGGAATGTCAAGACTAGGACAGTACTAATGTAATATGTATTGTATTGAAATAAGACATGTCTGTCCATGTGATAGATATTGTTAAACCAAATGTATTTTTTGTAGGTAGACTAAGCAATGTATCATACACAACAGGGACAGAAGATACCATCGCTGGTGATGAGACACAGTTTTAAACATTGATCAATGAAGATCAAAATAAACATCAATAATTGAAAACTATTTTGTTTGGTGCAGTGCATTTGAAATTAAAGGCAGGTTAGCCCCTTTGATGATTAGCAAATAGAATGATCCCTGTGATTCATATTTCTTTTGAACACTGCCTGTTGGGAAATAGAAATATGTTTTGGACAATCGATCAACTCTACTTTGTATCAGATAGTGTTTTTCAAAGGTGAATTGCAGACTTAACTAAGCCTTCGACAAGCAGGAGCAAAGCATTAAAAAGAGGCTATTGCGGAATAATTACAATTACACAAACAATAAAAGGGAATTACTATGAAATGAAAGACTGAGAATGCTTAATAACCCAACCAGATAATCAAATAAACCTTATTCAAACCAGTTACTTTACTCAGATGATGTCCATAGTGCTGCATTGTTTAACCAGGTCATGTCTTTCCTGCATTATAGATTGGATATTTCTGAGCATAAAACCAACTTCATGAAAATAGTTTTAGGTTAGGTAAACAAGCTTAGCAAATATTGGAAATGGAAAGCATGCGTGAAGGAGGAATTTCAGCATAACGATATTACTTTATGAGTTTAATGACATGCATGAGTTTGTCTCAGGGCGATGGGGGCTCCTGTATTTAAGGCTGATACATTTTTCATGACACATAACTGGAGCCTGATTTCTCATTAGGAGACTGGCGGGTGAAGGGTTTCAGTCAGGATTTTGAAATGCATATATCTGATCAAGCATACACCAAGTGTTGGTCTGCACACGGAAAGCCTATGCTTTTGCACATAGACTCACAAGCTATCTGAAACAGGCGATATTAATCTTTGTCTTCTTAACCGGTAACACTTTACTGAGAGTGGTAATAATGTAGCATCCAAAAAGCATTCATTAAGCCTTTATATGCATGACATAAAGAGTCATAATAGCCTACATAACTGTATATATTAATTGTTAATGTTTGTTTGTTTCTTTTTTAATGTGTTATGCAACATTCACATTAAACATTATGACAGCTACTCCAACAACTTTTATAATCACGCTACTTTGTCTCCACTGAAAAACCTCTATATCTCTGTTATAACATATCATTTAAGCAAACCATCATGGCGTCTTGCCTTATGAATACACAGCAATATATTGTCTAGTAGTACTTATGAAACAGCTACACAGATTTTGATTTTGCATTTTGATTTTGCAGGCCTCATATCACAATTATGTGATATTGTATTTGACTCACTGTTTGGATGTTATGGTGTGATTATAAAACAGATATGCAGATGTTGATATAACACACCCTATAAGTGATCTATAACCTCATTCTCACCACTGTTGGTAAAATGACACACTCTGTCAATGTTAGAACTACTACAGCTAGCTACTAGGAGTTTATGCATACTGTATATCATCTCAACAAGTTTATAACATTTGAACAGTGCTTCACTTTACCTACAGTGATAACAATGACGGTATACACTACTTGTGAGCCAGTATACATATGATATGATATCAGCAGCTGCAAAGCAGTTTAATGACTGTGTTGTAACATTGACAGAGTGTGTCACTTACACACTCGATGGTGACAATGACATTATAGATGGTGAAAATGAGGTTATAGATCACTTATAGGGTGTGTTATATCAACATCTGCATATCTGTTTTATAATTGCACTATAGCATCCAAACAATGAGTCAAATATAATAGTGGAATGTGATACAGTATGAGGCCTTATACTGTATATCATACAACATCAAAATCTGCATAGCAGTTTCATAAATACTACTGGACAATATATTGCTATTTATTCATAAAGCCTTATAAAAAAGTGCCATGATGGTTTGCTTGAAATATATGTTATAACAGAGATATAAGATGTTTTTCGGGAGAGACAAAGTAGTGTGGTTATAAGAGGTGTTATGGAGTGGCTGATGTTTAATGTCAAAGTTGCATAACACTTTAATGAAGACCTTTATAAATGATGATATACATTTATGTAGGCCCCCTTACAGATCCAATATCTGCTAATCTATAAAGAAGGCCATCAAAGGATTGTCAATCTGTTACTCAGGCCTTAATTCAGCTTCAATCTGCCAAATATATTTCATACTAAGCTTTACCATTAAAGGTTTCACCATTATTGTCAGGGATGCATGGAATGTGTATGTTACAGTAATGGCTGCATCAGTCAATTACAATACATCCACACGATGGTGCTGTTCTTCAACCCTTCTTGATATCATCTCACTAACAGTGTGTCGATTGTATAAACGTATTGGTCCTTACTTGATTTATTTGGTCATTTTGAATTTACAAGTTATACATTAACTGAGTTATACATTAAATTATATATATGTAGATGGCACATGTTAATAATAATAATAATTAAAAAAAAAAAGATTGCTTCATTGAGCATTAAAAACGTATAAGTAGGTGTACTTCATGAATTTGATTTGCTGAAATGATATTGCTTAATGTGAGCTTTCATCTTTAAAGGAAATAATAATTGTATTGATGAATAAAACATCACCTCAAAATAATTCTGTTTAGTTTCATGGGAATTGTCCCCCTGGTTTGGAATTGAGGTTTGGTTATACACACCATATACATGAGTTATTCAGTTGAGAAATGTGCACATAATACACACGTAATATGCTTATGTTGAATTTGAAGAAAAATAGTAGTGAAAGTTAGATTTTTATTAGAAAATGATCAGCCAGCAGATGGCAGTGTATCAACATATAATCTGTCTTTCCTCCCACCCCCAAAAGAAGCCATTCTCCCCCATTAGGATTTGTAATATTCAATTCTGTCCCTCTACTGAAAAGATGGAGCAAGGTCTCTCTTTAGGCGTCTTCATCGGCTTGTGAGGGGAGAATGAAAAGTGACAGCGATAATTAACTTTTATTTAGAGTGGTAATGAAGTACAAAACCTATTTGTACATGCAAAGGAGCTCATGCAAGATTAATGTTTTCCTGAGGAAGTCGTCCCCCCCCAAACCTCCCTTTGACACAGTTTTAGAATGTTTTGGTTGCCTTATTTTTACCTCCTCCTCTCCCCCATCTCACGTCTGATGTCGTCACCACACTCGCCATCTGTCTGTGCACCGGCCCGTGTCTTTGGCAGAAGAGTGGTAGGAATGAGAGTCTCTGTACTCCTTCATCTTGAATCCCACTTCCTCTCCTTTTTTCACACCACAATGTTGTCTATCAAAACGCCTCAATATGTACTGTAGCATTGCTTCTTCATCTGATGCAACTGGAAGACAATATTCTTCTCATATTCTGAATATTCTTCAACATTCTTCACAAAACCTCATATTTCCTTATCAAAAAAGATTTGGGTAGGATTTGAAACATTTTTGCCTAAATGTTATGGTTGTAATGATTAAGTGACTCTTGAAACAAAAATATAACAGTATTGAAGTCACAAAATGCATTAGACTTGAGGGTTATTTTTATGTAATTTCACACATTTATTTAGGCATTTATCTGCAGCTCAGCACATTTATCCTGAATTTATAATGAACTTTCTCCATCCATAGAGCATCCACCTCAGTATGAAAGACACACTACTGTATGTACATTATGCCTGTGTTTATATCAGACACATCACACAAGACGAGGGCCAACAAAGGCGGACGCACACTCACACCGAATCACGAGCCAATACAGCTCTCTTCAGGGGGTCAGTGCATTGCAGAAATGGATACAAGTGATCTGAATAGGCTTTTCACGACATCAGCACATACATTTTTCTGTAGGTGTGTATGTGTGTTTACGTATGTGTATGCATGCTTGTACACGGTAGTGTGTGATCGTGTTCTTGTGCATGTGCATTCTGTTCATGGGCTTGTGTGATTGTCTATGTCTTCAGGAGGAAAATGCATATTTTTCTAATATTATTTGAACCCAGTTCTGCAGTAAAGCCAGTCAAATCATACTCCTCTTATTCTCATAATGCCTTTGGAACATCCATGCATTCAACAATATTCACGCTCTGAATTTACTTACAATATGGGCAACAATCCTAATTGCCCATGTTGATGAAAAGGCATGTTATTGAAACTATCAATTATCCATGTACCATGTATTGCCAGATTTGTCTGCGTCTTAATGTTCCAATCCACCATGTGGATATGGTCAAAGCCGTCCCTGATGAAAAGTGAAAGTGAAAGGAGTTTCATTTTATTTTTACTTATAGGAGTATTTTGTATGTATAAAATGCAGGCGCAATTACATTTCCTTGAGTATTGCTAGAGATTATGCTTCATTTGGAACTTGCATTTTCTCTCAGTCCTCTCCAGGATGCCTAGCCGAAGTGCTTTTAAAATGCTGCCTGTATTCAAACTGTGATAAGCCACAGGAGCTATCTGCAGGAGGTTTGGAAGCTTTTATTGTGTGTGTATATAAAACAGATTTATGGCCTATCATTTGGGTGGCACAAACTGCAGATGAATGCAGGCTAATATGATATTGTAGAATTGGGGAGGGGGTGAGTAAAAGGCCATGGGTTGTCCAAAGGCTGATCAACCATGATCAAAATCAAAGATATATCATATTCAAAGAATCATATATCATATACAAAAAGACATATCATACCCATGAAGAGTGGTACATTCACCCTGCTGTTTAAAACAAATTCAGCTATATGGAAAACCCTAACCCGAACTATTTTATTTTATTGTTTTACATATTGATATCCCATTTCTGTAATAATAATGAAAAGATGACCTAGAAATATATGCAATAATTAAAACCTTCAATTTATAATATAAACACATTGAAGGGCAGTTTTGAGGACGAGGATCAAGTTCAAAATTAGGAGAGTCACGTTTCCACAAGGTACGATGAAGAAAGGCTCTATTATAAATAGGTTATGCCCATAATGTAAGAAAAAACATATTGGAATGTAAATCATACAGTAGATTTCACATGGTGCGCTACCATAAAGCTGGAGTGGATTTTACACGCGAGCAATTGATTATTCTAATTTATAGTGTACATGCCCCACAACCATTTCACAGCCTCTAGCCTCATTGCCATTTAGTCTCACACAGCCTACAAGATGTATTGTTCCTCTGCTCTTTTTTGTAAATTTGTAAATTTGTTATTGCAATTTTGTTAGCACTTTGCTATTTTGTAAATTTCTTGTCAATATTTGCTATTTGTTTTTTATGTCCACGCACCAACCTCACCAAGTCAATTTCCTGTATGTGCAAATATACTTGGCCAAATAAAAGAATTCTGATTCTGATTCTGAGCAGCAGCCACTTGGGGGTCCATTCACTTGCAATGGCAGATGGGTGGAGGATGAAGATAGGCTGGGGTTCCCCTCTATATATTTGGTGCTCATTCATGTCAACACTGCTCAGCTTCCATAACCAATCACAATTGAGTAGGAGGTGCTTCAGTGGCTTCCTTCCTCCCTGCAAAACATAAACACGAATAGCTGGAGAAGAAACTGAGGAAAAACTCCTCCACTCTCGGTTGAGTGAACCCTGCATTGGCATCACTGCTATAGATTGCTTGTCTGTAACAGCCTTAACTAACAACTAACAAGCTTTCCTTGCATGTTACTCAGTCTGTTTTGAATATCAGACCCACTCCCAGTACTTATTGTGATGGAGTATGAACAAATAGACTCGGTGATAGGAGACAGCATAGTGTTTACCCCTGCCGTGGAGCTAGTGCCATGTCCAGACTTGTAAATCAGACCCATGAGGGAGTATAATGCTGATGATTATGACAGCCAATCACAGAGGAGTGAGGGAGTTTGAGTTATGGGGTTGGGGAGGTTGCCCAGAATCATTGAGGACGGGAAATGAGGAAATACTGCCACCAAAACACAAGTCCCCAGATGGATACTAATGCTGTAGTTGGCACCAGTGCCTCTAAACTGGGACATTAGCTTCAAAGTCAATGAAATACTCAGATCTGATGGAATTTTTCAAGGTTCTGTTTGTCATGCTTTATAGAAATATATCAGCATGGAAATGATGAATCAAAGTTGTGTAACATCTTTGTTGTGTACTGTTCAATAATGTATCAACCCCACAGGCATTTTGGAAACAAGCATTAGATAATATGACTTTCAATGGTGCTGAGAAATGATGAAGACATTTTATGGACTAAAGTAACAGTGTAGGGAGATCAGTTCAGATCAGTTCAGTACCGTGTGTGTGTGTGTGTGTGTGTGTGTGTGTGTGTGTGTGTGTGTGTGTGTGTGTGTGTGTGTGTGTGTGTGTGTGTGTGTGTGTGTGTGTGTGTGTGTGTGTGTGTGTGTGTGACAGATAATCTCTCTGACACCAGCAGAAGTTCACTGGCCCCAGAGCAGCAGTATAGCTCCTTGAGAGGTTTTAACAGCACCTCATCCCCTTGTTTCTGCTTGTCCACTGCAGGTCCCCATCAAACTCTACACAGAGCTGTCATTTCACCAAACTAAACAGGGCATGCACTCCACAGGAGTTACCTCATTGACATATATTCTGACCCCCTACATTCACACTTTTCACAATTTGTCCTATTTGTAGACAAAGGTGAACACACACGTATCTTACACTAATTATCTAATCTGAAACTATAACAACACTTTTAGTGACATTGGTAGAGCATCAGTAGTATGTGTTCAGATTAGGTATGCCTCCTATTTTCCGGTAAGATTGAGTAATTATTCATTTTCATTTCTACAATGATACAACAATGATAATATCATCAGGCGCAAAGCCTGACAAGGGTAGGCTAAGATATTTCAAAGATGCAGACAGCGAAGCTTTGCACAGGTCATAAACCATCACCTTCACTGCTTGACCTTTCATCAATGTGGCCCCTTTCAATATGAATGCAAATAACAATGCCTTTTTGGTGACATTTTTATGGTTATCGCTCTATCCCACACCCCTAAATGTGCTGATGTTGCAAAGCTAATGGATTCAAAGGTAACCTATGGCTCAGGTCCTGGTCAGCCTTCCCCCCCAGTCACTTGTGTATGCATTGAGCTGATAAGTACCGCGCTTCATTTTCCTCATGGTGGAGCACAGTAAAAACTGGGTAGTAATAATTGCTTCGGGGGCCGAGACGAGGACGGCTAAATATGCTTCATTGCCTCCTAAGCTCCAATGCTGTGTAATGAAATATGGCTGCACTGGACAGGGACAGTGATAGCTTTCTTGTCACTTTTTCGTTATGCTTCTTTTTTTTTTTCTTCTTTTCTTCTGTCTTTTTCTCTCCCTCAACCGACCACTATGTTGTAGCACGGAATCCGTCAAAGCGTGCATTTTCATTGAACATTATCTTTGCAATAATGTTATAATTACAGGGCCAAATCCGGTCCTAATTAAGTATTCTTTGCCACATCAAATTGGCAGTCTCCTAGTATCCCTCTGTTCTACATTTTAATTTGTGTGTTCATTAGTATGGGCAGGGTGTAACAGGGGAGCAAAGATAAGGGGAACCCAGCAACCCACACGTTTGTTTCAGTCAGGATTTAAGAACTGAGACTCTGCCACCACCTTTCTTGCATTACCACATTTCTCTAGCTTTCTCTGTTTACCTTTCAGATTATTTCTTAAATGAAAGCACCAGTTTAATATGTAAATGGCGCTGATAATGTTCAGGCCACGAAAAGTTCAGGCCGACTTCCTAGTCATCATCATTTATATTCATTTTTTTGACAGAATTCATCATTCATCATTCCAGTCTTCATTATAATCTTGAAAGAACAAAAATGGAATAAACGTCTGTAACTCTCACGAACAAGTCTTGTCATCACGTTTGTAATCATTACTGGTTTAGTGGAGGACCGTCTCATGTGGACTAAACCCCATCATGTCTTGGAGATAATGACTGAAATCACACCACACCCAATTTAGCAAAAAAATGTTTATCACTGACTAATTTTGTTGTAACCACCCTAAGCACATTTCTCCCTGTTGGTTCAATAAGCAGCTAATCATTTACAAGAATATTAGTCCACAGGCTTGTATGGGCACAGCAGCATCTGCTAATGCATTTAGCAGGAAATAGCCCTGAGAAAATCTTCCCAGCACAGTAAATACTCATTTTTGAATAACTCACAAGTCTAATTTGTTGTGCTGCTTTAAGGAGAATGTAATTACACTTGTTTTCATTATATTCCACAACGCCAATCAATATGTTTTCTAAGTAATTTCAGATTGTCCATACAATTTTCCATGAAGTGGGATTTTGGTACCAGAATGGTGATAAAATGGTGATGAGGTGATAAGATATGGTGATTTCCAAATAGGCTTAGTTCCCATACAACTCAAATCAACTAAGTTTGGATATTAATTATATGCCAAATAATGTATGTTTTTTCTGCAACAAGTTGTCGTGTTACATTTTGAGCTCAATGCTACCACATCTAGTTGCTAGTAGCACATGGGAGCATTAGATAGTAGCACATGTTCAGCATTAGATAGTACATTGGTTTTTCCATATTTTGTCCACATAGTCCCTGTGTGCAAGGTATTAATCCTGGTCTTTTCCTTCTCTTGTCGTTCCAGTTCTCTTTCCTGAGACGACAACCACAGGATGAGGCTTAGGAGGAGGTAAGAAAATGTGATAAGCTGAATTGTGAGTTAGATGCTTTCTCACATGAAGTGTATGCACAAGCTGCTTTTAATGAACAGGTTTAGCTGTCTGACACTGGCCGCCCACACAATCATTTTGATAACGTGGGCCACAATGAGCATTTAACAGTGTGACTTTTAAAAAGATTTTAGTGAGCCAGGTCAAACAGATAATATACAGGTAGCCAACAGGGTTGGAATTTCAAATGATTAATTAAGGATACTAATAATTGTATTATTATTGTAGTCATTCAAATTATGAAATCAAAACAGAAAAGGTATTCACAGTATTTAGCCATTTCAAATATGCACATTCAATATTAATAATTTCTCATGATTATATGGGATCAAACCAAACTCAGACAGTTCAAGGGACTGTCTGCCATCTCTTGATCAGCGAAAGAGGGAAACAAGGCTGGATCTGGCAACCGGAGCCTTTTTAAAGTGACTGAGAGAGTGAGAGAGACTGCCTGCCACTGACGAGCCCATGCTGGCTGTGTGCCCAGGCTTCAGAAGCCTGATTGATAGAGTGTGATGAGACTGTCACAGAGGGGGACTCGGAGAGATAGAATGGATGGGGAAGTGGCTGGCCAGGGGAAATGCATTTGGAACATGTGAAGGATGAAGTAGGATAGTGGAGTGGCTGTATAGAATGTACTTTCGACACATGGAGGATTAGGTTAGAAGTACAAGTAATGTTAGTTGGAAAATAAAGAAAAGTGATTGATACACATAACTACACTGCTTATGCATACACAACACATAACTACTTCATCTAAAACATAATTGTAATATCTCAGCTGTACTCTATGTATGATATGTTATCTTAAATTACAGTTATATTGCTTTGAAACACCTGCTTTGGACATCATGTGAGGGGTAGAGCACTGTGATCACATGATACATTGGCAAGGGGTCTATGCAGGCCCTGGGAATTCCACAGTCAGTGATTTTAAACTCAATAAAGGCCCCATGTTTTACTTTCAGTCTTGCCTGAGGATAGAAGTCTGACTTGCCAGAATGCCAAGTTATTATTAGTTCCTGACATATGTGTAGGGAAACGGATAAAGAGAGATGGGGAGGGGGTAAGAGTGTGTTTTACATCTATGTGTGTGTGTGTGTGTGTGTGTGTGTGTGTGTGTGTGCGTGCGTATGTGCGTGCGTGCATGTGTGCTAGTGATTGAGTGAGAGAGTGAACAAGCAAGAGAGAGAAAGAGCTCCAGCAGTCGTAGTAAGTTTGAGGAGCGTCCCCCAGAGCTCTTATCTCCCACCCACCAACCCCTGACTGGGGCCGCCCCGGCCCCCTCCCTCTCTCTCTCTCTCCCTCTCTCCTGGTGGGGCTCCACTGCAGCCCGCTAAGCAAGGCGCCCAGGTGAAATGAGCAATTCCCATTCAGAGGCAGGAGCACCTCCGAGACTTACCCGTGAAATGGCTGCTCACTTTGGCAGATCAATGCACTCTCTCTCCTCTGTGCACTGCTGCAGAGTGATAGCCAGCAAAAAGGAAGTAAAAAAATTGAGAGGGAGAAAAAAAAAAGTTAGCAGAGCATTTAATGATATTTGCCACGGTCTCTATGAGTGAGCGCTGTTGAAGGGAGATGGGGCGCTTTGCATAAACTCAAAGGACACAATATTGCTGTCGCCTCTGTGAAAGTGCCGTCGCCAGCCCCGCCGGATATGAGAATATTTCAGCAGCTGAACTGAAATTTCGCCAATATGAATGATATTAACGATAATCACTTTGAAATACTTGGTGTACCAAAATGGGCTGAATGAACAGTGCGGGGGTTCATATGTCTGACATTTACAGTACATTCTGTAAGAGGATGGTTTTTTTTAGTTTTTTGTATAACTGGTCATTCCTGGTAGACAGAACTGAGTGACAGATATAGGCTTACTTACAGTGGTGTATACTACTGTGTCTCTTACAACACATGCTGCTGTTTGTATTCCTTACGATATCTCTCTACTTTTGTGATGCTAATATAAGAGTGGGCACACTTTGTACAGATTCTCAGTCAGAGATGATGGTCAATGTGAGAAGCATGTCATGCTTCTGTACCCATTTCATTTAGGCCTGAGAAAATCAATGAGTAATGGGTAACCCTTTGAAAACCTTGACCAAAAATTACAATTAGCACAATGACCCCATAAACCATGCCTCATGGACTGTACTGTGCTTGGCACAATATTGACTTTATTTTCTCAAGCAACCTTTAGATTATGTAGTTCCCACTAGATTGACATACAATATTGTTGATGCTTTTAGCTAAAATGTTTGTTGAGAATGCACCGGAACCAAATGTGAATGTATATGAGATTAGTCAGAGCGCTGAATTCTCTCTGAACACTCACAAACATCCTCACTTAACCTCCTATACCCCAATGTCTTCTCAACCAAACTCATCGTCAAAGTCATACGTTTCAGAGAGAAGAAACTAAATTGTTCTTTCTTTTCTGTCTTTTCCTCTTTCTTAGCACTAATGCATGACTTCCACACTTTGAAAGAGGTCTTGTTGAAAAGCCGCCTGAGCAGAAGTGCTAGAGATGAATCGCTCTTGATTACAGAACGAAAATAAGGCAGAAAGAGTGAGTAGAGAGAAAGGATCTCTGCCTCTGAGCTCAGCAAGCAGGGAATTTACTGTGAGAAAATTCATGTTTGTGTACAAGCTTGATAGAGGCAGGTGCAAGTGGTTGAATCCACGCTGTCATCAGCTGTCACAGTGGTAATAAACGGCGTTTATTAGGAATATAATGTGCCAGCGTGTCTCGGGAGTGAAATGTCAAAGCGTCCATTTTGCAGAGCCATTCAGAGGCAACTTTGTCATCGTTTCCTCCCCAGTGGAAAAAGATAGGGAGAGAACAACAAGTTGTTCTCACCATCTCACCATTAACGTCAGACAGAGAGAGAGGGTGACAGGTGGGCACAAACGAGGGAGAGATGATTTGAGAATGGGAGAGAGGAGGATTCAAAGACAGAGAGGATGGCACAGAGAGAATATAGTGGGTAAACAGTGGGTTGGAAATTGAGAGGGTGACAGAAGAGGGAGAAAGAGCTTGTCATAGTATTTTGTATGGTCATGTGAAAGGTGTGGATAATCATTAGTATCTATACCAGCAAGGAGCACTGAATTGGCCTTTCAATTCCACCCTCACTTCTCTGTGTCTGGAATGCTCAAGCTAGTCATAATTCAAAAAGCCAACGGTCATTAATTGGTGGATTCACTCTTGACTCTCACTTTCGCACACCAAAAAGGTCCCATCAATCAGATCAGATACAGTAGCCTACACTTTCACACCTGCAGGCTTCATTCCATTTCCCTTTCGACACGTGGCTCTCTTTTGTAGAAACAAAGTAATTGGAATATAAACTTTGAATATGATGACCATGATGGAACTCTTTTTTAAAGGAATGCAGGTGTCAGCAGATCCTTACCCATCACTCTGCAGGAGATAACACAAGCACCAAGCCTATGATGGCAAAAGCAATAGTCAATGGCTTTCTCTCAATCCCTACCAAATGTATTGGCCCTATCGCGTTGTCACATTTTCTGTGGGCAATATCCGGACCTATATACAGTATTCACATTTAATGCTGACTGTTTTCTTGGACATGTTGATACAATACCATAAAATATATATAACCCATGTGGCTGTGGCTATAACAATCTGGTCTGTTCACTAGGTTTTCGCTCTGTCATATCATGTCTTTTCTGCATCCTTTTTTGTACATCTATATTCACCCTCTCTGTGATAATACCATCTGACTGGAGGTACTAAAAGGCTCTGACTCCCTGGTTCTCTCACAACTCCAAAATTATTCAAATGCTAATCGCACCAACAATCAAGCCTAGACCATGTCATGCAGTCTCAAACCACACAATGGATGTTTTCATCTGCCTGGTATCACCAAGGTTGTTTACATCTGCGTCGGTCTAGATGCTCAGCAGGTACATTAATATTCTTTGTTGCAAGACAATTGTGCAATGATTGCTACTGAGCTTGTCGCCGTTAAATCTTAGTTGTACACGGAGGGGCAATTATTAAAAGAAGGGGATGAATAGAATATTTGAATATCTGAATACGTAAAAAGGAGAAAGAAGACAAGGTGTGTCATAATTTATACAGCAATTTCAAAGTTTACTATGGGAAATGAGATGCAGAATTTGACAGAGCTGCTTCTCACAAGCTCCTCCTACCCTTACCTTCAGCCTTATACCGTGTCTGCTACTGCCTTGTAGTGTTAGCCACAAATACACAACAAAAAGACCAAGCCAAATAAACAAGTAAGCTGTAACATGTAATTCTAAATGTGTAACGAGTATCACCAGTCTTGGATTTGTACTTCTTCATTTGAATGTTCCCATTTGTATCCACACCTGTGTCATTCACAGCTTTACGTCTTGAGCTAATTTCATGGTCTAGAGGTTTGGATGGATGGCCCAGAGAGAGAGAGAGAGAGAGGGGAGGGGGGGGGGGGATACTGGCAGAACAGCAACTGACATACCTTACAGAATATATTTGATATTAGATTTTAGAAAAAAAACTATCTACACAACTACACATGTAATGTGATCAGTTATTCTCATTGATATATAACTGAATGCTCCTATTTCAGACATATTGAGCCCTCATACACTCCACTTTGAAAAGATCTACAACCTGAAATACAACAATACTTATGGAAGTATAAGCTTTTTTCTTTCAGATGACAGTACACATGTTGTAAATGTATGTTTTACAAGAAAGTAAATGGGATTATAATAACCAACAGTCATCTGAAAAGCTGACATTTCTGAGTCATTTTACTTGCTATCGATATTCCTAGAAATCCCCTGAACGCCTTGTGCAACCTCACACCCAAAGAACTTGCACATGTCAATTTAATTGCTGTGCTTGTTCTGAAGCAGAGCATCAGTGTCACCCTTTAGCCAGCCAGAGTATAGGCCAGTCTAATGGCTAAGCAAAGCAGGAACAAAGACCAATTACTTTAGAAGGGAATCAATTCTTGGAGAGAAACATATAGGGGTTTAAATCAAGTATATGTGGATCAAATCAAGTATATGTTTTGCTTACAAGGAGAAGCAACTTGAGTTTTGGCTTTGAATAATCGTTTGCATTGTGTGACGAGCAGGGACAAAAAAAAAAGAAAAAGATGAAACAACAATGGTTTCAATGATTTCCTTGTAGCAACAAGAGGTCATTGATGGCCTCTCATTTCAGACTGGTCTCCTACTCAAATTGTGCATCTGTACATGGTAGTATGCTTGCCTTGCAACCTGCATGTCACTGGTTCGAATTGCACGATGGACAACAATATCTGCTCATTATTGTTGCTAATGCCAATGTTTGCCAATGCCTTCCCCTGACAACGTACCCTTACATTAACCACTCAAAGTTAATGCCTAATACTACCTAACCGCCACTCAATTCAAAGTTAATAAAGATTGTCTTCTTACATAAGTCACACAAGTTCACTTACTCGCGTCAACCAGGACACACAATTCGGAATGCGTACCATTGTGTATCGGTACCCAATTTAATTAGGAGACTGTGTTGCTCATTCGCACATTGTGCATTCTCTTTCCCATCAAATTATGCATTGTGTTCCACTCAGAATTTGAAGTAATTCATTGTATACTCATGTCATAATTTCAGCTGCAATTTTGTCCATTTGACAACAGCCATGTTTGTTTTCAAAGCGAACATCATTAGCTTGGTCCATGCCGTGTGCATGTGTTGAAATAGTGTTATTTCTATAGTGTTATTTTAGCAGATTTTATTGTCTGCAGAGTTAATTGTACTCTTAATAGTAAAAAAGCGAGGTATAAACAAACCAATACCAGACAAGGGTATATACTATTACAAGGGTATATACTATTACAAGGGTATATACTATTGTAACAGCATAAGAATTGTTTGCTGTCTTTGGAGATGTACTGTTCTCTAATGTAAGCCTACTGTTTTGTTCCAGGTGTCGTAGCTCAATGAAAACCAAAGGTTTCAGTGCAAAAACTAAGTACAACATGCTAAGGTATTACCACAAAGGCATTTGCAAAGTATTAGTATACAGAAGGTTTTGACTAGGCTATATGATTATAATATAACAAAACTGATGTGATACTTTTACTATCTTATGCTTCCTAATAATTTGCCTTGGATAAAAAGTAATGTTTCAGGGGGGTTTCTCATCAGTGGTGTGCATACCCCAACTTTTGTCAGAGACATTCAATTTTATGTTTTATCTCTAACCACATGGTGTTTGAAGCTCTAGAGAGAAACATAATGAGTCACATAGTTGGTACTAAGCTTACTTTAATTACTGTAATGTCTTCATTGTGTTCTATTGTTACTGTCCTCCAAAATGAGAGATATTGAGATTATAATGAGTGAGCTAATTAATATTTGAATTCAGAAACACACAATGGTGGATGTAAACTGAATTAAGTGCATGTAATTATTATTATTATTATTTTGAACATCATGTACCCAAAGACATTAAAGATGTTGAAAGACAAGTCCAAAGATAAATCAGTGAGATCAATGATGAACTATACACTCCCACCCACAACCTACCTCCAAGTAAAACTTTCTTCCTTTTGTAGCTTTGCGCTGGTTGCCTTTGTCTGATGTACAATGTCATAAGTAAACATCTGTACTTGTTGGGTACATTATTTTACATCCAATTTTGTACAAATTATGGATGAGGTCAGGCTGACCTGTGACATTATCAACATGTAGTCCACTGCTTATCCTCAAGGCACCACTGCATGTGCCTCCACACTCCATACAGAACAAAATATTGTTCACACTTTTCACTCTAAATTTGCTCATATGATTGGATTCCTCCTATGAACACTGTTAAAAGAGTTTATATGTATTCGGGTTGAAGTGGGTCTTCAACTTGTGTATCAACGCATGTTTTGAGTTGGTGCTACGTCATCCTCTTGGTGCTGGGAAATGAAACTACTAAGAGAAAAAAAAGTTAATAATTCCTCCGTTCCCTACTCATGAGCATCACTGTCAACTTGAGCAGGTCCTGAAAAAGTATATTTCCCCATACTGTATATGACAATTGTCACACATTGCATCACAGTCAATCTTCATGCATCCTCTAAAAGTTAGCTTGAGATACTGTAGAACCCCAATATGTCAGAACCACATATCTTATTTTCTGCAGTCATATGTGACTGTCAGGCTTCGCAGACCATGAAAGCTGTGGATGTGATGCCCAAAATTGCAAAATGGCAGACTTGGTTGACATGGTCACATAGCCAGTAGTCTCGAATCCCAGAATCTCATCTATCGATTGACATTCTTGGGGCGAAGGCAGAAAGTACGTTTTCGATGCAAGCATTTCACAAGTGAGCAATGTGTGCATTCAATTATCTATTTAACTCATTTTGTGCCGAGGGTGAATAAAGTTGCCAAAAATGTTCAACATTGTAGATTACCAAAGGTGACGTTATTCACCAATGCATAATGCACAAATGCATACATTATGATGCTTCATTTTGTAGCCAATCAAAGTATTGTTTCTCAGTAAATATCACACAACACACTTCGCACTGTAGGTGGTGAGTGATCCGGAATTCTTTGGCATTTAGTGAGTTGAAAAAAATCTGTTGAAATCCCCATCTCTATTTGAAGCACTCCTCTCTATTCATCAGTAGAATGTGTGTCGCTGGTATAATTCACAGGATGCGCCGCCTCCCATCAGCACTTTTTGATGGGTGCGCTGTCAGACTCGATATTTAAAACTTTGTGAGACTACACAGCCAGCAATAGGCTGAGTGTGAGTTGAATGACGGACTGAGGTACGTTAGTCCTTCCCTTAAGGAAAAGTAGAAAGGATTTCAGATTTCAGGACAGCATCATACTGTAAAAAAAAGGGCTATACAGATTAAATGATTAATCGAACAGATTAATCAACTAGTGTGAGTGACATGTAGCCAAGTAAACAAGAGTGTTGTAACAAGGAAGCTTGGTTCAAACAATTAGCATCCTTTCGTCTTAATCTATGGAATAGGAATGGGAATTCACACCTTTGATTTGGAGGCCATCACTTCATTGTAAACTTGTGAAGTACTCTATTACTCCCCCATCATTATTTAGGCACCACTTTGGGTTTCTTGTCTAGACATTTTTTGAAAATCTCGGAACAGTTAAATTCAAGGTAAATAGATTTCCAAAGTGTTCCATTAGAATGTAGTTAATTTGAGCTTGTTTAATTTACTTTTCTTTTTCCAACAAGATTTTTTCGACGGCTGATATCTCAGAGTTGAGATCCCATGCTGTGTAACATATAGGCTTACATGTTGTAACTAACCCAAACCCTAACCCTAGTAAACATTTATTATAGAGCAATCTAATGTGGTTGGGAAGCGGTTAGGGAATATGGTGTTTGTAAGCACATGGTTGCCAGATTAATTGTATAGTTTTAATACTGGTTTATGCCCTAGAGAAAGACCAAAATTATAGTAAACACACAATTATCTTTTGTTTGTTTGTAGGATACTGTGTTTACTGAGTTTACTGAGCTACCTATGACGACAACATTGAGTAACCAAAATGTTTGTCAATTAATCTGTCTACTATCTAATGAGGAGTCTCAGAGGCAAGAGCGGAAAACAAAACCCAACTCTCTCTAGGACAATTATAGAACGGTGTAGCAGTCACTTTGCTTGCTAATACATGGTGTGATATTAATTACTGTTAGTAAACAATGCACTTTGCAGAGATTATTGCACACACTCTGCGTCCTCCATTTGTGTTTGGTAATTCTCACAAGTGATTAAGTGGTGAAGCCAGGACAGCTGTTCAAGATGAGTTCATTGGCATGTTTAATTAATTGTACTTGAGATAATTATTCAATCATTATTTTGATTAAATCCAGCGTCCCTGATTATGCATCAAACGTCTGGTTGATGTCAATAGTTTTGAAAGTATTAAAATGTCTGATCTGAAGGAACAGGGCCAATACAGTATGTTTTTGGAGTTTTAGATTTAGGTAATACTTGCTAGAAGAAGAGGCTGTTGCTTTACTTCTCTGGGTTTTAACATGCTTTTACTGAGAACCTGGCCGTAAGGTTAGAACATTTAACCAAGGCACATCGCTGAAAGATGTATCTGCCAAATAGTTTTCTTACTTTAACCATGCATGTTGTTTCCTTACTTTAACCATGCATGTTGTTTCCTTACTTTAACCATGCATGTTGTTTCTTACTTTAACCATGCATGTTGTTTCTTACTTTAACCATGCATGTTGTTTCTTACTTTAACCATGCATGTTGTTTCCTTACTTTAACCATGCATGTTGTTTCTTACTTTAACCATGCATGTTGTTTCTTACTTTAACCATGCATGTTGTTTCCTTACTTTAACCATGCATGTTGTTTCTTACTTTAACCATGCATGTTGTTTTCTTACTTTAACCATGCATGTTGTTTCTTACTTTAACCATGCATGTTGTTTCCCCCTCATCTCAGTGATGCTTTGTCACTGCCTAGGTCAATGTTGTGTGTTGATTCTGTCCGCATTATGGTTGAAACATGGTTTGTGCATAGAAATCCAGGGTAGTGGTGACATCCAACTGAATGAAATCCAGGCAAATCGTTTGTGAGAGATCTTGTCAAACAGATTAATTCCCACCCCAGGCATTGAGTTCTGGACCGTTTTTCTGTCATGCCGCTTTGCGAGGCTCCCTCTTGATAATATCCCAAAGATAAAATTAATTGTGCAGGGGGATGGGAGATGGGGGAGTATCTAAAAGGACCCTGAGCAACACATGAAACACTTATATCCCTGCATGTGAAAACACAGAAACGATCAAAATGTCAGAAACGCGAAACAAACCCCCCAAATCACATACTTTGTTGTGAAGTTTTCTGGAAGTAGGCTGTTCTAAGAGAAATTTGTAGGGACAGAATCAACCCTGATGAAATTGCCTCCTCAAAGAATCACAGCAGTGAGATTACCATCAAAATGTTCAGTTCATCACTGAAGTTTGTGAGTTTGCAAGGTGGCTGAGCAATGCAGTGAATTTCTATAATTTCCATTAATTGTTAGGCATAAAAAAGGGCACGTTTAACATAAACTGCAAATTGTTAACAATTCCTATTTGTACAATACACTGAGAATCATGTCTTGTCTTGCCAGTTTCCTATTGATAGTGCACACAGGGGATGGGGTCAAGTCAAAAAAGTTATTGACATATTGTGTTTCATTTCTTTCAAATTGAATTGAAATGGACTCCAATCCTGTTGGGCATTTACTCATTACACCTTCCTTTCATAGCTAACATTGAGGTCATGCTGAGTGTCACAGTATAACAAGCTAGATGTGAACCCCTACTGTGTATCGTAAGTGTGAGAAAACAATGTCCTCAAGTGATGTCTACATTACAGTCCAACAGTGTCCATCATTTTCTTCCAAGTCTTTCATTGCCAATGCCCTCCAGTCTCTGTCCTCAACTGGAGACTTGCTTACAATACACAGCAGTGCACTGATGATGGCAACACAGGGAGACAGACACATTATGGAGATGGCACATTGAAAGTGTCCATTGGGACTCTGGCACTCAAGCCAACTCCAGTGGCAGATGGTGTGAACGAGTCTATTGGTGTCAGTGATAGACACTCACCGGACGGCCAATGTGCTATAACACAAGTGTAGTGTTTTTGGGTGTGAGGCTGAGCAGAGGCATTGCATGACGTTATAGCAGTTAAAACACACCTGCTGGCTTCTTTTTGAAGTCTTTTTGAAGCAGTTAACTCTTTGTTTTGTCTACTACTTGTTTTGTAGATTTTGAAAGTGCTGAATGAAATGGCTCTGCTGTTTATTTCCATATATTGAGGGGGTTAGGGTTGGGGTTAGGGTTAGGATTCATAGTCTAACATGAATTGGAGATTAATTCCTGTTGTTGTTTCCGACCGCAGAATACAGATTGGTTCATTGTTAGCATTTCAGATTTAGCCACGTATATGTATCTCCAATAATGTGTCTGGAGATACTTGACTATCTGGATCTCATTTTTGTGAGCAGCTCACACACAGTCACATAGTTCCGCATCCCACACTCCAGACACTGCTGTCACAATGTGACATCATCAGTTTGCCCAGCAGAGTCTCTGTAGGAGTGTCTCTGTGGTACCCTGCTTGGCGGAGCTCATCTAGTGACAACGGCGTGTCACTCAGGGCCCCAGACAGGCAGGACAGCGAGGGTGGCAGCCCAGAGATGGGATGGGGGAGCGGGGAGCGGCACTTGACAAGAACCTGGGTAGCCGTGGGGATTAAACTGTCTAAAGGAGAGTAGAATAGGGGCTTGCTCAGTGGACCAAATGCCTGGTCAGTCTGTTCGGACCAGCTTAGGCCAATGGCAAATGCCATGAGCAACTGGTAATTAGCCACAGAAATAAAGAGACTTAGTTGATGTTTGATCTACAGTATTAGAAGTCTCTCAGCTCCCACAGTTTCAAAACCATTTACCACCGACAGTAATGTGATTACTCATAAAATACCTGCTATGCTGTACTTAGCCTTTTAGAAGTACATGATGGTTTCTCAGGAAGCTCATATATACAATTACACAGTATGTGGTGAATGATGATTAACGAGTTGACCTCAGTCGAATATTATACACTTTTAATTTATTGAACGTCTAAACATTTGATTGTCTAGCCCATTCATATCCACTGCATGAATTAATATATCAAACATATTTGGCATATAGTGTCACTCTCCATAAAATACCTGTAGATGATCATGGAAGACAGATAATGACTTCCCGGGCTTGGTTCATTGACTGCTACAGTGTGACAGACATTTCCAATTAAAATGGATAAATAACTTTGGATTCATCTATTTCACCGGCCCAGGATTTATCAGTCCATCTTCCTTTAAATCCGCTCACCCCTGAAATGGTAATATCACAGATTTGGATTCCCAGGTAAAATGTTTCTGCGTTACAATATCCCCCCACCATTTTAATCTCCCCATCCCTGATGTAGGTCTAACATGAGGCAAGCCAACTGAGGGCACAACATCTGTAATATTACAAACAGAATACAGTATTCTCTATGTGGTTGGAGATAATCAAGTTGATAAGTAATTCTGGAATTACATAAACTTTAAACTGTCCCTTGTTACTCAAAATAAACCAAAATTGGGAAAAGTAGGAAACATACTCTCAGTGCAAGTTACAAGCCACATTAGTACATCAACTCTCTCTGCTTTGCTTTTTGTTAGGAAAAGTCATTAACTTCACGTAACAGAAAAAAAGCATCATGATAGCAAAGGGGGAACTTCAGCATAAACTCCCTTTTTTTGTAAATAAGTGACGTGACTCATTAAAGTGATAAATGGCTGTGCAATCCCCAGGTTCTCTGCGTCAAAGCAACCCCTGGCGTCCCTCTGGTGGGCCATTCCGGGTGAAAGCAGAGCATTTAAACGTGCACCCTAAATGCTGAGGCAAGCAGCTCCGCCAGCCAAATGTTACATTTTTTCAACTCCTGAAGCTCCCGAGGACCCATTCCACTCACATCAAATCATTAAATTCACCCCCTATTCAAGCACTCAAAGTGTGAGGTAAGGAGAGAAATGGAGGGAGACAGACAGGCTGAGGGGAGTCATCGTTTGCCTTAAAGGCTAAATAGGGCTCCATTCTTATTTAGATGTAAGTAATTAGAAGCAGACCTTGCTATGCTCTCAGGCTTCAAATCCATCTTGTTGGCAATTTAGGCAATTTATTAAGTGGAATTATAGTTTATAATGGTGTAGATCAATAGAAAATATTTAGCCAATGTATCACTGTCAGTCTGCAACTTGGGGAGATGTTTGCTGTGTGTTCGAAAAGAAGCAGTTGGAGGTGACATTTTCTTTTTTAACTCAGTAATTTTCTATTAGCATTATTTGCACACTTGGATTTGTGAATACCCAATCTGTAATCTGCTCTGTATCTGGTCTGATACAGATCTTAAAAGATCACAGTACACTTGAGGAGAAGTTTATGTGTCCCTTCAAGATCACAAGGCAGCTGAGGAACCTACCTTTACAGTACATGACATTCATTACATGTTTCAACACTATGAGCAAGTCAGTTTTTTGTTGTTTTATGTTAATCATTTCATTAAATAAATACTATGCACAAATAATGCATAGGTTGTATTTTTTCAGGATTTAAGCATCAATAGAATACCTAATTTTGTATTTTGAATGGCTTACATATTGAATATAACATATTCATGGATGTAATTTATTTTACTGTACAGTACATATACTGTAAAAACAAAAACACACCACAATTTCATAAATTGAATATTCCTGTTGGTAGATTGAATAAGGTACAGGTAAGAGCTGAATGCATATGTGTTTAGTAAAAATACAAAGTAAAAAAGTACATTCCAAAAAGGGCGGTCAAATATGTGTCTTTATGCAGCAGCGGGGCTGGACTTGAGCCCTGGCTGGGGGTGTAGTGGCTCGCATATTCACACAATCTTACCCTACACTTCTACCAACTCATTTTCATTCATATGTTATTACACACTGAAATACTTTTGGCCATTATCCCCATAATTGTTTTCAACTTAGTTGAGTTTCCGATTGACCATTATCAACAGTTTATCACAAATGACATTTTCCTGAGCACATTGTAAATATGCGTTCCACAGGTGGAGGGTGTGGTTCTGCTTTCCTGGTCTTCATGTGTTTTTCACAAATTCGATTGACATTATTCACATAAGTACACAATCACTCTCGAATTGGTCGATTGCAAACTCAAAAGCTGTCACATGTACAAACAGAGCTAATACACTGGTAAAGGGGAACGTCACTGACGACACAAACAAGCGTGCAGCGTTGTAACACTGACATGATAATGCAGACATTTGTCTATCAAACTTGATCCCACCATAATAAAATTCATTAGTGTTCATTATTTCCCTTTTTCCCCCATCATCCTAGAAATGGAAAAAACAGTGTGGAAAAACTGCGTAGATTAGATCCCGAAATATTAGAAGTACGCATTTTGTTGACAGCTACAATCATTAGAATATAGAATAATAGATTTGAAAATATACCTATTAGTTTGACACATCAGGCAAGCAACATGTTACAAATGGAGCTGGGCAAGAACTAACCCGAATATAAACCATCTGCCCTGTTTGGCACCTGCCTAGTCTCGTGTAGCTATACCTCCAAATTGTATTGTTCTCACGCCTCTTTTGGATGTCTGAGGAATTTTAGATTAGCAGATCTGGCCTGGATTGAACTGGAGCAATGGGAGAATGTGCTCACAATTTTATTGGATGTTACATTCTAAGAACCCTCCCTCCACATAGGTAGTTGTTGCCTGTGCTAGTTTGTTTCCCGAACTAGGAAAGCCTGGTCTCAACGAGGTTGGCACTTTCCTAACCTCCTACCCATTACACTTGTAATGGAATAAAATTGTAAATACAGTCAATACATACATACAATCAAGTACACACACACACACACACACACACACACACACACACACACACACACACACACACACACACACACACATGCATACACACACACACACACACACACACACACACACACACACACACACACACACACACACACACACACACACACATACACACACATTGTTTTGCTTTATAGGAATCCTTTACAAATCAAGGCCTCTTTCTATTAACATGTGCATGAGGTACACAAAGTGTAGTTTTGCAGATGGAATGACTTTACCATGGTGGTTACCATGCTGGTTTAGGCATACTGACAATTGAGTGCCTTCAGACTAGGCACCTCAACAGCACGATGACTCCTTTCCAGATAGTTCAGGAAGGGCTGGCTGCAGGGACTCTTATGATCCCATTCAATAAAAATTTGTCACCAGACAGAACATGACAAAATCATGATGATTATAAACAATTTTAACACTTGAAATTAAAACAAAACTCAATGATGTCATGATTCCTCCCTGCTGTGCTTCAGGAATAGTAAAGAGCAACAACGGCAACATATCATCATTACATATTCACAATATCAATTAATCATTTTTCATTGTTCCCCTTTTGTTTCTGTCATAACTTAGATGCTTGGTTACCTGGATAGGGCACTCATTATGGCCAAACCTTTTAAAAGCACATTACTGGACCAAGTAAACAAAGGCTATAACAACAAGGCTATTGACAGCCAAATAAAAGGCTAAGGTCAGTTTTAATTGACAGGTCCACAGTGTGTCTGTTATCGTATTTGTATGAGCGAAAGTCTACTGTGTATAAAATAGGTTGAAGTTGAAAAGTCACTAGCCGTCAGAGTTTTCATTTTCTGACCCTATTGCAAGTAGTGATCTAATCAACTTTAATTACAGTATGCTAGACTAAGGCCTTCTCGGAATTGATTCAAATGAAACCAGTTTGAGAACACTTAGCAGAGGAGAGTCCTTCCCACCCTGCCTCTCAAGCTTGAATTGGCTTGATGGAATGGTTTCTATGGGGACCAAAGCATGAACAAGGACCAATGAGGAGAGGGTAAGATTAGTGACAGTGGCAGTATGAAGAGGGAAATAGTCCTTGGTAGGTTGAGAAATAGTCCTTGGTAGGTTGAGAAATAGTCCTTGGTAGGTTGAGAATGGTCTATGCAGCAAAGGGTAAGGAGAGAAATCAAAAGGGAATGAGGTAAAACTCTTCCAACACAGAAATTAATCAAAACTTCAGACTTTTCTTTCATCTAAAGCTAACATCTCCCACACAGTATGTGCTAGTGGAGACATTGGGTGAGTACGAGCATACAGTACAGTACAGCACTCCCCAGGATGTTTGATTCTCCCACTTCCATTACCTTAAGCTCCATAATCTTGATCTCCGGGTGAGCAGAGACATTCTATTGGAGGGCATCACATCTGAGCAGGACAGCTTAGTGCATTCCAATATGTACAGAACCTGCACTGTGCAGTTCTACTGACACATGTTCTGTAGGTGACAAAAGAAGGGTTACATGTAACATTAAATTGCAAATTATACTGACAATAGCTATTGTTCTGATGACAAATAGCAAATGATTTACTATCTAATGTAGTATTTCTCTCAGTGTATTTCTGTCAGTGAAATATTGTGTAGATTCATCAGTGCTTCAATTCACTGCCATTGCTTGCAATCCCAGATGACCATATACTCTATCTATCTACAGTATGGCAACTCACGGCTTTCCACACCAAAATGATTGAATTGGTCCAAATCACCAGATTAAAGGTGCAATATGTAGCTTTTTCCTCTTGAAAATGTCACTAAACAACCATGCTGAATCATTATTTCTTATTATTTATTTAATCATTATTCATTATGAATGATGCATTGGCAGTCAGTGTGTGCACCTGCCAAGACCCTGTCCTTCTGCCTGAATTTGCTTTTCCAAAATGTTCAGGATGTTTCTGGGCGTCTACCACTTGCTGTGGGCGTGTAACCTGCAACTTGCCCATAGTCGGTGGGAACTCCATGTTTCTGAGTTTATTATGGGCTGAATTGACAGCTGAATGTTAACACACTGGCATCTTATGCATTCGCCTCAAGGGCCTGATTTTCTCATTCTCTAGTGCTTTAACAATGAGGTAGAAAGGGAATTTGTGCTTGACAGTCTAACTTATTCAGTCATGTTTGATTGGCCCTTGAGCTGAGTATTTTTTGTGTAATGGAGGTAAGGACCAAACAGAGACTCCTGACTCTTAAAAACGTGAATGCTACCCTTTAGTGTTGGTTTGGGCAGACCATGAATATATTGCTGCTGTTATGTTTAATTTTTGTCTCCTGATATTCAGACTGAGCAAGGGGGCATTTTTTTTGAGAATTGTTCCTTGCTATATTTGACTTTACTTCCCCAAATAGCAAATATCACCACTCTGTACTTTTGTTCTCTTGAGTATTTTTAAGAAATGCCAGGAAGAAAAACTGGCTGGCGTGGTCCTTTAAGGGAGTTCCTCATTGATCAATCACTGTCAGTGTGCTGCTCTGTAATTGTGCTCTGGCTTAATCATGACTGACATCTCATCCTCTTCATTGTAACAGGTCTCAGGAGAGAGAATGTTCCATGACTTTCACACCTTCAACCTCAAGGTAGGCCTCACTTGTGAGTTTTGGTACTGGATTGTCATTACATGGGTCTAAAACGATTGTAACCTGCGTTGAAAAGCAGCCCTCTATCATAACCTGCACATGCAAATGTTGACATTCCTATTCGTCACATCTATGTCACGTATAACCAAGACTTGCAACCCAAACTTTGTGGGTTCTAATCTGCTTTGGGACAATATTGACAAAAGTGGTTTTAGTGGTTTTGTTTGCTTATTCTTGTTGCTAATGTTTGCTGATACCTTTCCCTGACAACTTACACTATAATCACTTCGAAGCTATTCCTAAACCTAACCTTAACCACTCACAGTTAATGCTCAACCCTAACTCTAACCATAACCCTAACCCTAACCTTAACCACTCAAAGATAATACTGCCAACCGCCATGTCTTTTATATTGATGAAATAGGTCATTACCTAGATGTCTTTTATTTTGACAAAATAGGACATTGTGTAGGAGTAGTATATGGACATTTTGTGATCAACCCAACAAAAAACACTGGCCTTGTAAGAATGCAATGAGTGCAAGAAGGAACATTTTAATTGCTAGGCGATACAATTCCATTCCAAACTAGGATAACGTGAGAGTCATTTGGCTCTCGCACAGTTCTTCACACACTTGATGTGCTTTGACTAATAATAGGCAGAAACAGTCTGTTTTATGAGTCAATGTGCTGGTCAAATCATGTGCATTTTTATAGATATGGATAGACATTTCATTACCATGCTAGGACATTGTATGGCTCATATTGAGTAACCTGTGACATCTTCAATATGTATTACATTGCAAGTATACATATACAGCCCTGTATATGTATAAAGTCCTGTGAGTACACCAAATGAACTGTTATTGAATCTTATTGTGACCTTAGGGTTGACGTGTGTGTTACTGAATTCTTAGTTTGACAATGTTTTTAGTTCTGCCAAGTTAATTTGATCATGGTCTATGTTTGAGTGAGAGTTTAAAACACACTCCTTTTTTTACTAATACATAAGATGTGTAATTATTGCTATATTTCACAAGTTGTCAATCATAATCTTTTTATTAGAGTGATATTATGATCTGCTTCAATCGTAACACTATAATAACTACACAACAGTATAAAGTGTCCATAAGTATGTCACTAGTGATAACAAATTTTAGCAACATGCATGACATCATTTTCTAGACATTGCCTTATGCACATGGTAGTGAACAATCCAAAGATGAATGGTTTGTTTAAATCCACCCAAATATATGATGCAGTCATCATTAAACCTGTGGCAGAAAATACATTTGAAGTATCAGCAGATTTCCTTTGCCATTTCCCCCTTCTGTTGCTTATCTTTATGACTCTATAATCTAATATAAGTCTTTCTGTTCCATCTCATTTCATAACATCACGCACGGTGGTCCTCTAATGGATCCCTTTGCCAGGCTTTGCAATTTGGCCTCCGCTATTTATGCAGCATTACAGGCAAAGCACAATATAATCAGCCCTTAAATTTGTATTTCATGAAGGATATCAGCATTTGGGTGCTTATTCATTCATTCAACTCCCCTCTTGAGACACACTTTTTCTCGTTCTGATACACACAAACACACACACACACACAGCCCAGCCTTGTTGCCTTGTTTTGATCAATTTCGCTCCCTCAAATCTGTCTGCATCTAAATGTTAGCCGACTGCGTTTGCTCCACAATCTGCTTCTGATGGATGACCTCTCTGTAGCCAATCCATTTTGCATGCTGAATTTCACTACGCTCACACACTGTTATTGACACATTGTAGCAAATGGGCTTATTTTTTTACTTCACGTCAAAGGGGCATTATGATGAAATATGGACATTTTCTCTTTTTATTTTTTCTCAGCCCCTCTCTTACTCCTGAAAGGTCGTTTGCAACGACACTAAGACGGAATCTGGATTACAATTTTTCATGCATAGGCTAAATCGCTCTGTGAGAAAATTCAATGTGAAATTGGACTACAGTGGCATTGGCATCAGTGTCAAACTCTGATTTGCATGGCTATTGAGTTCACGGTCATTTGTATGGATTAGTTAACATGCTTTGAAAAGGGAGGGCCCATTTGATAGACCCTGCCTGACACAAAAGCAGCAGTCCCTTGCCTGTATTTTTAAGGGGTGCATCCGCTCTGACACAGAGGCAGAATTGGTTATAAACCTAGCAATAATCATGCCTTAAAGGGATAGTGTGAAATTACCTGCAATGTTTCAAATATGTTTTGAAAATTAAAATCAATGAAACACTAATTCATCGTGAAATCTGTGCCTGTGAACACAATTTCATCTGACACTCAATTACCTTGTGATAGTTATCAAGCAATTTAATTATCAATTATTTCAAGATGAGCACATACACGGACAAATATGAATGCTGTATCACTTCAGAAAACTTGAGGAACATCAATTAAGAGATTATAGTCTCTCTAAGAGATTCAGGTGAGTATTGTTCCCAAACATTCCTATAACAATATATACTGTAAAATCCACACTTGTCACTTGAATGGGAGTGCTGTGTGAAATAATAGTCGTCCTCGGCTTGTAAAACACCTGAAGCCTCTGTTTGTTGATTGATGTAGCAAAGCAAAATGCTAAATTTCTCTTTTGGTATCCTGCCATTGGTCTCCTCCGCTCCTCTCTTTGTGCAGCATATGTTATTGATACAGTTGTGAGTGATGGTGATCCAAATCCCTATTACCTCGCTTTCAAATAATATGCAGAATGTGATATCTGGGAGGATAAGAAAGATGTACCATTTCAGGGACTAAATGGCAAATGTACTGTATACTCCCCTTCTGCTTTGAAAGCTCATTTATCCTCTATCTAAGAGGGGGAACAAACATCTAGGGTGTCAGTTACTGACACCCTAGATGATAACTGATTCACACATCCTGCAAGTCCAGTACTTGTCAAAAGCATCCACTACACACAATGCTGCCACACACACAATGCAGTTTACATATGTGTTGAACACATGCATACACAAATTATTGAAAGATGCTCATTGATTTCATCAACACACAGCTTGGTGGAGATCATTTCAGAGCAGCTGGCAACGCACTGCTTGCAAATCCATCTTCCAAATGTAACTTTTTTTTTAATATCTCCAATTGTTAGTCAGTTGACTGGGACATTTTTGTAATGAAACGTGCAAACACAATGAAACACAATACCATGTTGTTGTATTTCGCGTTATAACAAACCATTAACAAATTGTGAATTAAGTTTTGATCAGTCTAACTATCAAATTTAAATTATTATTTCCAACATGTGATTTCTTTAACATGGTCATTTTGGTAACCCTTTCATCTATAGGTCCATAATTACCAGGTATTTACTAGAAGACTAGAGTGTAACAATAACAAATAATGGGTAAGTATCTAATGATTAGGGTAGTAACTACTAAGAATTTACCTTTAAATTAAAGGGTTACTGTAATTTCTTATGCAAGACTACAACATTGTCATTTCATACAGTATGTAAATAAGTGTACAGTAAACATGTTGTCCCCCACAAATGATGTAGCGCCCCTCCTTGTGTGAATTGGTGACAAGTTTGGAATTTCAGTTGTTACTATAGCATCCCTCTTGGGCCAATCAGTGTCATTTCTGAATAGTTTTGTCAAAATTGTCCCACTGGTGTCTGAGATATAGCGTGTGACATACAAACATACAAATGAACAGAGACCAATCCACAGTCCCCTCTTCGATTTTATGGGGGACAATTCATTTGAAGCACCCCAGATCTGATGGCTTCAGAACATGCATCTAAATGATTTCACCTGAGGGGAAAATCCCTCCATAGTCAAATCTTCGAGCATTGGCAATTCTGCTTGCAGTACAAGGAGAGGCCATTAACGCTGAACTCTCCTCCTACAGCCGATGATTGTTTCATTAACGTTTGACAAGCCATTCAAAAGGAGGCTGCTCTCCTAATGCACAAACAGATGCATACTAAGGAACTGGCTGCCACTGTCTTTGCAAGTCATGATATGAAAGCCTGCACATCTTTGCATGTGGAATATCAAACATCGCATTATGGAATCATCACAGACTTTAGACTTGAGAAGTTGAGGAGCCATCACATACCTTATTATTAATATAATAACATCAAAAGACAGTGTTTAATGTTCTAAAAGTAGGAATGAAAACATGGATTCCATTGCATGTGGAGAACATTTTAAGGAGATACTATAAGTATATGTTATCGGTTCAGTGATGGACACATTCTGCATGTTTGATTAAAATGTTAATAGAGAGAAGAGCTCAAAGAAGAGCTCAATGAATGTGCATGTACCTCTATATATGTATAATAGTCACATATTTATACCCTTGTTCATATTGGCACATCACCGTCTGCAAAATCACCTAATGAGAAGTAGGTTTTAAATTTAAAATGTAATCAGTACAGTATGATCACCATAAGCAATCTGCTCTTCTTCACCTCACCTGAGAGAGCCCCCTGCAAAAATGAGACGGTTAAATAGAGCATTATTGCGAGCATCTTATCAAGGACGGATTAAGTTTTGACTTTGATTAACATCTAGTAATAGCTTAGAATGTCAAAGTTCAAAATTATCTCTTCTTGAAACAGTTATGGGGAAATATTTTGTTTCATTCCTTTACACATGGTATCTTATAGTCCATGTTCATGTCTTAAACATCAGATATTACATTCTGCATTCATATATGAAATACCTTAACAACACTAAGCAGTATTACAGTATTCTAAACTTGAACATCCGCAAACCAGAACAAGCAAACCTGGCATCAGAAAATGAAATGTTTGTGCTCAAAACTCCAAATGACTGATAAGCCATATCTCAGACTCCAGCGAACATTGGGATTACGCTGGAGATGAAGTAGCAGGAGGTTGGAGTATGAGATGTGTTGTGACTGTTCCTCTGAAGCCCAGTCCACAGCCTCTCTACTGAGGGGTTAGAAAGATTAGAAACAGATGTTTTTTCCCAGAAAAGTCTCACTTATCTTATTCTGCTGGTGGATTTTTTTTAGGTCACTTGCTGCCATGTTCCCGTTTATTCTAATACCGTAATTACCATATAAGTTGAATCATCCATGATAATTATATCTGTTGAGGCCTACTTCAGTAACTCAGATAATAGGATTCCATTCTTAAGCCCCCTCCCCCCACCCCCACCCCCCAACCCAAATTTGAGAGACAATAATTCTAGCTCATTCTTGCGGAAATCTGTCAAAAGTTAATTATCTTTCACCACAGAATCAACTTTTATTTCTCGCCAAAAAAGTGTGAACGGGACATGATTTTAATTGCCTTTGTTTATCTGCTTTAGGAATTGTTTCCTTATTTAGATATCACAAAGCTGTATTTCACTCATTGTATTGCAAATGGAAAATCATTTTTTGTATTATCTGTGTAATAGCTTTGAATTCTGATTTACAATGCAGATATTTCCATCAATTATTAGACAATGAAAAAGAACAAACATATGATGTTGGCAAAGATTTGAATTCAGTCACCATTATCCCACTGTTAATGTGTTTTGTGTATTTTTACATTATGGAACCTATACAAACATATTTAGTTGAACATATATAATTTAGAGAGATCAATGTGCTTCAAAGTAGCAGGGGATAAGCATTTACTTGGAAGCATGACCTTTGTGTGAGCACAACTTTTGAAGCCTACAGTATGTCTACCACTTTATAATGCGGCATCTTAAATCAAACCACATTTCCCTGGTGTATATCTAGCTCCAGTGGCTTTGATACGGATAGATTCAGGTCTCTGTGTGAATTAATATAGATCACTGTAATTTCAAATGGCACTTTTAAGCACTTAACTTTGAGCCAAGTAACAACAGTCAATTACTGTACAGTCTGGGGCAGTTATGACCACCTCCCGTGTGTAATATATGCCACTTAGCTGACACTTTTATCCAAAACTACTTATATTGCAGTGAGTGCATATATTTCAGTATATAGACATTACATATAGCAGAAAATTGACAGTCTAAGTGGAGGAATAGTTGAAAGTGGGCACAGCTATAGGGACATTACGTACTGTAATGACATGGGAACTGTAATGACAATGAGGGGGGAAAAAGCTTCTTCAGACACGTCTCTCCATGCCCATAAAACAGTGTTCCTTTTGATCAGAAATAGGTCAACTATGAACACCTGGGTGCATCTCAGAAAATCCTTGAGTAAATGATTAACGGACCATGGTGACAATTGTGAGGACTGAAGTGTGCAAAAATGCACATAGCAATGTCAATCAGGTTAGGAGGGTACTATGTGTGAAGTTAGGTGTTAACTATGGATTTACTCTTTGGATTAACTATGTTAACTAATTATTTGTTTTAGTGAAGATGCTGGAATCTTATATGTGTATACATTTTATATATATGCTTTATATATAAATATATGTATAAATGATTATATATATATAAATATAAATTATTATATATATATATATATATATATATATATATATATATATATATATATATATATATATATATATATATATATATGCTTTCTCTCAATACTTGAGAGAAGTGGAATATAACAATAATAATCATATTATTTTGTTCAACTACATGGATGACAGTCTGAAGGCAAAAAAACATAAAACTTTTATTCATTCAGTATTCATTTATTTCATTATTTAACTTTACATAACACATGCACAATTTCATCTCATCAACAAAAGGTTGGTGCTAATCTTGCCTCCTCCCCCTTTACACTCTTCCATTATCGGGGCTTTTTGGGCAGGTGTTTCCCCTCACTGCTCTGTAGCTCAACATTGTTATGTAAAGGTGAATTATCCTTCACTCTTCTAGGAAGAGAAACAGAAAGGCAGAAGGATGCCGACTTGGCCCACATTCAGATACTGAATTATTGAGATTACCCCACAGTTATCGGTTAATTAAACATTTGCCTATGTAATGACTTTGGTTGAGACAGAATTAAATGTCTAAATGCTGCAGAATCTACGTTTAACTGGACATAAATCGATGGAATGAATAGTGCTGGTGCCCAAGGTGTTTTCTGACTGATTTAGGGGGAATGTTTGTATATTGGTGCATTCTGTTTGTCAATGGCTCAATATACATCGAGCCAGGGGCTCATTCTTCTACGTCTTAAAGCATCGACTGGTGGTGTATTGTACTACCAGTGTGCTTACTTTGTGCTTTTTGATAGATCTTGGAAGTGATTTACAAGTGGATGATTGGTGTGTGTGAATGTGTGAATGTGTGTGTGTGTGTGTGCGTGCGTGCGTGCATGCGTGCATGCGTGCGTGCATGAGAGAGAGGGAGTGAGAGAGAGAGAGAGAGAGTAGCAGGTGCATACTTTACACAGTTGCACAAGCTTAGTGAGCGTGCTCCATGAAAAACAAATCATAACTTTTTTGTATGACATTGAGCTCTCTGAATCCCCAAACTTATAATAGTTGTTTCTAGCCTCTTGATTCATACAGCAAGTACTTTTCCAGATATTCACAATTTAGAAGTGTATTGATGTTTATGTACTACTTATTTATACATTTGTCATAATTAAAAGCAAGTTGCATATTTACATAAAACATTTTTTAGTGTGGGCAGCAGTACTCAAAACTACATGGACTGTTTAACAGTTGTGTGTGAAATTGACAGTGATATTGTATGATATATATACAATATCAGCATTATTGCATCTTTAGGATGCCATTATTGTATTATCTCCCTCTAAAATGATTTGGAGGAGAATTCATTCCATGTCATTCTAAACCAAGTAACACATCAAGTCACATATACTCGATTTAACCAGGTTAAAAACTACTCTGAGTATTCAGAAAATTCTCAGTAATTCTAAACTGTTTGAGGCTGGAAGGGCATTCACTGAAAATGACTATCCAGTTGGACCCTGGCTAAAATGCCGTAATCCATTTGAAGTTGCAAATGTCTATGAAACTTTGCCCTGAATTTTTTCAAACAACATCAGCATGGCTTGTCTCACAATTCTCCCATATCCAAGTCACAAAATTAAGCTGACCCACAAAGCTTCAGGACATGCAGCAAAGCCAAAGCCAGCCATATTACTTTCGTCCTCTCCTCTGTGTGATAAGCCTCCTCTCTAACGAGGTGGCCGGGGCTAATAAGGGTCTTATCTGCTCTTGATATTAGATATTAACACCTCATCAAAGTAAAGCCAGCGGTAGTCTCTCCTTTGGCTCCAAAATGTAAATTAGCCTAACAATGTCTCCAAAAGAGATCTTTTCAAACCTAAAGTAAGTTGGAGTTGAATGGCCTAAAGCAGATGAGATGTCCCTGCTTTACTCTCTGAACATTTTATTTGTCCAAATTGCTGATGAACAAAACTTGTAAATACATAATAAAAACATTGTAAAAAATGTTTTTGATGCATTGGTGTGCCGACGTCATTGGTGGGCTGACTGAATGAACTGGCATGGATTTTTTACTCTAAACAAGGCACATTCTCTGCATCAGACAGCAGAGTATAAACTAATTTTATAAACTAATTGTAACAATACAAACTCTTTATTAAGTATGCCTTCATGTAAGTGTTACAGTTTTATCTGTAATCAATATATGCACATTGATCTATTTTTACAGTCACAAAACAATATTGGTCAAAGGATATTTGTCTAGCTGTTTTGTCTGATAGTTGTCCATACATTATACAACGGGTTGATCAGAGGCGTTCAAAGCGTGCTTAATTCCCTGGTAAAGTAACAGCTATGATGTGTTTACCTGTTGTCCTACCTACTGTCACCATATGTGACAGTAATATCCCCGGACAAACACTCAATCAATTATTTGTTTATCACGTTACCTTGACAATGGTGGTCATTCTGAGAACTATATTTCTGAGTACAGGGCAGAAACCACCACAATTTAAATACTTAAGGCATTGCTTTCTTGTCACATTTTCTGTTTTGTTTTGTAACCGTTGTATAAAACAATAAGGCTTGAGTCTGTGCTTTAAGTCACATCTGAGGGGCGTTGTTAGGCCCGACCAACCTCTCAGCTGTGACTTTATTCACGATAAAGCATGGCCTCTCGTGCCTTTTTGCATAAGCATTTGAGGTATTCTAGTGATATTACCATACTTTATGCTTGGTTTATGTGCGACATTAGTGTCAAAACATTGATTTTAAAGTATAGATTTCTGTATACTGTAAGCTAAGGCTCTCCTTTCTCTGACATCTGAAAGTAGAGTAAATGCTGTGTCTGGTGTTTGAGTGCAAAGGTTTCAGAATTCTTATCATCCCTTGTGGCATCTTTTGTCAGGTTCTATGGACAAAATGAAATATTAACTGGAAAATATAGCCTGGAGTGATGGAAAATAAATTACTTCAGTATGGCAAGGAAAAGAAGATTGTGAGATTTATCAAGTCAAGATGGAAATGTCTGCTAAATCGGTGCCCCTAACTTGAAAAATTAAAGGGAAATCAAAGTGCCTAAGAGCAAGCAGTGATTGTGTACCGTCCACCATTTTATTGATAAGCTATTGATAGTATATTGCCATTTTTACGTTTATTCAATGTACAGAGTTGTCATTTTCATGACAGTGGTCATGTATACCTTTTAGTGACACTTTTGTAAACAGGCTTGCATACTGTTCTTGCTATCATAGACTCTACTATAGACTGTCTATTCCAGTCTGGGATTCAAACAACAACACAGCCTCCGCCACTTTTTGGGGATTGGGCTGGACGGATATAACGACTCTCAAATTCATAGACAGAGGTATGGATGCAAGAACTGACCATCCCTGAGATCAACATTATCGTTTTAACCATGTTGAAGCTATACAGTGTTTGTTTACATTGTTTGTCAAGTATCAGAACTAGTGAACCCAAGTGCAGCACACAGAGTCGGGACACAGGTATAAAATAATATAGATATTTAATAAGGAGCTAAACAGGGAAAGGGTAACGGGGTGACTGGGTAGGCAGGTGGGCAGGGCAGGCAGAGCAGACAGGGCAGGAAGGCAGGGCAGGTAGGCAGGGGAGGCAGGGGAGACAGGCGAGTAGATCAGGCAGCAGTCGGTACACGAGAAGGCAGTCCAGAGACAGACAGATAATCAGATAGAGGGTTTTCAGGCGGAGGTCGAAGCACGATAAAACAGACCTAGGAAGAGCAGCTAATTCGGTAGGGGTTAGGCAAAAACACATTTCAAAGACACACATCAAAACCAGGAAAAACAACAGGCGAAGAATTGCTGGGACGACGGGCGCAGGTGTGTAGATGATGACTTGAACTATCGGCAGCCACGCCCACACCAAAACACCCAGGCTGGGAAGAGGGAGAGAGACTGACACTGGCTAGGTGGAAGTGGAGGGTGTGACATTGTTAACACACAAAGGAGTAAAACAAGCTTATATCTTGCATTCTGATGGGGTAAGACATTAGAGCTAAGCTTATGAGGCATTTCTGGATTAGTCTTCAAGAACCGATGGCTATATATAATTAATTTGAATATTCAAAAATGGCAAACCAATCCCAGATTTCCCTTTAATAACAAAATACATGTACAATACATGCCTCACTGTTCCCTTAACACTTTCAACATTCAACTGAATTTCCAGTAAAAGAGCTTGACTGGCAAAATCCCTAATTGTACAGATAAGTAAATGTGTTAGATAGATAAAGGTTAAACTATCAGGGATATGTTCGCCATCCATCTAAAGCCAATTTTACACATTCAGCTAAAGCAATAGTAGGGAAAAACTGGTGAGTCAATATTGATTGATCTGAAGCCTTAGCAATTACCTCCATGTGCAGAAGACCATGTTAAGGTCACTATTATCTTAGCTCATTTTATGGGTCAGCGGTCTGGCTTTTGCTGAAATAAATTAGCGGGGTAAACACTTTACCTCACCTTGATAAGATTTACAGCAGGTATAAAAGGTTTGCATAGGCACACGGCACCATGAATGACCCTTGCCGTTATTTTTTAAATGTAATGAATTTAGTTAGGAGTGGCATGTTAACAACTCTGAAACACCCCATTATGAAAATGTTGACGTTTGGGGAGGAATGAGGATGGGAAATTCAATTAGCCAATTTAAATGGACAAAATAATGAAAACTGTTACTAACGCACACAGACATGCTTGATACACTATATACACAGATAATTTAAGCTGCTTATCTATCTTGCATAACTTGGGGAATCATGAATCATTTAAATGTGTACAGACAGGAAATAGCTAGTAACTGTACATATTAGGCCTACTGTACATCCATCCATCCATACATCCATACATCCATACATACATACATACATACATACATACATACATACATACATACCACTGTACATGCATTTTGTACATTGGAGCATTATCACAAAAAAAGTACTGTGAAGCAATGATCCAGTTCCAGACATCAGATACAGAGTATCAGCTGGCCTTTTTGGCATCAAGGCTGACCGACGCATAGCTTTGTTCTTAAGATCCAAAATAATTTCAATTTCCAATAGAATGATCACCATAATGACAAATCAATGCACCTCTGTCAATGATCAGCTCCCACAGGGCCAGTCACAGAAATGAATTCATCAGCGGGCCCGAGACTAGACCCTTGGGTATTACCCCCCTTTGATAAAAAAGAATGCTTCAGAACATGTTGAGTGTATACAGTTTGTTATCCTTATATGTGTGTGATGTCATCTTGCCATGGTGTAGGATTGGACATTTCCTTAGCTTCAGCTGGTCAGGCAATTTAAAACACATTAACAGATAACACATTACACTATGAATATGATTATTTGGGAAATAAATAGTATGAAATCAGCACTGTAGTTGTATAATGCTGAAGCAGTTGAACATTTTATCACCTGCTTCATATACTGTATCGTTACACAATTTTCAGCCACAGTGAATAAACCAAGCCAATGTATGACCCACACTACACTATAACAACATATTTGCCTTTGGTCTTTACGCTGTGTGTATATTATTAAACCCCCTGCATATTTTGGGCTACATTCCTGTGAACAGTTCAAAGCTTTCTGGTTTTTACTAAGGCCACCCTTGTCACTGGCCAACCCTCTGATAAGAGGCACATGGGATTTTTGTCATGGCATATGGTTAACAGTGCTGTAGATAAGACTTAATCCCCCTAGGTGTGTTGCAATGCATAGTAAGACGGTAAACACATGATAAAAAAAACATACTTTCATGAAAATACTCATGATGCAGAAATGACAAACCTACTCATAATGCAGATGGCTCTCAGGCTCTCATAATTGCTGTGATTGGTGGCATGTGACTTTCAGTGGAGGTCATGTGTATGTAAATATACTGTACATAATCAAGCTACAGGCATGTATTATGTTGTGAAAAAGTGGGAAACACAAATAAATGTACTGTAGTGAATCTAACCTAGCTTTTTGACAGAAACATCAGGTTTCCTGCAGCTCTCATTAAATAGGGACCATAGTTTAACGAATTCCCTTAAAGATAGCAGATATCTGTTAATTTTGGGCTCTTCTCTGGATGCCTCCCTAATGTGGGTCCACTGCCCATAAGCAGACATTGAGTGATTAGCACTCTTCTGCCATTGACATAATTTGCATTTTAATAGACCATAATTACAACTTGGGGAAAATAAATTGCAGTTTGAAGAATGTTTGAATTACCTATCAACTTCTTGGCCCTCCTCACAAAATAACGGTCTGAGCACATGCAGTTACTGCTTTAATGTCTAGTCTAGTCCCATAGAGAGAAGCAGGATGTCAAGCCAAAATGATGAGAGAGAAAGAGAGAGACAGAGACAATAGTACCAAATCAGTTGTAGTAGTCATAGTAATATAAAGCATCCTAAATCATCTTAGGCTAGGAAACCCCAGCAACACATTTTCATACACCTTACAATATAAGAATGGTAATTCATAGTGTACCATGAATTTGCAGTTTCTCATAAATTCTCATCAAAATGTGCCTTTCATTAACATCATGTTATCATAGTGCTTCACCGCCGTGATGTGACAACTCCCCTAAGATTTGTCAAGTAATGTCTAACCCGGCAACCAAAGTCTATGTGACCCCGTAAGCAAGAGTGACAACACTATAATGCTCCCCACACCTAATCTTACGTTGGAGGATTATCAGATTAAAGGCCCAGGTTGTTTATAGGCTCGTGACTATCGAAAAAGTTGATCTGTCAAGTTTATCTCACACTTGTCGCATTGAGGCGTTGTTGAGCCATACAGTTGGCTGTGGATGGAAGATAAGAGATGGGCTAAATGGAACCCCGAAAACAAGAAACGAGGCTCCCTTTAACTCCAGCGACACACTTTATCTAGTTTGAGAAATGGACCCCACCAAAAGCCTGACCAGCCTGTCGGATTCAGCTGATTCCCTTGACCCATTGTGTGTGACGGAGTTGCACCCTTTTTTATATTGTGGGGAGATATCAGAAATTACCCTTTGGTTAAGACTCTGGACAGTGCTATGGAAGGACAGCTTTCAAAGGAAGTATTATCTGTGTGTCAGTCATAATCCAGCCCAATCCAATTGCCCCTTTTGTTGGGATTCAGAGACTTGGATGATGTGAGTTATCTATCAGTTGCATTGACAAAGTAACTGAACACAAGAGGGAGTGAGGCTGTTGACCTTAAGTTCAGAGGTCACTGATTCAGGCTAACTAGTTTGTTTCCCTTGCACTGCATGTCTACTTCTCTTGCACTGTATGTCTACTTTCTTTGAAGGTTACGCCCTCTCAAAATGTTGCTGTCGGAAGATCTATCTGAATAGCTGTGAGACGAGATGACTATCTTTTTAAATCCAGCATTATCCAATTTGCAAGTAAAGGTGCATATGTTTTGACATTGTTTTGACATTGACATGTGAAGTTGCATTTGCATTAATCTAGAGACAGCAAACATAACATGAACTAACCGAAAACAACAGAAGCCTTCTGAGACAACTAACAGTATTGTTCCATATGTTAACTCTGCAAAGCACTTACTGTACACACAATATCAAATGGGTGTACTTGCTGTACACGCACAGTCCATGTAAAATCAAGCTGAACTCACCATGTTATATGCTTAAATGTAGGGGTCATCTAACCCTTAATCATGAACAAAGTCAAACATTGAGGCTTGAAGGTAGGGTATAGAATATCCTCTTGCTTACTCTTTTGAAAAGCATCAAGATACCTACTGAGGCAAGATTAATCAATTTACAGCCAATGCTATTGTTTGTGTCAACCACAAAGGAGATACATTGAATCCACTGCTCAATCATTGCATTGAGGTAAATGGAAGGAGCTGGCATTAATAGTGGACATTCAGAGTTTCTCATTTAGAAAATGTATCTTCTCAGGAAGTGCGGGTGGGCAAAGATGAAAAAAGCTACTGTTGTTGAAACATTGAACAGGAACCCTATTCCAATATGAAAATAAAGGACCAATGTTTCAACTTGCCCATGTTTTTTAATGATATAAGAACATCATTCCTTTCTATTTTGGAGCTCTGTTCATGACCATCATTGACGGCTGATTGGCAATAATACAAGAAGCCACCTGACTTTCCCCACTTAATCACCTGAGTTTTCCGTGTGCGTGCGTGCGTGCGTGTGTGCGTGCGTGCGTGCGTGCGTGCGTGCGTGCGTGTGAGCGAGCATGTGTGTGTTCCTGTATGTTTGTGTTTCTATGCGTGTGCATGCATGGATTTGTTTCTGTGCTTTTGTGTGCATGCGTGTACAGTCTGCACAGCATCATAGCTTCAGCCACCAGTTTGGTTTCAAATGGAAATCCCTAACTTTTAAGATTAATTTCATATCATATTGCGTTGTACTTACACTGAATATTTGTATAGAATGTGTGTCACCAAAGTTCTGTCTGTACTTTCAATGGTGATTTCCGTTGCATTCATAAAACATTCACTCACCTGTAAGCTATATGCCATTATGATGGTGAATCATCCAAATCCCTTTTGAGTGCAGGGGCATTGTATATGCCGACAGCATCAGCTTGTATCCTCCTAAGCCCTGGCCTTTTATTTCATAACAGGGCCAATGGAGCACCATCTTAAAAGGGGATAATAAGCATTTTTCCTTTTCCTATTTTATTCCCGTTTCATTTATGTCACACAGCACTGGTTTGTCACTCCCTGCCAAAGTGATTAATTCACCTGGCGAGCATATTATTCTGGCAAATACTGTAGCTATAAATATTTCTCATATTTCACGCCAGGGGTTTGATGAGAATATGCTGAATCCCATTTGCAAAATATTGGATATTCTGTGCGACAAGAATATGGCTTCCCGCGATTGCATTACAGCTCTGAGCAGTATTTAGCAAAATGTGCATGACTTGCAAGTGTAATGTACAATAGACTGGCAGTAGAAGTGTGTCATATTTAAAAGAGTGCTGGGAAGGGAGGAAGAGGGGTCTCATTTATCAGACTTTATTTGTATGCAGATGAAATCCTTCATTTTGAATTTGTCTGTGTGCCGAAGTGAAACTTACTGCAAGTCATGCCTCTCTGGCCAACAAAATGACCACTAACCACAGTCTTTCAAGTAATTACTTTTGACTACCAACTAAACTGGCAATTAATCCAAAATAGCATAAAAAATGTAAGGTAGTCATCTGTATCATTTTGCACGGATACAAAGGCATGTAATTACTACAGAGTTAATTAAATAGTCACTGTTTGGATTCCAGTGGTGTGAAATAAAGGTGACAATCTCTGTACATCAGGGTCAAAGTGATACTGAACCATGTAATGGCATTACTTTAATATTGGCTCCAAAAGCTTAACATACAGTATTCCTATATGTGCCTTCCACCACATCTCGAGTTCAGGGGAGGCTTTATTTTGCCATTATAAACATGGCATACACAATAGTAATATTGCAAATGATGAAGAAAAGCATGTGGATAATCAGATGTCATAGATATGCATCCCTTGCCTCCATAACTTTAAGTAAATTTCAATCTGAGGAAATTTAAATGGTTCAAATTGTTCCTACCCAGAGATTCCAAACTGCTACCCACCATAAGAGCACATGGAGGCCTTAGAAACTCTTATTCCAAAGTCAAGTACCATGACAAATCAGTTACAAGACTACCTTCAATGACAGAACCTAAGGACTTGAGCAAATGCTTTGATCATTTTGGTGAACTCTCCT
Organism: Argentina silus; assembly: GCF_951799395.1. NCBI lineage: Eukaryota > Metazoa > Chordata > Actinopteri > Argentiniformes > Argentinidae > Argentina > Argentina silus. The sequence continues at coordinate 26,339,785 of NC_139655.1, read as the reverse complement.
TGACCCGAAACATTCTTTTGATCCGTATTCTCTCCCACGGTGTTAGATTCACATTTGGTATTGTAAGTGATGGAGAAAAATGTATTTTGGCAGAGGAAACATCTCCTTGCCTTTGATATGAATATCTGCTCAGACAACATGCAGGGAGTCAACTTCATAATTTATCTACAGTAGATGATTCTGATCATAAGCCTTAGTCCTCACATTTAATATTACGGAGCAGTAAAGCAAATGTCACTTCATCATTTCATTCATTGTTCCTCGTATTTTACCTCCTCTCATTTCCCTATATGAGCATATTATGCAGTTACTTAATTATCGTCATACTTTTTTTTGGTATTGTTTCCATTCGTTGACATTCACCAAGATTACATTGCTGTTTTTGTTCATTTTATTGCTTGGAAATGTTTTTATTTTCTATCTGCAACATACAGCACAACCCAATGAACCATACACAATTGCAAATAACTTTACTAAACCTAGAAAAGAGACAGTCCCATGAATATATGTTCTTCCTCTCCAACCAGAGGTGTGTGTAGTCTGTGCCACAAATGCCTCCCTCATGGAGTGGACAAAACTGATTATTTTCAGTTATTTATTTATTTCTCAGGTTTGATAAAGAGAATCAGCTGTTGCCTTTGCTCAACTTCCTGCTAGTGCTGTCCATGGGGCTGTGTTTCAAAATACAAAAATCATTCACATATCTTGGCTCTCTGGGCCTGAGCTCAGGTGCAAAATCCTATCAGCCATTTGGAATACCTGCCCATTTTTGTCTGCAATGGAGGCCAGTGAGACCCCAGCACCTGGAGATCCCACTTCTGCCACCAGCATGTGCAATGTCATTGCCAAGCTGTTGCAGTGGATTGTCAATCCAGTCCTGTCTCTGTCTCTGTCTCTGTCTCTGTCTCTCTCTCTCTCTCTCTCTCTCCAGCTAATTCAATATTCAATTCAAATGACTACAATACTCTATGGCAATTGTAGCTAGCCTTATTTATCAAATATGTTTCTTTTTTAATGTTCCTCACTAAACATAATATATATATATATATATATATATATATATATATATATATATATATATATATATATATATATATATATATATATATATATATATATATATATATGTATATAATAAACTGCAGGCAGACCTAATATTCATCCTCAGTCAAGTAATTGATATTCAAGGCTCTTTAGGATTTGTAGAGCTGTCATTCTTTGCCTGGACTTAATTTTATCTGTGCTATATTTAGAAAGTAATTTTCTAAACCAACGAAAGCACAACTTCAGTGATACCTCTTATGGATTCTAATTGTCTAACCTGATTAGAATAGGACTTAGATTTCCATTAATTGCTTGTTTCTGCAGCTGGAAATTTTTACTGAAGATTTTCAAAATTTTTACACTTAAAATAGAAACAGCTGAGCTGTGGAGAAAATGGCAGCTCTGAGATTATAATGATCGGGCCAGAGCTTGTTTGCGGGCATGGTCAACTATGTAAAAACACTAAATCGCTCACTTTCCTCCCTACCTCCATCCCCTCCTCCCATCCAGTGGCAGACTGCCCACCCTAAATTAATTAGATGGGCCCAGTGCCACAAGTGCAAAATCAAGTGCAATGTGTCTGAAGCATTTGTAGTGTCACCCAAGATAAAGGATGCTGGGGAGGTTCTAATTCACCAACCCCAGCCCCAAATACCACCGCCAGCCATCTGTATTCTTGTTTCTCCAGCACTCACTAAATCAACACGCTCGACATGAGCCTCAGGATGCCACTGAACACTCAAGCGTACCATCGTCAAACCTCTTCTTTATTGCTTTTCTTATTCTTTCTCTTCAGTCCACTTAAGAAATATATAAAGCTAACTCAGTCCCCAATGTTTTTGCTGTTTGATATTTATAAACTTCAGAGGAAATATAAGGTCTAAAAAGGACGCATCTTTTGAACACAGAACACAGTGTGTTGGTGAATGTACATGTATTACCGAGGTGGGTTAAGGGGCTGAGAGGTGAGATTATAGGCTCTATAAAGACATTTCACTAAACAGGAAATCCTTGGTAATGGACTGCCTGCTCAGCATTCTTTATGATCTACCCTTAATTGCCTGTCTTTGTTCCTGCCTGAACATATTGACAAACATAAATCTCTAAATGTTGGATAGGCAAGTCCCCAGATTTCCGTCGCGAGATGTCTCAATGATGAGCTTGATCCGTTGTAGGGAGCGGCATCGCACACAGGAACAGACTGAGCAAACATCCAAGATGGATCTGTTGACACTTTGTTCTGCATATCTCTATTTAATGATATTATATTTCATTTCCCAGGCAAAGAAAACACCATTACCCGAAGCAGTCAGTCGTAACGAGCCATTCTGCGACAGATTCCAGCCTCCTTGGTGGTATAGTAATTGAATTACCCCGCATATGACACAAAGTTTGAAGGGATTTTATTTGTCCCCTTTTTTCTTACTGTTGCCGATATGTGAGTTACTCTTCCCATTGATGTGCATCGACAAAAGGGATTGACATGAATTTACAATAATCCAGTGTTTTCACCAAAGATATATCGAATCAAAGGATGTTCTTGCAACAGTATTGCAGTCAATTTACCATTAAAGGAGAGATATGTTCTCGGATTGCTCAATGCTTCACTGTCAGTGATGAAGTTTAAATGGTTAGGAGGATACACAATGTTATGTATCTGCTTTTGACAGAACATGAACCAAGCACAAGCAATTCTCATTCAGGTTAAGGCACAAAGAGTTATGCCTGACAAATAAGGTTTACAGGGAGCTGTCATTGTTGTGATGATAGACAATATTGAACACTGAATCTGGGGCAGGCATCTCCATAATGTGTCATCTCCACATCCTGAGGAAATTAGTGTATGGGAAGAATGAAATGGCAGACCATTAGAGAAGCTACTGCCAATCGCCTTCAGGAGAGCACTTGAGGGCTCTACAAGGTCTCTGCATTGCCGCGTGGTGATGTCATTTTCTTCACTAAAGGAGGGTTCCCCTTGCTTGCGTGGGGTGTGCGCGTACTGTACCTCCCAGCTGCAGAGCAAAATTGTAACTTGCGTGCTATACCTCTCTTAGCTCTTGGATGGCCCCCTTTATGGAAATTGTTTCACATATTGATCGATAATAGTGGCATTGGCCAATGCTACACATACATTCAACAAGAAAAAAGGCCCCACATTATGGAAAATTTGATGGTTCAGAAACATATTTTGTGTTGACAAGCTGAAGAGCAGACTGTGATATACGATATGTATAGTGATCTACATTCCTTTACATAACTAAATATGTGTCTGTAAGTACATAAAGCCTTATTTGTATTGTAATATGAACATTGTAAGTGAGGGACAAGCATTTTATCTTATGTAGTTTATCTTATCCTGAAAAAGTTTGCTGGCATGCGATGGTAACTTTGTCTATGGCGTTTCCCTGTATATGTTAGCCTATAGCTAGCTACATATTTTGTACAGCTCCTATTTTCCAGATTCTTGCTTCAGTGTATGTATGTATGCTTTGCAAAATGGACCTTTGTTAGTGGGTTTGCTGTGTTGCCAAATATGATAGAAATATGTTTGATTAAGCAGGGGTTATATGAATGGACATGGCCAATGGATATATAATAGCCTCCCATTGAGGAAGGGAAGGCAAGCTCGTCCCTCTTTACCAAGTAGTCTAGGCTTCTCTCACCATTGTATTGCCCCCTGGTGTAGACTTAAATATGGAGGACTTCAGAGCGCAAGACCACTAGAGACTATGACCACAATAATGCACATTGTATCCACCTACTCCACACATGTTGAGGTACGCACGGAGACCATGCAGCAGCACACCCAAGCCTCGACCCATATCGACAAGTGAATCTATCTCTATGGTTACTGAGTTTAAGAGCATCAAGACCCATTGGGGTTTTCAGAAGTGTGCCCAGTTGTGTAGACCATCTCAATTCATATACCACAGATTGAAAAACTGTTATCAATTTAATGGGCGGATGTGCAGGTTGGAGAGAGGACAAAGAGGTCAACATAAGTGGAGTAAGTGCCCCCTCGGGGCCAAACAGAAGGCCATTCAAAAGGCCTCATAGAAAAGCCAGGGGAAATTGATTTGCACATTATTCCTGTTCAAATGCATGGCAAAGCTAGCAGATGACCCAATAGTGGACCTGTCCAGTCAAATTAGGGGCAATTCTGGAGATTTGATTGTATGCAACTGTGTATTTGGTGTATGCAATATTTCTCCTCAATAGCATACCTATCAAAACACCCAGGGGTCATTTGGTGGTTCTATTTCATCAACAACGCCAAGCCTGTTTTATTGTAGCAGGACCAATGTAAAACCATGCTTATAATATATTTATACCACATGTATGCTATTCTCTGAACCCATAATCTCATCTCTTGATTGAGATTCGGTGCGCATAGGAACTAAACACTGGGAAGTTGTCAGTGAAGTGTCAATAGCACATGAAGGGTTAACATTTGAGTTACGCGTATGTGCACTATAAAGATTGTAGTAAAATCTACCAATGCTCTCTGTGTCACCTTATATTATATGCAAGAAAAGTTTACAACTCGAGTTTGCCGAAGATGTTTTCGATGCCATCATTTCACAGGTGAGCAGTGTGCATTCAATACCCTGTTTGAAAGAAAATTATGGATGGAATCCCCGCCTCCATGTCAAGCACCTCGTCAACTCCTTTCTATTCGTCGGTAGAATCTGTGGCACTGGTCAAATTTACAGGATGGATAAACCCAGCCCCACTTGCATGACGGTTTGCTCTCAGACTCAGCCATTTAAAGTGGTCTAAAGTGATCTACATTCACATCGGTGTCATTATTATATACTTGGTGGATGTACAACATGCTTGATACTTTGATTGTTGAAACTTTGACCAATTTAATTGGACTGGGTTTGTAGGATGAAGGCAACACTCTCCAGGAATGTTAGTTCGTTACATACCTCCTGTATTTTCAAAATGTCAGTACCTCACAAATATGTCAGCTTTGATGGTTTCTCTCAAACATACAGCTTCTTGCTGTGTATCCAGCCCAAGCACAAACCCACTCAAAATGGCACCTGGTATATAAACTAATTGAGATATCTCATCATGTATTTCTCTCCCCTTGCTACTCTCTCTCTCTCTCTTTCTCTCTCTCTCTCTCTCTCTCTCTGTTCTCATCAAATGTTCAACAAAGTCTGTGTACCCAATGCCCCTTATGGCAGCATCCACCCACTAAAGCGGTTGAAGATCACTGTACTGCTTGCTTTCCTTGAGCCCTTTAGAATACAGGCCTTGCAGAACAGCTTGGCGACATTTCTGGGACAGTCTTACAACTGGCTGATGGATCAGATGGTCGCTACCCCCATTGCGTATGGCATAAAGACATAAAGCTCTTGCTACCAGATGCATGCATTTGACAAAAGAGATTTTGACAGCTATATTTCCCATTGATAATAGAGTGTGTGTGCATTAAGCTCCGGCGCAGAGAGAAATGGAAAAGGCCCCCTGGGTAGAGGCCGCTTGCAAGAGCATGTGGAGAGAAAAAAGACGCTTCATATATCAGCTGTCAGATGGCTTTGAAGATACCAGCTGAGTTGACAGCTTTAGAATGCCAATGTAGTTTATTGTATTTGTAAAAGTGAGAGAGGAAGCTGCTGTTTTAGCCCTGGAAGTGACATTATGGGTGGTGCTAATCAGTATGCAATCCAGCATGCACTTCTTTTTTTGTTTATGTCCAGCATACAAAACAATACCTTGACAAGTTGAATCAGGTTAGTTGGAGCAGGGCTGGGACAAAGTGGATCCACAGGACTGGGTTCGAAAAACCTTAGTGGTACAGAATGTATTGTAGGGCAAGAGTATGCCATGGGCACAGGGTTGTACCACTCACTCTTTCTTCTCAGCACCATAGGTCCCATTGCTCAACTCCTGCCAAACTACAGTCACCCAGGGAGCCAGTGCTTATTTTCTCTGCCCTCTACTTGACCATATGGAGCATGAGGGTCACAGGGACACTGTGTATCACTGGTGTGTGTGTGTGTGTGTGTGTGCGTGTGCGTGTGCGTGTGCGTGTGCGTGTGCGTGTGTGTGTGTGTGGGGGGGGGTGGTTCTCACAAGCAGCAGGGGCCAAGTTTTTGCTTGTTTTAGTCTGTGTAGATTTGACATAAGGGTGTATGCATTTTGTAGCTAAGAATAGCCTCTTAGATCCCTTAATACCAATTTAGATTGGTATGAAGCGCACACAGAATGTCAACCAAATGACATTCAGGACGTGTGAATAAAATCCATACTTACAAATGTAAATGCCAGGGGTCAAAAACAGTGTGCATGCTAGAGATGATAAAGTGGGCTCTCCAAGCTCACTTACTGATCTTGGGTCAGCTTGTCAGTGCCACCCTGTGACACTGTAACAACCACTCATTTAATCACCTTATTAATTTAGCCATCAGAACTGTAATGACACTGTCATTAGTGTATTCATCTCCAAGTTTGATTTAGCAAGGGTCTATTCATCATAAACGACTGCTTCCATAAGCAATCAATACGGCCCCTTAGTGCCTCTGAAGTCCTCAAAAGATATGCAGTTGGGGTGTCAAAAAAGTCCTGATAAAGAAAATGTCCGCCCAAGCCAAGGGCCGTAACATCAATCAAGTATGTACGCATACATCAGCATGACTTTCTTAGTGATGCTTCATACGCCCCTAGTGTGAAAAGCCAAGGCCATTGTGTAGTGCTCTCGTTATTCTCTCATCATTTCCATTTGCCAAGCATGTGTCTATTACTTTAGTCTGCCAGCCCTCGTTATCTGGCCGCATTGGAGAGTTAATTACCGTAGGCACACAGCCTATTTATTTATGTGAGCCTGCCTATTTCATTCAGCTGTGTATGTTAAACACCCTCAAACAATGCAGCCCTCAAAGTCCATTATCCTTTTCTACTGCGTTCCTGATAAATGTTTGACTAGTCCCTCTCCAGCCGATGCACCAAATGCATTAGCATTTAGCATAGATGTTTAACACAGGGCTTGTTTTCATACAAGATCAGAGTCCTCAGTGGTCAGGGTAACCAACACCTTTGATCTTCGGCATAAGACAATATTAGATCAGATACGTGGATGTTGTATAGACAACATCAGACTGCAACTTAGAATATCCTGGATAACAAAGGTTTTATTTATCTTAAAATGTGTCACATACAGTATCAGGTTCAACATGTAGGTATTCTTTAGTCAATATCAGTTTTGAGACAAGGATATGGCATAGATTACATTAGCTTGTGCCTGCCATTTTTGTTGTGAAGGTGTTAGGCGTTTTTTTTTTCCTGTTTGCGTTTGCCGGTTCGGGCCTTCTCTCCAGTGGACCTTGTCAGAATACCCCCCCACTCTCGCCGCAGGGCAACTGCAGCGCTGCTCACTCGAGGGGAAAGGGAACAGCTGTGTCTCTGACAGCTGGAGCAGTCATGACATCCCGTCACTGAATATCAGGCATGGCTCGGACGCCTCAGCACATCAGCGGAGAGGGGGACTTTTACAACCTGGCTGAGACTTGTGCTTTAGCCTCCAACAGAGCTGAAATAGCAGACCTCCTTTTCGGTCGCTTTTATCGTGATAATGTGAGAAGTAATGAGTTTCTCCTTGCTCTGTGGCCCATATAATAGTCCCCCATTTGCCTCCAAACAAGCCCAGTGGAGCAAAGTAGATAATGTTGTGTTTGTGAAATATGAGGGTTGATGACAGCTAAATACCTCCATACCTTGATATCTATTGCAACATTTCCTTACAGATAGACTTAAGTGTTTGATTTCAAATAGATTTTGAGAGTTTGATCTGTCACAGGAAGAACCATGAATACAAGCAACATCTTTGAAAAAATCCACATGGCAGATTATTAGGAATTCGGAATGTGATTATTACTCAAAGGGCACATACATTTTAAGAGGGATATTTTAATAAATGCACTATATACCGCTACATGTTTTAGAATCCTTCAGAAACAATACACTACCGCTGTTACTACCTCCTCATACTTCTAAACAGAATGAGCTAGTTTTATCTTTGTTTCTCAGTTTTTACTTTGCAAATATTTGACATGCACAATTGAAATGTGGGTTTTCTTTTGAGGGAGGACTAAACTGTGGAGGTACCCTGAAAAAAAATAAACAATTTCAATACCATATGCAAATGAGCATAATCACCTTCAGCACCAGACCAATTTTAATTACACTTTAATTTCATGAATAAATACCCCTTTTCAGATGAGCTGCAGCCGCAGGTCCCAGTAGAATAGGATATGTGGGAGGACTACCAGTAAAGATAATTACATGGCACCATTATGGACTCATGATTATATGAGGTAGCCATTTCCATGTCCCCAAGTAGCATGTTCCCTGGAGTGATAGATTAAAGACTTCCATAGGTCTGACAGGTGTGAACTGTGGTGAAACAGAACATTAACATAGCAATGGTTTTAGCTGAGACTATTTTAGCTGAGGCCAGTTTTTAATGTTTTCTGGAGAAAGACACATCAGGCATCGTCATGCAAAATATGCTTCAAAATATTGTAAATCAATAGGCAGTGTACCATAAGGTCCCAAACATGAATGTTGACATGGACTCTTCCTAGAGGCCCACAATTGCTGGTGTGCAGACATATGAATTTCTGTATTTAACATGCAAGGCTTGTGAACACCAACTGTTGAAGTACAAAACACAGCTTTATTTTCCCCTCCACATTTTATTAGACAGCAGAAGTAATACTGAAAGTTTGCCTGATCTTATTTCCCTTTTAAGAAGTCCATATAATAAAACCACTTCATGTGGGTTAGTTTATGTTAATCTAAACCTGTTGGCCATAATGTGAGTGTGGGACCTCTCCCCCTATTGGTGAAGGCAACACAATAGCAGCACTACTGGAGTAACTAGTGAAGTTGAAGAAGTGAGGATCTATAAATAGGTGCTTTTCCGGGCTGAATATTAAACACTGTTCTCACACCGGAGGAGCATATGTTTGGGCGCAGCTTGCTTTGGTCTCAGATGTTCCTTAACAGTTGATTTCCTCAAGTTGCGCTTCCTTTTGCATCTTTATTGTACTAATTATTTCTCGGCACGTTCCACTTGGGTGGCTAACCGTTCAGACTCAATAGAGCCCCCACTATTTTTCCAGAAGCTCAGGCCGACAGTTCCGATGAAATTGTATGAACGCGCGACGTCGTCCCAGCTGTGTGACACATTGATTCCTGAACGCCATTAGATGTTGTGAAATTGCAAGCGAAAGCCCACATGCACGTTTCCCACTGCATCTGTGTGGCCAAATTAGCTTTTTGCAGAGCAAATTTCCTTGTGAGTTCCAGTCACCGAGCTGATATTTGGGTGCATTAGCCACCTCGTTATCTGATAAATGATATTTGAGAATTCTCCCCCATTGCAGCCTACCTATGCTATCTGATCTGTATTCTGTGTACAGGAACAGTTCCTCTGTGCAGGCTTCAACGCTACAGTACAGTTCAAATGTGAGGCCATACTTCCATTTTGTCCACAAAACACAATCCATGCCAATAGTAATTGCACCAGACAATAGCATAACACCAATACGGAGGCCAAAAAACATCACAACAGAGAAGATGAGTGCCTTTGTATTGCCTGTCACACTGAATTTATCCAGAATACCTTTCTTGCTTCTTTCTATGGTACTGGTATCCACTGTTCGCCGCTGTTGTTCTATATAACATGAAATTGGTGTTCACTTTCAGTACACACCTGTGTAACCATGTTATGATAGGTTTCTGTTACAGTAATTTCCTATTTTTGCTGAGAGAGAATGTTGGTCTGTCTGAGAGTGTAAAACCTCAAGACATGCACAGAGCAAAATATTATTTTGTCAGAGACGTCAGTGTGAACATCCAGAGGGAATCTGCGATTTGCTCAGATATTATGACACCTTTTCACAAACCTCTTGTTTCCATCACAGTAAGGATAGTGCTTTGTCATAACTTTGTCAGGTTTTGGTTTTGGTTTTATACTCTTGTGAAAACCCAATGAAAAGCGATGCATACATATTTTACTTTCTTTCAGGAGAATGGAAAGTGCTGGGTATTCCATAATTCTGTTCTGAGTTGCCTATTGAGGTTAAAAGAGTTTCTCGCTTGACTTGGCACATTTGCATGTTCAAATCACTCTGGCCCAGTGAAGAATGAGGGGCTGTATCTCCTGTGATGTGCGAAAGTGAAAATGTACAGCCATATTCCCTGAAACTCTAGCACTCCACTGATCTCTGCATGGACTTAGCAGGATGAGTCTGCTCACAAAAAAACGTACAAATGCAAAAACATGCAAAAACACCTGTGAGCAAACTAAAAGGTATGCACATGCTGCAAACTCACAGTACACATAATGATTATGCAAAATTTTAGTTGATAGTAGACAATAAGCATTTAATAAAGTAAAATGCATGTGACAATCCACTAATACACTTCTCCATATGTTTATCTATTTCCTGTTCTTTTCTTTGTGCTGATGGCCTAATGCCACTACACTACCTGTTCTCCAATTAGCATGCATGATCATAACCATCCAGCTTTAAAAATAACAGCCACCAGCAACATGTGTAGTACCCCAAAGGATTCTACCCTTGTTTATCATTCCCAAGCTACTACCCTATCCGTGCTGGCAAGGTGAAATCTTCTCGACTTTCCCATATTTACATATTAACAAATGTACAAATCCCCGTGGCCTGACTGTGGCCTTCTAAATTGTCCAGTTGGTGTAACTCAGTATGACGCATTGGGCTAAAGGGCACCTGAGTACCTCTGGATGATACACAAACACACAGTATAATTAGAGCTCCCAGCTGAATGGGCGGTGAGCCAACATAGACCTACTGACCTTGGCGGGAGTAAAAGGGCTCAGTGCCTGTCAATGACCTGTTTTGCCATTGAGGAGTCAACATGAGACACAAAGCAGCTCTGAGAAACTCTAAAATGGCGAACAACCTAATATCTCACAGACTATATGGTCGTCTGTGTAACCTAGCTCTAGACAGGGGAACAAATATATTTCAATGTACGCTGTTAGTGGACTAATGGATGATAACCCCAGTATAATAAAGCATTAGAGTTGTAGAACTTCCATTCCCTCAACCTTTCACATTCTATCTGTAAGATTTAGACTGTTAGGAGACTCTGGAGTTGGTCATGAATGTTATGAGGGTGTGTGTATCTGTCCCTCATAGTTCATAGGTGGCCATTGTAGGTTTTAGACTGTTAGGAGATAATCAGGCCAACCATTTGGAACTGGTTTTCACAACATCCTGTGATGACTGAGCGATAGATCAAAGGAGAAGACACTACAAGAGCTGAGGGAAAACTCAGTTCTTGGTTCAGACCACACAGCTGGACCCAGAGTATGGACCAAGTAAAAGATTCCTTAAACAAAGAAGTTGTCACTGTCCTTTCATTTTCTTACATATCCAAAACCAGAAGAAAAAATAACATGTAGGAGGTTCTGTACCCATACGAGCCTTTTTGTCTTAATTTTCGCAATATGTGCAGAGGCAGCACTCTACTAATGACTGAGGACATTCATTTCTAAATGAAGTAGCTGACTTACAAAGAATAGAACACTGTGTAAACAATGAAATAATCAGTATTTCTCTATGGCAAAGCTGTTCAATTTGCTCATGGAACACGATGCAAACAGAATGTGTGTTTCCATAGCTTTAGCTAAGCTTGGGCATATTGTATGTCCAAACATATTACACACACACCTGGAGGAAATCTGCATCAGAAGCCATGTGCCATATGAAGGTATTGATGAATAAATACGTGCCACCTTTCGTGAGGCAGATGTTGCCCTGGTTTTCTATCACTGATCTTCCTACCCAATCTAAGTAGCATCTGTTCTTTTGATAAACACGCAGGTAACTAACAAATACAAAGAGAGCAGTGTATTCCATGTCCTGATCTCATAACCCACAGTAAGGAATATATATATACAAATAAATAATTTGTTTTGCAATACTAGATGCACTCAAACACTTCACAGTTAGCATTGTATTAAGGCTAACCAAGCTAAAACACTCAGCAAAAAGCTACATTGATCTACTGTACCACACTTCAAGGGTGTCACATAATAAAAAATGCAATTATAACTTGTAAATTGGGTTTATCCTAACTGATGAAGTGACTGCAACCCATGACTTTTGGACTAGCTTCATGACATACCGCATTACTGCTGCAACTGTGGCATTCAGTGTTTTTCAGCAAATCAACTCCCAGATTCACCCCTCTGCTGAGATCTGAGATCTGGGATGTTAAGATTTTCCATAAATTGGGTGAATGACTCCCGCAGATTATCGACTGCACCATGTTAGTTTGAATCACTTGAGTGGGTCCAAGTAGGGAAAGTGGTACCTGTGGCTCACACAACGACTCCTAATTGATTTTACAAGCCAGCTTAGGCTCTAATTGCAGATGTACCTTGGGAGATTTGTGATTCAAAGGGCTTAAAGAGGTTTTGTGGTGCGCCTCTTAGAGATTCTTAAACATGGGAGAGGAGATATAACTGGCATTTAATGAATGCACTGACTAGAAAGTCATTTGGTAGCATATTTAATGAGTTTTAAACTCACATTCACACACATACACTCTTGCAAGCAAACAATACACAGTCTTGTCTGTATGCTGCCTGCTTTATCTCCAAAAACAACCATGTTGTTTTGGATTATTTAGGTTGCAGTGGACATCTTTGTATATTTCTCAGTCGCAGATAACTCCCTTGTGTAAACATTCTGCAATTGGTCTAGGTCTAACTTTCAGCAATTTATGCAAAGTTATTGACTCGATAGAATACAGAGAAAGTTGTGTAGACCTGTTGAGAGTATGGGGTGTATGGACCAGCAGCACTAGTTGTAACCCTCTTTTTGTTACATAGAAAACCTCCCTGCATGTACTGTAAATTTGTGGCTGTCATAAGATTGGGTTGTTCTGAAAATAATTCCATGAAGTTCAACCACAAAGCAAGAGTATTGTGAAAGATAACTCAAAAGCTTGAAGTCACTGCATTGTGATAAAAAAAATATACATAAAGATGTGCAAATACTATGGACAGTATGTTATTGCGGTCACATCTCTGTAATAAGGTTGAATCGCAGCATGGCCTGAGTTGAAGTGATCCCTTCCACGTTTGAAATGAGAGGGGCATTGGCTCGTTAGTTCTGATTTGTTGCTGTGTTTCACCACTTCCCCTTTTCCATGGTGCATTTTTATTAGATTTTTCTTATGCAGTAATTTTCATGCACAGCAACATCTTTAGCTGAAAATGAAAAGAGACACACATGTAATTTGCTGGCTAATGACATTTTCACAATAATCACTTTTTTTCTTTTGTTTATACACTACATGTATACTTTTTTTATCAAGTTCATTATACAACTGGAACACTACATAACATTGGGAAAATACATGTGATAAGAGGATAATATAATTTGTATGCAAGCAAATTATATCACTAAGTGTGTTATATTCATAACCTCAAAAGAAATAACATCAGTTCAAGCTTCTCACACATTTTTGTTCAGCCTGCTTGTATTGAAGTGCAATTCAACATTTTAATTTTGATCCACAGGGCCATGAGGGTAGATCCATGGAAAAGTTGGGATAATTTTACTTTGAATAGTGGTTCTCTTTCAGTCGACTTGGATCAACCCCTCACTACCGGACACACACTCTGGGCCCCAATTTGCTTTCGCTAAAGAGTGCTACACAACACTAAGTTTTCGTGGCCATGGCCGCTAAGTTGGTAATTTATTTCAACAAGGTTTCAGTTAGCGTAGAAGCAGAAGAGGTCTCCGGCAATGAGTGGGTGGGGATAATTGAATATGAGATGAAGATATCCATTGTCCCCGCCAATCAGAAATTCACTGCAAATGTTGGAATGGATAATTCTTTATATTTTTATCAAATACAATTACCATAGTTACAGTTGTAGGCAACAAATTTGTCTATGACAAAACGTATCTATGATATCATAATCTAACCACACAGCAAGCCTAGAGTGGGCGCCAAATTCAACCTTCAAGTCTCCCAACACTGTAGAACAGTTTAATGTTCAATTTAACCTGTCATAACATTGCATTTGAGCTAATCTTAGGACTGTCATAGCAATGGGGCTGAATACTTATTGACTCAAGACATTTCAGCTTTTCATTTGTAATTGATTTGTAAACATTCCTAAAACATACTTATTGACTCAAGACATTTCAGCTTTTCATTTGTAATTGATTTGTAAACATTCCTAAAACATTTGACCTTTGACATTATGGGGTATTTTGTGTAGATCAGTGACATTTCCTTTAAAAAATAACTCTTAAAATAAAATACTTACTGAAGGCACTGTATATTGGTGCAAAGTTTGTGTTGTTCGGGACAGACACACTTTGCGGTGACACCAATTTACCAAAACGGTCTTTGCACATGGTTTTAGTGGTGCGCTCTTTAGCGAAGCAAATTGGGGCCCTTACACTCTATGTGCCTATTCACTTTCAGGGCTATGTGCCTGCAAACGTCCTCAGCCTGTACCAGGCGTGATTGAATAGGGATTCAGCGAATAGGTGCACAGAGTGCGTGGTCCATAGTGAGGGGCCCCCCCTCATCTCCTTCAGAGGACCTAGGTTACATACGTAACCTCTAGTTTGTTGTCTTAAATCGCTAATGGGTATATTGTTATACCTGGCTCATTGAAATCTACTGTATATCCTACATGCACTGGGGAATTCAGAAACCAATGTTTACTATTACTACCTTACTCTGTGGAGGAGAGGGTTGATAACCCCTAGTTTTTGAGACTGCAGTATTGATACAATTTGAAAATGCAAATGCAAAATGTTATTTGTCAAAACATAAACTGTACATGTTTATTTTCATACTTGCAGAAATGCAGCAGTTGCTTATTTTGACTGCAATCACTACATTATGACCTCCAGCAACTCCATTGATTTCCCTTCATTTCAGAGTCTGCTCTTTGTAAGCAGAAGAACTAAACAGAATGGGAATGGGATGGCAGGAATCAAACATAATATGCAGTTCCATAGGCTTAGCCAGGCAGAAAATAGATTGGGGGAGGAGATGGGTTGTGGTGGAGGGGGTGAGGGAAATAATGTGTCACTCACACAGCAGAGACTGTTGTTGCTAGATTGTGGCCAAGCCCTGACCCAGAACTGCAGTCATGTGATAAGCTTTTAGCTTTTATACCTTTCCACAATAATCAATACCAGCTCTGCCCACATTTGATCATTTGAGGAAAGGTAAGAAGAAAAGGAGATGAACCGGGAGGGGAATGGAATTTTTGTATTCAGAAGCCATTCGCCAGACCACTTCAGTCCGCCCTATATGCCCAAATGTTGAGGTGAATATATATTGTGGTTTTAGCTCAACTAAATATGTGGCATGGCTGGGCTAAAAAGTGATTATTAAAACATATGGAAGGGGAAGCCTCTCTGAACTTTTGCTCATGATGTCTTACTATTACAGTGGAGCAATGGAAGGTCATTCTATTCGTTCACAGATAATGTCCTGGCATAGGTTTTCCGTTTTCCTACGGGGCAAAGAGACAAAAAAAACTAAAAACACCTGACAGTATTTGTATGGAAAGGAATCAGACTCAAACAAAGTTCTCAAGCCAAGATGGGGAGCACAACCCCCATGCCACAGTGAATAACTTATTCATCTAAAAGGGAACTACTATAGAGACTACAGGCACAATTATATCTGAATTTCTAAACCAGTGCTTTTCAGTATGTATAATTTCCAGTTGACTGACTCTTTTGCCAACACAACTGAAGAAAAGGAGAAGCAGCAAAAAAGAGAGAAAAATACATGGACCAAAGATTGACTGTTTCTCATTGCAACATTGTACAGCAGGTATACTGATATCTTCAGAGTGAATACCCAGAATGCTTTGCTGTTTTACATTAGGACCAAGGAAAGGTAGAGGTTCAAGGAAAGGTAGAGGTTCAAAGTGTGCATTCACTGAAATGTTAAGGATCTCACTGGTAGCTTACTATTCCTTTAGGTTGAAATTTACCCATAACAGTAATGGAGCATGCTTAGTCAGACCGGACACTCTAAGTTAGTGCTGACAGATCAGCAGTTTACACCCGACACAATCACATGTTACACGGTGATATGGCAGCCTATTTAAGTGGTCAGTCTATACTTACTTTTGTTCATCCCACCATGTGTTCACGTCATGTATAACTCCCAGGCAGGGAGCTCTCAAAAGAGCGGAGCCATCCAAATAGGTCAAGCCTAATTGTTTAACCATTCTATTTTCAATAAATGGTTAAACTAAGACATGTGTGTTCCTCACTGAACTATGATAAGGGACACTGGGTGAGCACATCATGTTATGACCATGACTTAATCTCTGTTAAGTGGAGTTGGCTCTATTGACTGACTTTAATTCTACTCTAGACGACACACTTTAAAACCATTTACTCCCAAAGCTCAATGGGATTTGTGAGGTTGCCTGTCCACAATACCAGATCCCTAAGGGCAATTTTCATCTCTGGAGCTTGAATCCCCATCATGTCGATACCAACCATTACTTTTCCAGTCTATGCAAAACCACCTTTTTACCAGGTGCAACGCGAGACCCAGCCAACTGGATCCGCTTGTCTTTATGGCCTCATGTGGCTATCCATAAAACTGATCCAGGAACAGAAACAGGGGGTAACAACACAATGGCGAAAGCATCCAGTTGAACAGGAGAGACCACAACACAATGGTTGTGACAGATCCAGGAACAGCGGCTGATAGCAGCTTGGCTCCTCTGGCCAGTACCAGGGCACAGACAGTAGAGCAATTTGGTCAACTGACAATCCATGATGCTAAATGTATTCAATGGGAAGAAACAATCTTCTAGTGCCAGTGTTTATGGAATCCATCCAAATCCATTCTATTTAGTACAAACTTTGCTAAAAGCTACACAAAATAACTTGTTGCATGTTTGAATCAGCCTAACTCAGAGATACAGTACAGCACATCACAAGGCTGTCAATAGCTGACAACAGCAGAAGCTGGTTAAATGTCTCACTTGAAATGGTGGGAAATACACCTTTGACTGCAATGGTCTATTCACTTAAACTCAACATACTAAGTCTAGAGACTCAAACACACTTTTTGCCACTTGTATAGCTCTACAGTAATACAATTGTAACATCTATCTCTCCTGGTAGCCATTGTAAGACAAGGGGAAATGGCCACAGCCGTTCCATTCTTTTGAAAACTATAAAATGAGGATTGGACACTGGAGACCAGATGGTCCATCCACAAATGGTGCTGGTGGCCAGTTGTTGCATTTCACAATGTAGACGATTTGGCAGCCATCAATCTGTTTTGTTGCCTTCAATAAGGGACACTGGGGAAAATAGCAGTTGGAACAATTTCATCTCTCATTCACTGAACAACAGATATTTTCAACAAAGACATATGGAGCAGCAAACTGCACAGCAGCAGGCGGCACAACCTGGATCCTGAGCTGCGACATTCGCAGACACCAAAAACACACACACAAACACACATGCACACGCGCGCGCACACACACACACACACACACACACACACACACACACACACACACACACTCACACAGCACTTACGGTTCATTTTCAACACCTCCACCTTCCTTTATTGGCTTTTCATGTTGTGATCGTATCCATGTCATCATACTGTAAATCCTCAAGTAGAACATTTGTGGATGAGATGCTCTGCTTGAGGAGAGATGCATGGCTAGTTATAAAATCTTCCTTTTTTGTCTTTGATTGAGCCCACTTCTAAATAGAGTCTTACACCTTCAGTCCATTTGCAACAGGGGAAACCAACCTGCCTTTCAAAGTTGCTTGATGAGGCAGACTCCCTGTCTGGGCTTTGGCAGCTGGACTGATAGCCAGCCTGGTGGAATGGCAGCTGTTGAAGGCTTTTTAAATTGCACCAGGGTTGATGGGTGGCTGTCAGGAGGGCACGGACAGAGGATTTCCAAAGATGGGGGGGGGGGGGGGGGGGGGGTGAGGGGATGGCGTGATCTTTACCGAAATACACTGACCCTGAGACCAAGGTCTGTGGTAAAAAGTTTATAAACCAGAGAGGAATTACCCAGAAGGCATTGAGGAAGTAAGTGGAGTGGGTGGGTGGGGGTGTGGGGTTGACATGAGTGTGGGAATAAATGGAGCAAGAAGGCCAGTCATCATAAGGTTATTTGGGCAGGCAGCTCATCATTGCCGTTCAGCGGTTTTATATTCCCAGAGTATGTTTACATATGCTGGAATAATATCACTCTCTGTGTGCTGAGATACAAATGGAAATGTCAGACATCTGCACTGTTCTCCTCTCCCCAGCCATTACGTGCTGCCTTTGTGTGATCAAATCTTGCTATTCTATTAATTACAATCATACTGGCATGTTTCTTTATTGGAATCAACCCACAGACAACAACATTTCAAACTTAATGACACATTGAGGCAGTTTGTTTGTCATTCTTGGGGAAACAAAGAAAGAGTAGGCTAGTCCTTAACCCGCCTGTTTCTGCTTCAATGGCTAATCTCATCTGCCTTGGGTGGTACTGTACAACAGATGGAGTTTTAAGGAGGTCGTCAAGTCTATTTTCCCCAGTCATTACATGTGCTAGTTTCATTATATGTAGATATTAAAGACATAAACTAGAATCTGTGGGGTGCTGTCAAAATGCAGCTGTATTGGTATTGTGTTTGTTTAACATTAGACCAACTTGGTCTCACCCTGGTTAACACAATCTTGGACACTCAATCTTACTTTGTAGATCTTGTGTTAATAAAACATCTCTCTGTAAGAAAAATATGTTATATGCATTTCAGTTACTTTCAGGTAAATTGCTATACTTTCGTCCACCCCTGCATTTTAGAGATGGTATCAAAATGAGCTGTCTGAAACCACATTGAACTAATTGAAATAATACCAAAACACAACTTCAAAGCAGGCAACCATGAATAATAGATGATTTGTTTTGTTGTTTATATTTTACCATTTAGTACATACAGTGCATGCAGTAATACTGTACATGCTATACAACAATTCTACAATTCAATTGAATCTTTCCTCATGATATTTAGCAGCAGCAACATTGTATACAATCAAAATCGTTCTGTAGCAGTGGAAAAGCTCACTACAGTGGATGCAACTCATTTCAGACGGACACTGGTCTATTTCAAGGGAGATACCTCTCTCAGAGTCTAGTCTCAGTTTCTTAGAGCTCATGAAATTGAAGATGGATTTTTCGCTGTGTTGCTGTGTGCACCCTTGTAGTATATCAGACGCAGGAAACAGATTGATTTCACCCTATTTGTGTCTCAAAGCGGGCACCCTGCGGGGTCCTGAGAGTGCCTTAGAGGCCCCATTCACGGCTGATTATTGGTTATAAATCTCAGAGGGAGTCAGGATCCATCAGGCTGCCCTGTCACTGACTGCTGATCGCTGGAGTGAGACTATTAACCTTTTGCAACATTCCCTCTTGTCATCCGCCACCAGTCCCAGAGCTGGGGTCATTTTTTGGGAGGGTTGGGTCAGACCTGTTGAGTCTGTCCTCTTCCCCAACCCTCCTCTGCTTGCCTCCCCATACGTTTGAGACCTCCATGGGATAATGCTTACTGGCTTTTCAGAGACTACAGCTAGTCATCAGTCAAATTAGGAAACATCTATTCTCATCATCAGATCGGTTCAAAATGAGTCCAAATATCAGAGTGATTAATTTAGTCCCCATAGTTTTAAACATAAGCCTAACATATGGAAATGGAATGAACAACTGGAATGTTCTGTGAATTTCATGAATCTGTTAATAGAGATATCCTCAGAGGAAATTTCATAGCATCTTGTGTGATAAATTATACCTCTTTTAATTGGTTGAAAAAATATATCATCAACTCAGATCAGCCATATCCTGCTATTTTAAACGGCACCCCAATCCCTGCAAGCATGTCCCCGGAACAGCTGATGTTTAAATGGCAATATATACAGTATGGCAGTACAGTGCCTTCGGAAAGTATTCAGACCCCTTTACTTTTTCCACATTTTGTTGTGTTATAGACTCAATTTAAAATGGATTAAATTCAAATAATTTGCCATCAATCTACACATAATACCTCAGAATGACAAAGTGAAAACACATTTTTTGAAATTTCAGTAAATTTATTCAAATTGAAATATAGAAATACCTCATGTACATAAGTATTCAGACCGACCCTTTGCTATGACACTCTTAAAATCAGCCAAAATGCAAAATTGTCATCAACAAATCACTCAATAAGTTGAATTGAGTCCATCTTAATGCAAGGATAATAGTTTATGGAATTTGGGAATTAATATCTTTGTTTTTATAGGGTCTCTGATTTGCATAGGAATCAATTACACACTGTGCAGATTAGAATGTCACTACCAACTCAGCAGTCCCTGCCGGTGACGAACATACCCATAACTTGATGCAGCTACAACTATTCTTCAATGAGAGATGGTGCGGAAACTGCATTTCATGTGCTGGATTTGCACCAAACTTAATGCTTTGTAGTAAAACCAAATAAACAAATAATCCAGCCACTTTCTTTTCTGTATCACTTGAATTCATCGTTGCAAACACAATTATGGATATGAGATAGATTATTGTCCATTAAGGGATTCTTTTTGGCCACTTGGTTATAGACCAATTTTGTGGAGTGACTGAGATGATGTTGTCCCTCGACTGTGCTTTTTCCTCTCAGCCATTCAACTTTGTAGATTTTTGTAAGTCTCGTCAGGCCTCAGGGTCGCATTCCTGAGCAGTTTTGTTCCTCTCCATTTGCTCAGTTTGTAATGACA
This sequence comes from Argentina silus, assembly GCF_951799395.1. NCBI lineage: Eukaryota > Metazoa > Chordata > Actinopteri > Argentiniformes > Argentinidae > Argentina > Argentina silus. The sequence continues at coordinate 26,318,896 of NC_139655.1, read as the reverse complement.
ACCTAATCCACACAGTGTGTAATTGATTCCTATCTCAAAGACCCTATAAAAACAAAGATATTAATTCCAAAATGACACAAACTATTATCCTTTCATTAAGATGGACTCAATTCAACTTATTGAGTGATTTGTTGATGACATTTTTGCATTTTAGATAATTTTAAGAGTGTCATAACAAAGGGTCTGTATACCTATGTACATGAGGTATTTCTGTATTTCCATTTTAATAAATTGACTGAAATTTCTAAAAACCTGTTTTCACTTTGTCATTCAGAGTATTATATGTGGATTGATGGTAAATTATTTGAATTTGATCCATTTTATATTGAGTCTATAACACAACAAAATGTGGAAAAAGTGAAGTGATCTGAATACTTTCCGAAGGCACTGTATATATCAAACTGCAGCTATTTGCTCTCAATGACCCTATACAGCATGCACATAAAGTATGCATACATTATCTTAACTACTTTGACAGTAGCCATTCTCATACTTAGCCCCCATACTCTGCAATCATACTTCCCAGCCAAAATCAATTGCACTGACAACAGTGCAAGGCTCGACTTTATCTCCAAACTGAAAAGGAGGGGGGGAACAGAGCATTCAGATATCCTGTTTATCAGACAGAGAACTAATTCTGTTTCTCCTCTCCAACTGAAAATGAACTCAGTATTAATCTATGGGACCTTGACTGCCTTATGCACACAATCAGCAGCAACACGACGTTCCACAATCTCTGACCTTTTGAGTGCCGCCCACATTTTAATTAAGCTCTAAAATAAAAACTTGCTTGGTGCCCCCTTAACTCACTACCCCCCATCTGTTCAGTGAACTTTTTGCCAATGAAATGGATGAGAGATAAACCACATTCAAGCAGTGATTGAATATCAGTGGTGGGAAGTTTTTTAACTTGGGAAAATTACAAGGCATAAGTGCAGACACATATGCCTGCCAAATGTAATCAGCTCGTAATAAATGTTTGCCCTTTACACCGTGCAAAACCGTGAGAGTGTTGAGTTGAGTTTGAACTCACTGGTGAAACCAGCTCTGCTGGTATGATTCACAGTGTTGTCTGTCCTTAGTGATATGCCATGTCCCCTTACCTTGCCCCATGAGATGCTATGTTACAATATCCATAATGATTTTAATGATTGTCATTGTTCTGATCTGATCTCTTTTTATCTTGCAGCTCTTGAATCACTGGGAAGGTTGCTTGAGTGCTGAAAGGTAGGGTTTATGATATTGTTATGTTATTCATGCTCATCATTATCATATCATAAACACATACCTTTGGGGACACAAAGTTCTTAGTTATGATGATACAGACGGATATCATAAAACATTTTTCATGTGCCAGTATCACAGTCACACCAAATAGTATACTCCAGTGAAAGTCCCTGTGTGGCTGGTTCATGATATCCAGTATCTAATATTCAAATCATGTTAGAGATTTGGAACCAGGTTTAGTATGTGAATAATAACTTATTTTCAACCATCAGATTACAAAATGTTTTCCACTATAGATTCTACAAATGTTGTGCTATTTTAGCTGAGTTTTTACTGTATTGTGAATTGTCTGTGGACTTTATTTTTGCTGGCACCAGCAGGATGGGAGTCTTATAGGGTAGAGAGAAGCCTGCTTTTTCCTCCATACTGTTTAATTAGCATTGTGTGAGGGATCCACATGCCGCTTTAGCAGTCCCTGAATCCTGCCCAGCCAACAAGAACTTCCGCTCAGCCGCGTTTGACAGTGATAAATGGCGCCATGGCTGTCTCCATTTGCCCATCGTCCCTGTTAGCCACGGAGCAGTGCATTGTGGGAGTGCAGGGAGACTGGTGCAGCTCGGAATAGGCCTTTGGGCCCTTCATTAATAATGTGGATACACATGGTGACACGTGTCACGTGTGTGAATGTGTGTGCGTATGTGTATGTGTGTATTTTTTCGTGGCTTTTTTACTGATCCCCTTTGAACATAATAGGCATTCCAGTCCATCCAATTCCATTTAATCTGGGGATAGAGAGGACCTGCGTCTTTTTAAATTGTTGGCAATGTATGTAATAGCAAGATTTCTCTCCTTCTCTCCATACTAATTCACATACCAACACATATTAGGGTATTTTGTGTCAGCACAGTATGACGTACAGTATGTTTGCCTATCTGCTATACGTAAATCTCAGTTGTTTGGTTTAATCATACACTTTGTGAAGCATAAGGCATTTGAATTTGAGCCGGACTGTCCATGTATCTACTATAGGCAGAGCTGAAGAGTAAATTAATGCCCTAATAATGCAACAGTAAATATTTCCGAGCTCTTTTGTACTGTTAAAGCTAGTATATTTGAAAGTAATTTTCTAAGGTACAAGTATCCACATTGTTGTTATTTTGCTATTGAAAATCCAATAGGGAAGATGATGGCCTCTCTAATATTGATCTTGCAGAATGGTCTCTCCAAACACCAGTCAAGAATGACATTGTATTTGTATTATTTTTTTTCTACAGTATGTTTCATCATTCCACATTCAGTAACTGTAAAAACTGTGGAAAGCAATTGCCTACATGAAGCTCTGTTAACCTCTACTCTACCTCCACTGTGGTTTAATCTACTTTAGTGAAGTGTGGTGAGGAAACAGGCTGTACTAGTGGATGCATAATTAGTTAGAAGCCGTGGACATGTCACATCCCGTTAGCTGTTCTATTTTAATTCCTTTTGTCTGTTCTCTGCCGCTAGCCTTTACTCAGGCTCTGAACATGTGTGTGTGTGTGTGTGTGTGTGCGTGTGTGTGTGTGTGTGTGTGTGTGTGTGTGTGTGTGTGTGTGTGTGTGTGTGTGTATTTGCACCTGTTTCCCTATGTGAGGAAACAGAGGACACATCAAATTGAGTTAGAGATCCATTCGTTGTGGTGATACTGTATGTGGACCAGACGTCTAGTCAGACGGGCATGTGTGTGTGTGTGTGTGTGTGTGTGTGTGTGTGTGTGTGTGTGTGTGTGTGTGTGTGTATTTGCACCTGTTTCCCTATGTGAGGAAACAGAGGATACATCAAATTGAGTTAGAGATCCATTCGTTGTGGTGATACTGTATGTGGACCAGACGTCTAGTCAGACGGGCATGTGTGTGTATGTGTGTGTGTGTGTGTGTGTGTGTGTGTGTGTGTGTGTGTGTGTGTGTGTGTGTGTGAGAGAAAGAGAGAGAGAGAGTATGCAATAGTGCATGAGAGAGTGTGGGTACATATAGGAGAGTGTGGGTACATATGGGAGAGTGTGGGTACATATGTTAATGTTTGTATGACACAGTTATGATAGTGTGCATGTGTGTATCAGGCATCTCAGGCCATCTCAGGGTGAGTTGATGTGAAGGCGGATAAAAGGCGCTTTGAGGATACGCGACTGGAAGGGACACCTCTCCGTCCTCTCTCTCTCTCTGTCCTCTGCCTCCATCCCTCTCTCCTCCCCTCGCCTTTCTGCCAGTGTTGGCTGAACCGTCGCTTCCCCCAGATGTGGAGCTGGCAGCGCTGGACTGTGGGATGATGCTTTGAGCATGAGAATTAGTCTGAAAGACATCCCTGGAAATCACAGATTACACAGCCATGGATTAAAGGCTACATGACGTACACACTCAGTCAGAGTGTAGACTGCAAAATGTCACCATATGGGCTATTATCTGTTTATACATGGATGATAACACAAACATAACTTAGGTAGTTTAGCATCATTTTCAGTAGTTGTTATGAGGGGAATTTTAGTGATTGCATTACTTGACTGTGATGTTTTTTTTTTGCACCAGATCATATGCAGTAGCAATGTTTCATTGCCCATCTATCTTATCCCATCCCTGTTTCTGTTGGTTCCAGTGAACTCCATATATCATTTTAAGATGTTGGCACAACTTAGCATAACTGAGGACTGGGTTCAGGTGCGTGCTACAGGGTATGGGATGCCGACAGCCATTTTAGCTAATACTCCCTCAGCTGTAGTACATGGCTGTTCTTCAGATCACAGCTATTGTGTTGCAGTTTGTTTGTCACGCTATTTCAGCCAGATAGAGAAGAGACAGAGAGCTACTATGTGTGTGCAAGCAAACACTGCACTTCTATCAAAGATAGAGGACAGCAAGGGCTTTGTAATTATGGCTCCATCTGACAAGATTATACTTCACATAACATAATCAAGTGACCCAACACACCTGCTCTGTGAAAGATAAGGAGGTTGTTGTGTCTGTTGTAGAGGGGTGAAATAGAGTTCAAACTACCCCTGCATATAAAACTGCATCCCAAAATGCCCCATTTCACAAGTTATGTCATTTCACAAGTGCACTCTTTTAAAGCAGTTATGCAAAAGCAGGTGCTGCAGCAATATTGGCGTTTCGAGCCTATGCTTACTCCTTTAAAGTATGTAACTGTCTTGCTTTCATTGTTCTGTATAAGCTGAACCATGATGATTATCAAAGTAAATTGAGACAACAAAGAAATGTTTAGTTGTTGCATTATTTTTTTACTACTTTTTCTTTTCGCTTCATACATTTTTTCTACATTCTATTAATTCCTTTTTTTGTGTAATCTCCATATCTCTCAATATACCAGAGGCTACTCAAACCAATCAATAAAGCATTAATTAATTCCCCTTTCTAATGGAATTCCCACAGATTTTTATGTTAAATACTACTCTTCTGGCTGGTTATATTCTGAATCTCTCTTGTGTGCCCTGCACTCTAAAACAAAATCGGCTGATTGTAACTCATCTGCCATTGTTTGGAGAGACTAGGCGGCTTGTTTGCTATTGATTTTATTTATAGGCCCCTATACTTTAATGTGCACAAATCAAAGCAATTGTTTCAAAGTATGCAAGGGAAATCAATATCCCAAGGCTGCAAGCCCTCTCTACCATGTGCCTTTCAATGTTTCCAATTTATGTTTTAATTACGATGATCTACTCGGAGTTCAAAGCTTTGCATGGCTCTCAAAGGGCACCTCACAATCTGAATCTACATGTGTTCTATTTGTGTTCTATTTCATGTTGTCACAATCTATAAGGGGGGTGATTTTTTTGCTAACATCACACTTCTATAAGTCTCTAGAGTGCCCTCTTGTTTGTTGGATATTTCATGATCATGGACGGTGTGCACCTGATAAATATCATTGGGCCTTGGGGAGCTTAGTGAACTCAAATAATTGAGGGAACCTTCTGATTGTGGCTTGCACAAGAACTATTTGAACAAAGTGTATGAATTATATTGCAATTGAAATGTAGTAGGATAACTCCACCTCACACACTGAGTATTTTTGTAATGATTGCCATTATCATTCATTGTAATTATTAATTGTAGGATTATTACAATCTCCTCTATCTCCTTTTTCATAATCTCATTTGACAACATGGCTCCAGACAGTATTTTATGCGACTCCATATCTTTTTAAGGATATAGTCGGTTGGGCACATTAGAAATGATTGCTCAACTCACTCTGCCATATAAGTGGCTGATGTCTAGCAGGACTGAAAGCCATCAATTATATTGACTCCTGTGATTAAGACATATCAATAAAATGCATAACTCCTTTTC